>NC_135830.1:20113743-20430395 GCF_964213995.1 Mustelus asterias
AAGTTGCACCTCACATTTCCTTTGAACTTTGCCCCCTCACCTTAAGTGCATGCCCCCCACCGCTCCCCTCTCCCAACCTCCCACCCCATCCCCTAGTATTAGACATTTCAACTCTGGGGGGAAAAAGATTCTGACTCTCAACCCTATCTACACCTCTCATAATTTTCTCGACTTCTATCGGGTCTCCCCTCAGCCTCTGCTGCTCCAGAGAAAACAACCCTAGTTTGTCCAGCCTCTCCTTATAGCTCGTACCCTCTAATCCAGGCAGCATCCTGGTAAACCTCTTCTGCAACCCTCTCCAAAGCCCCCACATAGAAACATAGAAAAACTACAGCACAAAACAGGCCCTTCGGCCCCTCAAGTTGTGCCGAACATATCCCTACCTTTTAGGCCTACCTATTACCCTCCATCCTATTAAGCTCCATGTACTCATCCAGGAGTCTCTTAAAAGACCCTATTGAGTTTGCCTCCACCACCACTGACGGCAGCCGATTCCACTCGCCCACCACCCTCTGTGTGAAAAACTTTTCCCTAACATCTCCCCTGTACCTACCCCCCAGCACCTTAAACCTGTGTCCTCTCGTAGCAGACATTTCCACCCTGGGAAAAAGCCTCTGAGAATCCGCCCGATCTATGCCTCTCAACATCTTATATACCTCTATTAGGTCTCCTCTCATCCTACGTCTCTCCAAGGAGAAAAGACCGAGCTCCCTCAGCCTATCCTCATAAGGCATGCCACTCAATCCAGGCAACATCCTTGTAAATCGCCTCTGTATCCTTTCAATCTTTTCCACATCCTTCCTGTAATGAGGCGACCAGAACTGAGCACAGTACTCCAAGTGGGGTCTGACGAGGGTCTTATATAGCTGCATCATTATCCCCGGACTCCTAAACTCAATCCCTCGATTGATAAAGGCCAGCACACCATACGCCTTCTTAACCACCTCCTCCACCTGCGGGGCCGATTTTAGAGTCCTATGGACCCGGACCCCAAGGTCCTTCTGATCCTCTACCGTACTAAGAGTCTTTCCCTTTATATTGTACTCCTTCATCCCATTTGACCTGCCAAAATGGACCACTACGCATTTATCTGGGTTGAAGTCCATCTGCCACTTCTCCGCCCAGTCTTGCATCCTATCTATGTCCCTCTGTAACTTCTGACATCCCTCCAGACTATCCACAACCCCACCAACCTTCGTGCCTTATTTTTAAACATCCTTACTATAATATGGCGACCAGAATTGAATACAATACTAGTGCTAACCAAAGACTTACAAAGCTGCAACATGACACCCTGACTCTTGCACTCAATGCTCAGACCAATAAAAGCAAGCGAGCCAAACGCCTTCTTTACCACCCTGTCTACTTGTGTGGCCAATTTCAGGGAGCTGTGGACTTGAACTCCCAAGATCCCTCTGTACGTCAATGCTGTTCAGGGTCCTGCCATTTACTATACACCTACTCTGAGTAGATAGGCTGGAAAATTGGGCGGAGAGGTGGCAGATGGAGTTTAATCCGGATAAATGCGAAGTGATGCATTTTGGAAGAAATAATGTAGGGAGGAGTTATACAATAAATGGCAGAGCCATCAGGAGTATAGAAACACAGAGGGACCTGGGTGCGCAAGTCCACAAATCCTTGAAGGTGGCAGCACAGGTGGAGAAGGTGGTGAAGAAGGCATATGGTATGCTTGCCTTTATAGGACGGGGTATAGAGTATAAAAGCTGGAGTCTGATGATGCAGCTGTATAGAACGCTGGTTAGGCCACATTTGGAGTACTGCGTCCAGTTCTGGTCGCCGCACTACCAGAAGGACGTGGAGGCGTTAGAGAGAGTGCAGAGAAGGTTTACCAGGATGTTGCCTGGTATGGAGGGTCTTAGCTATGAGGAGAGATTGGGTAGACTGGGGTTGTTCTCCTTGGAAAGACGGAGAATGAGGGGAGATCTAATAGAGGTGCACAAGATTATGAAGGGTATAGATAGGGTGAACAGTGGGAAGCTTTTTCCCAGGTCGGAGGTGGCGATCACGAGGGGTCACGGGCTCAAGGTGAGAGGGGCGAAGTATAACTCAGACATCAGAGGGATGTTTTTTACACAGAGGGTGGTGGGGGCCTGGAATGCGCTGCCAAGTAGGGTGGTGGAGGTAGGCACGCTGACATCGTTTAAGACTTACCTGGATAGTCACATGAGCAGCCTGGGAATGGAGGGATACAAACGATTGGTCTAGTTGGACCAAGGAGCGGCACAGGCTTGGAGGGCCGAAGGGCCTGTTTCCTGTGCTGTACTGTTCTTTGTTCTTTGTTGTTCTTTGTTCTTAACATTTGATCTCCCAGAGTGCAGCACCTCACACTTGACTGGATTAAACTCCATCTGCCATTTCTCCGCCCACATCTCCAACTGATCTATATCCCGCTGTATCCTTTGACAACCTTCTACACTATCCACAACTCCACCTATCTGTTGCGAATTTGAGTAGAGTAATTGTAGATTGGTGTTTGTAAAATGGTAGGTAATGCATGGTCCCTTTTAAAAGGTGGGGGTTTTTTTATCTGTGCTTAGAAAGTTTTTTAAAAATGCGAGTACACAGAGAGCCCAGACTGAAACATTTGCATCGACAGGCCAAGCAGCGGTTTTTACCAAGACAACATTTGAATTCAGCCAATCAATTTGAATCGGGTACTTAGATACCAAGAACCTATTAAATTTAAATCTGGTGGTGTGGACAAACCGAGGACCAATCCTATTGTGAGGGGATATTGCTATGTCATCACGGGTATAAAAGGAAAGGGGTAGTGGGACAAGGAGAGAGAGCAACTGCCACCTGCCAGAGTAACAGCTCTTAGTTCAGCTCTCTCTCTCTCTCTCTCGAGAGTACTGTTGGCTCTCCGAGCCTCATTTACGTCTTAAGAGAGAGCACCAACTTGATAGCAAAGGTACCAAAGAAGACGTAAGTTCCAGACAGAAGAATCGACAGAGAAGGCCCAGAATATTCCGGAAGACGCCAAATCCAGTTATAGTTGAGAGAGATGAAAATTCTATTTTTTTGTTAATGAGTGGGAATTGTATTTTTCTGAACAACTTGGATCAGCAAGTTTGCTGATGATACAAAGATTGGAGGTGTAGTGGACAGTGAGGAAGGTTTTCAAAGCTAGCAGAGGGATTTGGACCAACTAGAAAAATGGGCTGAAAAATGGCAAATGGAATTTAACGCAGACAAGTGTGAGATATTGCACTTTGGAAGGACAAACCAAAGAAGAACGTACAGGGTAAATGGTAGGACTCTGAAGAGTGCAGTTGAACAGAGGGATCTGGGAATACAGGTACAGAATTCCCTAAAAGTGACGTCACAGGTGGATAGGGTCGTAAAGAGTGCCTTTGGTACATTGGCCTTTATAAATCGGAGTATCGAGTATAAAAGTTGGAGTGTTATGGTAAGGTTATGTAAGGCATTGGTGAGGCCGAATTTGGAGTATTGTGTACAGTTTTGGTCACCTAGTTACAGGAAGGATGTAAATAAGATTGAAAGAGTGCAGAGAAGGTTCACAAGGATGTTGCCGGGACTTGAGAAGCTGAGTTACAGAGAGAGATTGAATAGGTTGGGACTTTATTCCCTGGAGCGTAGAAGATTGAGGGGAGATTTGATAGAGGTGTATAAGATTTTGATGGGTATAGATAGAGTGAATGCAAGCAGGCTTTTTCCGCTGAGGCTGGGGGAGAAAAAAACCAGAGGGCATGGGTTAAGGGTGAAAGGAGAAAAGTTTAAAGGGAATATTAGGGGGGGCTTCTTCACGCAGAGAATGGTGGGAGTGTGGAATGAGCTGCCGGATAAAGTGGTAACATTTAAGAAAAACTTGGATGGGTTCATGGATGAGAGTGGTGTGGAGGGATATGGTCCAAGTGCAGGTCAGTGGGACTAGGCCGAAAAATGGTTCGGCACAGACAAGAAGGGCCAAAAGGCCTGTTTCTGAGCTGTAATTTTCTATGGTTCTATCCCATTAGCATAGTGTTTTATTCGGTTTGGTTTATTTAATTAATTTAGTTTCGTCAATTTGTTAACTACTAGTTAGATAAATAAAGTGTTGTGTGTTGACTTTAGGGAGAGTGTCAGGGATTTATTTTGTATTTAACCACTCGAAGTTGCTGAAGAACACACCACTTCGCACACACTTTTTACAGATTATAAGGTGAGGTACTCCTCTTTGGGGGTTTTGGTGTTAGTTTGCAGAGGGGGGGGGAGATATCAACCACCGCTTTATACCATATCTTTGTGAAGTCGTGGGGGCATTGTGCGTCCCAGACAAACACAGAAGTGGCGTCTGCCGCACCGTCTTGAGCTCCGGGTTTCGGAACTTGAGCGCCAGTTGGAGTCACAGGGGTGCCAACCGCAAAGCAGAGGACAATGTGGATAGCACGTTTCGGGAGATGGTCACACCACAGGTTGGAGGTGTAACAGCCAGAGAGGGAAATGGGTGACCGTCAGGCAGTTCTCAATCAACCAGGCAAGGCAGTGCAGGAGGCCCCTGAATCAACCCCGCTGGCTCATCGGTTTTCCATTTCGGGAGCTGAAGAGGACAATGGCTCCTCAGGGGGCCTGAGCCAACACTGTGGCCACCACGGGCAGCTCAGCTGTCAGGGGAGGCAGAAGAATGGGAGGGCAATAACGATAGGGGATTCACAGTCAGGGGATCAGACAGGCTTTTCCGAGGCAGTAAACGCGACTCCAGGATATTGTGTTGCCTCACTGGTGCCAGAGTCTAGGATATCACGGAGCAGCCGCAGGACATCCTTTGGGGGAGGCACAGTGGGTTAGCACTGCCGCCTCACAGCTCCAGCGACCTGGGTTCGATTCCCGGCTCGGGTCACCGTCTGTGTGGAGTTTGCACGTTCTCCCCGTGTCTGCGTGGGTTTCCTCCGGGTGCTCCGGTTTCCTCCCACAGTCCAAAGATGTGCGGGTTAGGTGGATTGTCCGTGCTAAATTGTCCCTGAGTGTCGGGGGATTAGCAGGGTAAATATGTAGAGTTACGGGAATAGGGCATGGGTAGGATTGTGGTCGGTGCACAGTCGATGGGCTGAATGGCCTCCTTCTGCACTGTCGGGATTCTATGAAATCCTGCTGCCTCTCAGCTCCAGCGACCCGGGTTCGAATCCCGGCTCGGGTCACTGTCTGTGCGGAGTCTACACGTGCTCCCCCGTCCGTGTCTGCATGGATTTCCTCCGGGTGCTCTCCCACAGTCCGAAAGACATGTTGGTTAGGTGGATTGGCCATGCGAAATTCTCCCTCAGTGTAACCTGAACAGGTGCCGCAGTGTGGCGACTAGGGGAATTTCACAGTAACTTCATTGCAGTGTTAATGTAAGCCTTACTTGTGATGCTAATAAATTTTTAAAAAGGGAAGGGTGATTAGCCAGAAGTCGTGGTCCACATTGGTACCGATTACATAGATAAGAAGGGGGAATGAGGTTCTGAAAGCAGATTTTGGGGAGTTCGGAAGGACAAGAGCAGTAAAGCAGTAATCCCAGGATTATTCCCAGTTCCACCTGTGAGTCACTTAGAAACATAGAAACTAGGAGCATGAGTAGAGGCCATTCGGCCCTTCATTATGTTCATGCTGATCATCAAATTCAATGTTCCACATATCTCTCCATATCCCTTTAGCCCTAAGATCATAGAAACCTATAGTGCAGAAGGCGGCCATTTGGACTATCGAGTCTGTACTGACCTGATCCCACCCAGTCCCTATTCCCCATAACCCCATGCATTCATCCCAGCTAGTCCCCCTGACACAAAGGGGCAATTTAGCATAACCCGCACATCTTTGGAGTGTGGGGAGAAACTGGAGGAACCCGGAGGAAACCCACGCAGACACGGGGAGAATGTGCAAACTCCACCCAGACAGTGGCCCAAGCTGGGAATCGAACCCGGGTGCCTGGTGCTGTGAAGCAGCAGTGCTAACCACTGTGCCACCCCTAAGAGCAACATCTAATTTCTTCTTGAAATCACACAATGTTTTGGTCTCAACTACTTTCTGTGGGAGTGAATTCCACACATTCACCACTCTCTGGGTGAAGAAATTTCTCCTCACCTCAGTCCTAAAAGGTTTCCCCCTCATCCTCAAACTATGAGCCCTAGTTCTGGACTCACCCCCTCCATGGGGAACATTCTTTCTGAATCCACCCTGTCTAACCCGGATAGAATTTTATAAGTTTCTATGAGATCCCCTCTCACTTTTCTAAACTCCAGTGAATATAATCCTAACTGACTTAGTCTCTCCTCATATGACAGACCTGCCACACCAGGAATCAGCCTGGTAAACCTTCGCTGTGCTCCCTCTATATATCGCAAGTGAGCATAGGAATAGGAGGATTTATTGATGAAATAGAGAGGAAGAACAGCATCAGATTTCGGAAGCACTGGGACAGATTCTGGGGCAGGTGCACCCTGATTAACTGGACAGTTTACGTCTTAACAAGATTTGCATGGTAGCACAGTGGTTAGCATTGCTGCCTCACAGCGCCAGGGACCCGGGTTCAATTCCGGCCTTGGGTGACTGTGTGGAGTTTGCACGTTCTCACCATGTCTGCGTGGGTTTCCTCCGAGCGCTCCGGTTTCCTCCCACAGTCCAAAGATGTGTCAGTTAGGTCGATTGGCTATGCTAAATTGCCCCTTAGTGACCAAAGATGCGTATTTTAGGTGGATTGGCCATGCTAAATTGTCCCCTTAGTGTCCAAAGATGTGCAGGTTAGGTCGATTGGCTATGCTAAATTGCCCCTTAGTGACCAAAGATGTGCAGGTTAGGTGGATTGGCCATGCTAAATTGCCCTTCAGTGTCCAAAGATGTGTATTTTAGGTGGATTGACCATGCTAAATTGTCCCCTTAGTGTCCAAAGATGTGCAGGATAGGTGGATTGACCATGCTAAATTATAAGAACATAAGAACATAAGAAATAGGAGCAGGAGTAGGCCATCTAGCCCCTCGAGCCTGCCCCGCCATTCAATAAGATCATGGCTGACCTGACGTGGATCAGTACCACTTACCCGCCTGATCCCCATAACCCTTAATTCCCTTACCGCTCAGGAATCCATCCATCCGCGCTTTAAACATATTCAGCGAGGTAGCCTCCACCACCTCAGTGGGCAGAGAATTCCAGAGATTCACCATCCTCTGGGAGAAGAAGTTCCTCCTCAACTCTGTCTTAAACCGACCCCCCTTTATTTTGAGGCTGTGTCCTCTAGTTTTAACTTCCTTACTAAGTGGAAAGAATCTCTCCGCCTCCACCCTATCCAGCCCCGGCATTATCTTATAAGTCTCCATAAGATCCCCCCTCATCCTTCTAAACTCCAACGAGTACAAACCCAATCTCCTCAGCCTCTCCTCATAATCCAAACCCCTCATCTCCGGTATCAACCTGGTGAACCTTCTCTGCACTCCCTCCAATGCCAATATATCCCTCCTCATATAAGGGGACCAATACTGCACACAGTATTCCAGCTGCGGCCTCACCAATGCCCTGTACAGGTGCATCAAGACATCCCTGCTTTTATATTCTATCCCCCTCGCAATATAGGCCAACATCCCATTTGCCTTCTTGATCACCTGTTGTACCTGCAGACTGGGCTTTTGCGTCTCATGCACAAGGACCCCCAGGTCCCTTTGCACGGTAGCATGATTTAATTTGTTTCCATTGAGATAGTAATCCCATTTGTTATTATTTCCTCCAAAGTGTATAACCTCGCATTTATCAACGTTATACTCCATTTGCCATATCCTCGCCCACTCACTCAGCCTGTCCAAATCTCTCTGCAGATCTTCTCCGTCCTCCACACGATTCACTTTTCCACTTATCTTTGTGTCGTCTGCAAACTTCGTTACCCTACACTCCGTCCCCTCCTCCAGATCATCTATATAAATGGTAAACAGTTGCGGCCCGAGTACCGATCCCTGCGGCACGCCACTAGTTACCTTCCTCCAACCGGAAAAACACCCATTTATTCCGACTCTTTGCTTCCTGTCGGATAGCCAGTCCCCAATCCACTTTAACACACTACCCCCAACTCCGTGTGCCCTAATCTTCTTCAGCAGCCTTTTATGGGGCACCTTATCAAACGCCTTTTGGAAATCCAAAAACACCGCATCCCCTTAGTGTCCAAAGATGTGCAGGTTAGGTGGATTGGCCATGCTAAATTGCCTCTTAGTGTCCAAAGATGTGCAGGTTAGGTGGATTGACCATGCTAAATTGTCCCCTTAGTGTCCAAAGATGTGCAGGTTAGATGGATTGGTGGGAGAGGGGAGGACCAGGGTGTGATGCTCTTTCGGAGAGTTGGTGCAGACTCCACGGGTCGAATGGCTTCCTTCTGCCCTTCAGGAATTTTATAATATACTCACGGAGATTTGCTGGTGCTGTTGGAGTGGTTTTAAACTGGCTTGTCAGGGTAATGGGAACCTGAGGGTGGCCCAAATTGGAGGGAAGTAAAGTTGGTAACAAGGGCAAGGAGTGGGACTCAAAGGCAGGAGAAACGAATGTTACAATCCAGGTCAGAATCTCCAAGGTGTTTTACGAAGGCAGCCTAGATCATAAGATTTGAATTTTGCACGGGCAAACACAAGATGTTTCACTTCAGGTATGATTCAAGTGACCCACTAGGGAGCTTTTATCAAACAAAGTTTATTTCGGAACGCGGTTAACACATGGTAAGAAAATTAGCAACAACTTTTACCAATTACAGAAACACAGCGATAACATTGTATCTCGCTGTTAAGGTTTATGCACTGTTCCAAGCTAAACAACTCCGAGGCTTAGCACAGAAAGCAAATATGCTCATGTGATTCTGGAGTTCGCTGCTTTTTAACCACTGCTGTGCATTAGTCCCTTTGGAGATGGAATTGAAACACTTATGCTTTCCAGTCCGGAAACGTTCTGCACACTTCGACAGAAACAGCACTATATGCCCCTAGCTTCTGGCAAGCCAGGCACCAACAGCAGAATTTCCAACACCAGGGAGAGAGATTAAAAACACTGCTTTCAACCTGCAGTCCAAACAACTTCTGCCAAAATGAAAGTAAAACCTTTGTATTCCTCCTGTGTGTGTGTGTGTGTGCAAAAAATAACTGTCCAAAAGCGCCTGACCTGCCAATCAGTCACAAATCAACAATTCCCAAAAGGGTCATAAAACTCCAGGACACTGCATTAGGCCCAGATTTAAAATAAATCAGACGCTCACCGTATTGCTTTCAGCAACAATTCGAGGACATCAGCCCAGACACCATGGCAACAATAAGAAAAGGGCCAGGCCCGCTTGAAAAAAACTGCAGAGAAGACGATTAAAACACACTTCCTGAAGGCAGAGTAGCGTCGCACAGATCATGCACCGAGTCTGCGTGGAGTTTGCACATTCTCCTCGTGTCTGCGTGGGTTTCCCTCCGGGTGCTCCGGTTTCCTCCCGCAGTCCAAAGATGTGCGGGTTAGGTTGATTGGCCATGCTAAAAAAGTGCCCCTTAGTGTCCTGGGATGCGTAGGTTAGAGGGATTAGCGGGTAAAATATGTAGGGATATGGGGGTAGGGCCTGGGTGGGATTGTGGTCGGTGCAGACTCGATGGGCCGAATGGCCTCTTTCTGTACTGTAGGGTTTCTATGATTTCTATGAGTAGGCAGTGAATGCGGGCGGGAATGAGGTCAAAAACCCAAAGTTAAGGTATTCCTCCTAAATTCCTAACAGGGTAGATGATCTCAAGGCACAAATAGAGATAAATGGGTAAGATGTTGGAATAATTGAGGGACTCTACAATCACTTGGCAGGTGAAAGTAATAGAGTTGGGGCGGCACGGTAGCACAGTGGTTAGCACTGTTGCTTCACAGTGTCAGGGACCCGGGTTCCATTCCGGCTCGGGTCACTGTCTGTGTGGAGTTTGCACGTTCTCCCCGTGTCTGCGTGGGTTTCCCTCCGGGTGCTCCGGTTTCCTCCCACAGTCCAAAGATGTGCATCGACCGTGCTAAATTCTCCCTCCGTGTACCCGAACAGGCCCCAGAGTGCAGCGACTTCATTGCAGTGTTAATGTAAGCCTACTTGTGACTAATAAATAAACGTTAACTTTTTAAAATTATTTATTCGAAGCAATTCGAAGGAGAGGAATAGTATGATCAGAAATAGCCAGCACGGCTTTGTCCAAGGCAGATCATGCCCTACGAGCCTAATTGAATTTTTTGAAGATGTAACTAGACACATGGACGAGGGAAGAGCGGTAGATGTGGTTTATATGGATTTCAGCAAGGCGTTTGGTAAGGTGCCCCATGCAAGGCTCATTGAGAAAGTGAAGGGGCATGGGATATAAAGGGACATTGCTTTGTGGATTCAGAACTGGCTTGCCCAGAGAAGGCAAAGAGTGGTTGTAGATGGGTCTTTTTCAGAGTGGAGGTTGGTCACCAGTGGAGTGCCCCAGGGATCTGTTCTGGGACCCTTGCTCTTTGTGATTTTTATAAATGACCTGGATGAGGAAGTGGAAGGATGGGTGGGCAAGTTTGCTGATGACACAAAGGTTGGTGGTGTTGTGGATAGTGTAGAGGGATGTCAGCAGTTGCAACGAGACATAGATAAGGTGCAAGACTGGGCGGAGAAGTGGCAGATGGACTTCAACCCAGATAAGTGTGTGGTGGTTCATTTTGGCAGGTCGAATAGGATGAAAGAATATATTAAGGGTAAGACGCTTGGCAGTGTGGAAGATCAGAAGGATCTTGGGGTCCGGGTTCATAGGACACTCAAAGCAGCGTCGCAGGTAGAAGCTGTGGTTAAGAAGGCGTATGGAATGCTGGCCTTCATCAATAGAGGAATTGAGTTTAGAAATCGGGAGATAATGCTGCAGCTGTATAGGACCCTGGTCAGACCCCACCTGGAGTACTGTGCCCAGTTCTGGTCGCCTCATTACAGAAAGGATGTGGAAGCCATAGAAAGGGTGCAGAGGAGATTTACAAGGATGTTGCCTGGATTAGGTGGCATGCCTTATGAGGATAGGTTGAGAGGGCTAGGTCTTTTCTCCTTGGAGAGGCGAAGGATGAGAGGTGACCTGATAGAGGTGTATAAGATGTTGAGGGGTATTGATAGAGTGGATTCTCAGAGGCTTTTACCCAGGGCTGAAATGGTTGCCACAAGAGGTCACAGGTTTAGGGTGCTGGGGAGTAGGTACAGAGGAGATGTTAGGGGTAAGTTTTTCACTCAGAGGGTGGTGGGTGCGTGGAATCGGCTGCCGGTGGTGGAGGCGGATTCGATAGGGTCTTTTAAGAGACTTTTGGATAAGTTCATGGAAGTTAGTAAGATAGAGGGTTATAGGTAAGCCTAGTAGGTCGGGACATGTTCGGCACAACTTGTGGGCCAAAGGGCCTGTTTGTGCTGTAGGTTTTCTATGTTCTATGTTCAAACTGTATGCAAAGGAGGACAACAGAGATCGCCACACTCTTCAATCCCCAAGGGTCAACAGTCAGAGCTCAACTGCCGCCCTTTAACCTGAGCATAGACTCGTGCTCCACCTCTGCAGAATGCAAGTTTGGACTTGGATTCAACTGCCACTCAGCGCTTTCACCCCATGATCCACTCTGCATTCCCAAACCCATGCTCAACCACTGTGTAACATCCTGTGTTTTTCTTTTATTCATTCATGGGACATGGGCATCGCTGGCTGGGCCAGCATTTATTGCCCATCCCTAGTTGCACTTGTTCAGAGGACAGTTGAGAGTCAACCACATTGTTGTGTGGCTCTGGAGTCACTTAATGTTTATTTAATAGTCCCAAGTAAGGATTACATTAACACTGCAATGAAATTCCCCTAGTTGCCACACTCTGACCCCTTTCGGGTCAATGCACCCTAACCAGCACATCTTTCGGACTGTGGGAGGAAACTGGAGCACCCGGAGGAAACCCACGCAGACACGGGGAGAACGTGCAGACTCCACGCAGACAGTGACCCGAGCCAGGAATCGAACCCGGGTCCCTGGAGCTGTGAGGCAGCGGCGCTAACCTCTGGGCCACCCAGATCTGGTAAGAACAGCAGATTACAAAGAACAAAGAAAATTACAGCACAGGAACAGGCCCTTCGGCCCTCCAAGCCTGCACCGACCATGCTGCCCGACTTAACTAAAACCCCCTACCCTTCCGGGGACCATATCCCTCTATTCCCATCCTATTCATGTACTTGTCAAGATGCCCCTTAAAAGTCACGACCGTATCCGCTTCCACTACCTCCCCCGGCAACGAGTTCCAGGCACCCACCACTTTCTGTGTAAAACATCTGCCTTGTACATCTCTTTTAAAACTTGCCCCTCGCACCTTAAACCAGTGCCCCCGAGTAATTGACTCTTCCACCCTGGGAAAAAGCTTCTGACTATCCACTCTGTCCGTGCCTCTCATAATCTTGTAGACTTCTATCAGGTCTCCCCTCAACCTCCGTCGCTCCAGTGAAGGTCATTTCCTTCCCTAAAGGGACATTAGTGAACCAGATGGGTTTTTCCGACAATGGTTTCACCGTCATCAGTAGATTCTTAATTCCAGATATTTTTTGTTGAATTCAAATTCCACCATCTGCTGTGGGCGGGATTCGAACCCGGGTCCCCCAGAACATTAGCTGAGTTTCTGGATTAATAGTCTAGCGGTAATACCACTAGGCCATCGCCTCCCCTACCCGATCACATCTCCCTCCCCCTTTAAGTTCTTCACAAACAATGTATGGACAGACAACTATTTACACTAATGCAGCACAGTCTCTCAAACTTTCTGGAGATTTCCTCATTCTCTGAGAACATCTCCGCACTCTGGCTGGCTCTACCTCAGTTGAAGTTGCGATGTCTTGAGTAACGGTCAGTTGTTTTGTAGTTTAAGGGGTTGTGCTAGTGGAGACATCCACTCCAGTTCCCATGGGAACAACACGAGTGCCTGGAATAAACGGTCCCACTGACCTTGGCACTACAGCGGCACGGCGGTGAGCACTGCTGCCTCACAGCACCAGGGACCCGGGTTCGATTCCCGGCTCGGGTCACCGTCTGTGCGGAGTCTGCACGTTCTCCCCGTGTCTGCGTGGGTTTCCCTCCGGGTGCTCCGGTTTCCTCCCGCAGTCCGAAAGATGTGGTCAGGTTCATTGGCCGTGCAGGGGGTGGAGGGGTGGGGTGCAGTTGATGCAGAGTTCCCGTCCTGTGTTACGGCCAGAGTGGGGAGGGGATAGTTTGGGAGTCAGAGTGAACGGGAGAGCAAGGATTCAAGTCCAGGTCCGGAGTCTAAAGGGCGGCACGGTGGCACAGTGGTTAGCACTGCTGCCTCACAGCACCAGGGTCCTGGGTTCGATTCCGGCCTCGGGTGACTGTGTGGAGTTTGCACATTCTCCCCGTCTCTGCGTGGGTTCCCTCCCATGGTCCAAAGATGTCCAGGCTAGGTGAATTGGCCATGCTAAATTGCCCTTTAGTGTCCAAAGGTGTGTAGGTTAGGGGGATTAGCCATGCTAAATTGCCCTTTAGTGTCCAAAGGTGTGTAGGTTAGGGGGATTCGCGGAGTAAATGCTTGGGTTAGGGCGGGGAAAGATGCTTTGATGGAGAGTCAGTGCGGACTCAATGGGCCAAATGTTTTCTGCGCTGTACGGATTCAAAGATTTCACATCCAAGGAGATAACGTCTAAGGGACGGCACGGTGATGAGCACTGCTGCCTCCCAGCGCCAGGGACCCGGGTTCAATTCCAGCCTCGGGGTGACTGCCCATTTGGAGTTTGCACATTCTCCCCGTGGGTTTCCTCCGGGTGCTCCAGTCCCCTCCCACAGTCCAAAGATGTGCGGGTTAGGGGGATTGCCCCCAGGGTAAATTGCCCCTTGGTGTCCAAAGATATGCAGGTTAGGGGGATTGCCCCCAGGGTAAATTGCCCCTTGGTGTCCAAAGATGTGCGGGTTAGGGGGATTGCCCCCATGGTAAATTGCCCCTTAGTGTCCAAAGATGTGCAGGTTAGGGGGATTGCCCCCATGGTAAATTGCCCCTTAGTGTCCAAAGATGTGCAGGTTAGATGGATTAACAGTGTAAATACGTGGGGTTTATACGGATAGGGTGGGAAAGAGGCAGTCGTAGAGTCAGTACAGACTCAATGGGCTGAATGGCCTCCTTCTGCGCTGTGGCTGGGGGGGGGCGGGGGGAGACTGATCGCTACTTACCACTCTAGTACAGACACATTAAAGGGTAGGTAGGGGGCAGGGATCGACAAAGAAAGTTTACAACTACGTACAAGAACCACAGATATGAACATTAGTCCACGTTAAGAGTTCAGAGTCAGAGCCCAAGGAGGAATTCTTTCATGCAGCAGCTTGAGTTAAGCTGGCTGAAGACTGGGGTTGTCGACTTGGTTTCATCGCCAATTGTAAAACAAACAGGTGGAGTGGGTGCACAGGTACTGGGTCACCACTGCAGGCGATGAGGGGCAATCTTCGAGCGGAATCAAGCTCCGACGAGCACGCGACTGTTCTGCCCTTTTTTTTTTATCCATTCGTGGGACACGGGCGTCGCTGGCTGGCCCAGCGTTTATTGCCCATCCCTAGTTGCCCTTGAGAAGGTGGTGGTGAGCCGCCATCTTGAATGTGGAGATGCCGGCGTTGGACTGGGGTGAACACAGTAAGAGTTTTAACAACACCAGGTTAAAGTCCAACAGGTTTATTTGGCAGCAAATACCATTAGCTTTCGGAGCGCTGCTCCTTCGTCAGATGGAGTGGAAATGTGCTCCCAAACAGGGCACAGAGACACAAAAATCAAGTTACAGAATACTGATTAGAATGCGAATCCCGACAGCCAACCAGATCTTAAAGATACAGACAATGTGGGTGGAGGGAGCATTAAGCACAGGTTAAAGAGATGTGTATTGTCTCCAGACAGGACAGCCCGCAAGCCCAGGAGGCAAGCTGTGGGGGTTACTGATAATGTGACATAAATCCAACATCCCGGTTTAGGCCGTCCTCATGTGTGCGGAACTTGGCTATCAGTTTCTGCTCAGCGACTCTGCGCTGTCGTGTGTCGTGAAGGCCGCCTTGGAGAACGCTTACCCGAAGATCAGAGGCTGAATGCCCGTGACTGCTCTTTATATACACATCTCTTTAACCTGTGCTTAATGCTCCCTCCACCCACATTGTCTGTATCTTTAAGATCTGGTTGGTTGTAGGGATTCGCATTCTCATCAGTATTCCGTAACCTGATTTTTGTGTCTCTGTGCCCTGTTTGAGAGCACATTTCCACTCCATCTGACGAAGGAGCAGCGCTCCGAAAGCTAATGGTATTTGCTACCAAATAAATCTGTTGGACTTTAACCTGGTGTTGTTAAAACTCTTCTTGAATCGCTGCAGCCCATGTGTTGTGGGTTGATCCACAATGCCGTGGGTGTCAAAGGTGCTGTCTAAGGATCTTTGGTGAATTGCTGCAGTGCATCTTGTAGATGGTACACACTGCTGCTACTGAGCGTCGGTGGTGGAGGGAGTGGGTGTTTGTGGATGGGGTGTCAACCAAGCGGGGCTGCTTTGTCCTGGATGGTGTCGTGCTTCTTGAGTGTTGTTGGAGCTGCACCCATCCAGGCAAGTGGGAGAGTATTCCCATCACACTCCTGACTTGTGCCTTGTAGATGGTGGACAGGCTTTGGGGGGAGTCAGGAGGTGAGTTACTCGCCGCAGTATTCCCAACCTCTGACCTGCTCTTGTAGCCATTGTGTTTATGTGGTGACTCAAGTTGAGTTTCTGGAGGTCCGCTTCTTCGTGGCTCACCACCTAAAATGTTAGAAAGCAGACTGAGTTTCTTGAAGGCATGTTGATTTTTATTTTTTATTCATTTGTGGGACATGGGCGTCGCTGGCTGGGTCCAGCATTTCTTCTCCATCCCTAGTTGCCCCTTGGAGGGCAGTTGAGAGTCAACCACATTGCTGTGTGGATCTGGAGTCACATGTAGGCCAGACCGGGTAAGGACGGCAGATTTCCTTCTCTAAAGGACATTAGTGAGCCAGATGGGTTTTTCCGACAATCATAGAAATCATAGAAACCCTACAGTGCAGAAGGAGGCCATTCGGCCCATCGAGTCTGCACCGATCACAATCCCACCCAGGCCCTACCCCCATATCCCTACATATTTTACCCACTAATCCCTCTAACTACGCATCTCAGGACACTAAGGGGCAATTTTAGCACGGCCAATTAACCTAACCCGCACATCTTTGGACTGTGGGAGGAAACCGGAGCACCCGGAGGAAACCCACGCAGACACGAGGAGAATGTGCAAACTCCACACAGACAGTGACCCGAGCCGGGAATCGAACCCGGGACCCTGGAGCTGTGAAGCAGCAGTGCTAACCCACTGTGCTACCGTGCTGCCCATTCTGGGCCCCCACCACCCTCTGTGTAAAATACGTCCTTCTGATATCCGTGTTAAACCTCCCCCCCCCCTCACCTTGAACCCATGACCCCTCGTGAACGTCACCACCGACCTGGGGAAAAGCTTCCCACCGTTCACCCTATCTATGCCTTTCATAATCGACGATGGTTTCACCGTCATCAGTAGATTCTTAATTCCAGATATTTTTTTATTGAATTCAAATTCCACCATCTGCCGTGGGTGGGATTCGAACCCGGGACCCCCAGGACATTAGCTGAGTTTCTGGACTAGCGATAATACCACTAGGCCATCGCTTCCCCAAAATGGTCATTCAAACCAAATGGCCACCTTCCTCCTCCACAGTGGTGGCACAGTGGTTAGCACTGCTGCTTCACAGCACCGGGGATGTGGGTTCGATTCCCGGCTCGGGTCACCGTCTGTGCGGAGTTTGCACATTCTCCTCGTGTCTGCGTGGGTTTCCTCCGGGTGCTCCGGTTTCCTCCCACAGTCTGAAAGTCGTGCTGGTTAGGGTGCATTGGGCCGTGCTAAATTCTCCCTCGGTGTAACCCGAACAGGCGCCGGAGTGTGGCGACTCGGGGGATTTTCACAGTAACTTCATTGCAGTGTTAATGTAAGCCGACTCGTGACACTAATAAATAAACTTTATAAAAAATAAAAACTGATCAATCCCCTTTAACATTTTATACACCTCGATCAGATCCCCCTCCTTTGTTCGCAGGGAGATTAAGTTCAACTTTAGAACCAGGGTTAGACTACACTGGGAGCACTGTCAACATTTGTCATCTCCATTTAGAAAAAGGAAATAGAGACACTGGAGAAGGAGCAACAAAGATTCACAAGAATAATCCCAGAACTGAGAGCATTTCACCCTCAGGAAAGGCTGGGGCTGCTTTTCTCTGGAAAAGAGAAGACTGAAGGGTGACCCGATGGAAGTCTTTAAGATAATGAAGGGGTTCAATAATCCAATAGGGATTTCAGTGAGAAACCTCTTTACCCAGCGAGTGGTGAGAATGTGGAACTCACTACCACAGCGAGTGGGGCGGCACGGTAGCACAGTGGTCAGCACTGCTGCTTCACAGCTCCAGGGTCCCGAGTTCAATTCCCGGCTCGGGTCACTGTCTGTGTGGAGTTTGCACATTCTCCTCGTGTCTGCGTGGGTTTCCTCCGGGAGCTCCGGTTTCCTCCCACAGTCCAAAGATGTGCGGGTTAGGTTGATTGGCCAGGTTAAAATTGTCCCTGAGATGCATAGGTTAGAGGGATTAGCGGGTAAATATGTGGGGGTAGGGCCTGGGTGGGATTGTGGTCGGTGCAGACTCGATGGGCCGAATGGCCTCCTTCTGCACTGTAGGGTTTCTATGATTTCTTCTATGATTTCTATGAGTGGTTGAGGTGAACAGCACGAATACATTGAAGAGGAAGCTGGATACATACATGAGGGAGAAAGGAATAGAAGGATATTTTTGATTTAGAACAAAGAACAATACAGCACAGGAACAGGCCCTTTGGCCCTCCAAGCCCGCGCCGCTCCCTGGTCCAAACTAGACCATTCTTTTGTATCCCTCCATTCCCACTCCATTCATGTGGCTATCTAGATAAGTCTTAAACGTTCCCAGTGTGCCCTCCTCCACCACCTTGCCCGGCAGCGCATTCCAGGCCCCCACCACCCTCTGTGTAAAATACGCCCTTCTGATATCCGTGTTAAACCTCCCCCCCCTCACCTTGAACCTATGACCCCTCGTGAACGTCACCACCGACCTGGGGAAAAAGCTTCCCACCGTTCACTCTATCTATGCCTTTCATAATTTTATACACCTCTATTAGGTCACCCCACATCCTCCGTCTTTCCAGTGAGAACAACCCCAGTTTACCCAGTCTCTCCTCATAACTAAGCCCCTCCATACCAGGCAACATCCTGGTAAACCTCCTCTGCACTCTCTCTAAAGCCTCCACGTCCTTCTAGTAGTGCGGCGACCAGAACTGGACGCAGTATTCCAAATGCGGCCGAACCAACGTTCTATACAACTGCAACATCAGACCCCAACTTTTATACTCTATGCCCCGTCCTATAAAGGCAAGCATGCCATATGCCTTATTCACTACCTTCTCCACCTGTGACGTCACCTTCAAGGATCTGTGAGCTTGCACACCCAGGTCCCTCTGCGTATCTCCACCCTTTATGGTTCTGCCATTTATCGTATAGCTCCCCCCGACGTTAGTTCTACCAAAATGCATCACTTCGCATTCATCTGGATTGAACTCCATCTGCCATTTCTTTGCCCAAATTTCCAGCCTATCTATATCCTTCTGTAGCCTCTGACAATGTTCCTCACTATCTGCAAGTCCAGCCATTTTAGTGTCGTCCGCAAACTTACTGGTCACCCCAGTTACACCTTCTTCCAGATCGTTTATATAAATCACGAACAGCAGAGGTCCCAATACAGAGCCCTGCGGAACACCACTGGTCACAGTTTGATTTGTTACTGTCACATGCATTGGGATACAGTGAAAAGTATTGTTTCTTGCGCACTATACAGACAAAGCATACCGTTCATAGAGTACATAGGGGAGAAGAATTTGATTTATTGTCAGATGTATTGGGATACAGTGAAAGGTATTGTTTCTTGAGCGCTGTACAGACAAAACATACCGTTCATAGAGTACATTGGGGAGAAGGATTTGATTTATTATTGTCACATGTATTGGGATACAGTGAAAGGTATTGTTTCTTGAGCGCTGTACAGACAAAGCATACCGTTCATCGAGTACATAGGGGAAAGGAAAGGAGAGAGTGTAGAATGTAATGTTACAGTCATAGCTAAGGTGTCGAGAAAGACCAACTTAATATAGAATGATAGAATCCCTGCAGTGCAGAAGGAGGCCATTTGGCCCATTGAGCCTGCACTGACCACAATCCCACCCAGGCCCTACCCCCATAACCCCACATATTCGCCCTGCTAATCCCCTGACACCAGTGTCAATTTACCACGGCCAATCCACCTAACCTGCACAGTCTTTGGACTGGGGGAGGAAACCGGAGCACCCGGAGAAAACCCACGCAGACACGAGGAGAATGTGCAGACTCCGCACAGACAGTGACCCAAGCCGGGAATCGAACCCGGGTCCCCGGCGCTGTGAGGCAGCCGTGCTAACTATTGTGCCACCGTGCCATCCACAATATAAATGTAGGTCCATTCAAAAGTCTGACAGCAGCATAGAACATTACAGCGCAGTACAGGCCCTTCGGCCCTCGATGTTGCGCCGACCAGTGGAACCAATCTAAAGCCCCTCTAATCTACACTATTCCAATATCATCCATATGTTTATCCAATAACCATTTGAATGCTCTTAATGTTGGCGAGTCCACTACTGCTGCAGGCAGGGCATTCCACGCCCTTACTACTCTCTGAGTAAAGAACCTACCTCTAACATCTGTCCTATATCTCTCACCCCTCAATTTAAAGCTATGTCCCCTCATGCTAGCCATCACCATCGGAGGAAAAAGACTCTCACTATCCACCCTATCTAATCCTCTGATCATCTTGTATGCCTCTATTAAAGTCACCTCTTAACCTTCTTCTCTCTAACGAAAACAACCTCAAGCAGGGAAGAAGCTGTTCTTGAGTCGGTCGGTACGTGACCTCAGACTTTTGTATCTTTTTCTCTGACGGAAGAAGGTGGAGGAGAGAATGTCCGGGGTGCGTGGGGGTCCTTGATTATGTTGGCTGCTTTCCCGAGGCAGCGGGAAGTGTAGGCAGAGTCAATGGATGGGAGGCTGGTTTGTGTGATGGACTGGGCTTCATTCACGACCCTTTGTCGTTTCTTGCGGTCTTGGGCAGAGCAGGAGCCAAACCAAACTGATGGATATGCTGATGGGGGGGAGATGAAGAGGGGTGGGTGGAGGCTCATGTGGAGCATAAATACTGACACAGACCAAATAAGCTGACTGGCCCGGCCCTGTGCTGTAGACTCAATGGAACAGAGACAAATGTATTTATTTTAGATCTACCTGTGGTGGTGGGAAAAACACTATTTACTATCCAGGATAAAATAAATGTCCTTCAGCAGCTTTTGTGGGTCATTTTAGTGGAGATGTGTTCCCCCAGGGCGGCCCGGTAGCACAGTGGTTAGCACTGCTGCCTCACAACACCAGGGACCCGGGTTCGATTCCCGGCTCGGGTCACTGTCTGTGTGGAGTCTGCACCTTCTCCCCGTGTCTGCCTGGGTTTCCTCCGGATGCTCCGGTTTCCCCCCCTACAGTTCGAAAGATGTGCTGGTTAGATGCATTCATAGAAATCATAGAAACCCTACAGTACAGAGAGAGGCCATTCGGCCCATCGAGTCTGCACCGATCACAATCCCACCCAGGCCCTATCCCCATATCCCTACATATTTACCCACTAATCCCTCTAACCTACGCATCTCAGGACTCTAAGGGGCAATTTTTAACCTGGCCAATCAACCTAACCGGCACATCTTTGGACTGTGGGAGGAAACCGGAGCACCCGGAGGGAAACCCACGCAGACACGAGGAGAATGTGCAAACTCCACACAGACAGTGACCCGAGCCGGGAATCGAACCCAGGTCCCTGGAGCTGTGAAGCAGCAGTGCTAACCACTGTGCTACCGTGCCGCCCCAACAGGTGCCGGAGTGTGGCGACTGGGGGAATTTCACAGTAGCTTCATTGCCGTGTTAATGTAAGCCGACTTGTGACTAATAAAATAAACTTTAACTTTTAAGACTTTAAGAGCACCAGCCCCACTGGAAGGAAAGCTGTGAGAGCGGCCAGTCCAGCAGAAAGAAACCCTCCGACCCTCCCACTGTCAGAATGAACAGGGTTCAGTCCTGGATGTGATTAACAGCAGAATCCAACACCAGTAATCACTTGTGAGCTCGCTGGTGTCTCAGCAGGTTGGACAACTGAGTGAATCTCTTCCCACACACGGAGCAGGTGAACGGCCTCTCCCCGGTGTGAACTCGCTGGTGAGTCAGCAGAGACGATGAGTCACTGAATCCTTTCCCGCACTCGGAGCAGGTGAACGGCCTCTCCCCGGTGTGAATCCGCTGGTGCCTCAGCAGGTGGGACGACTGAGTGAACCCCATCCCGCACTCGGGGCAGGCGAACGGCCTCTCCCCGGTGTGGACCTGCCGGTGCGTCACCAGGTGGGACGACTGAATGAACCTCTTCCCGCACGCGGGGCAGGTGTACGGCCTCTCCCCGGTGTGGACCCGCTGGTGCTTCCGCCGGGTGGATGAGTCGCCGAACCCCTTCCCGCACACGGGGCAGCTGAACGGCCTCTCCCCGGTGTGGACCCGCCGGTGCGTCAGGAGGTGGGAGGAGTTGCTGAATCCCTTGCCGCACTCGGGGCAGGTGAACGGCCGCTCCTCGGTGTGGACGCGTCGGTGCGTCAGCAGGTGGGACGACTGAGTGAATCCCTTCCCACACACGGAGCAGCTGAACGGCCTCTCCCCGGTGTGAATGCGTCGGTGAGGTTCCAGTGCAGATGGGGAAGGGAATCCCTTCCCGCAGTCCCCACATTTCCACGGTTTCTCCACGGTGCCCGGTGTCCTTGTGACTCTCCAAGTTGGACCAAAAGTTGAAGCCTCGTCCGCACACACAGCACGGGTGCAGTCTCTCCCCGCTGTGAATGCTGCGATGTATTTTCAGGCTGTGTAACTGGTTAAAGCTCTTCCCACACTCACTGCACTGGAACACTCTCACTCGGGTGTGTCTGTGCTTTTCCAGTCACGCTGATTTTAACATATTTAGAAGCAGACACAAACAGACAAACACGTTTCCTACCAAGTTCAAACACTGATGAGTTGTGTGACTCTGTCGGATCTGGAAACGTTGTTTCAGTGGAGATTTCTGACTGTAAATCCTCCAACTTCTAATCTCCTGTAAAAGGGAGTTTGCAAAGTCATTATTGTCAGCACAGGAGAAACATTCAGAACAGACAATTCCCTGTAGAAAGCACAGCTCAGTATGGCTCCTGCTCTGACCAAGACCATAAGAAACTACAAAGATAAGGTAGAGAGGAGGTAGATAGTCAACATCTTTTCCCAAAGGTCGGGGAGTCTAAAACTAGAGGGCATAGGTTTAAGGTGAGAGGGGAGAGATGCAAAAGTGTCCAGAGGGACAATTGTTTCACACAGAGGGTGGCGAGTGTCTGGAACAAGCTGCCAGAGGCAGTAGTAGAGGCGGGTACAATTTTGTCTTTTAAAAAGCATTTAGACAGTTATATGGGTAAGATGGGTATAGAGGGATATGGGCCAAATGCGGGCAATTGGGATTAGCTTAGCAGTAGAAACCGGGCAGCATGGACAAGTTGGGCCGAGAGCAGAGGGAGAGAGAGGGACAGACACAGAGGGGGGGAGAGAGGGACAGACACAGAGGGGGGGAGAGAGGGACAGACACAGAGGCGGAGAGAGACAGACAGACACAGAGGGGGAGAGAGACGGACAGACACAGAGGGGGAGAGAGAGAGAGAGACAGACAGAGGGAGAGAGAGAGAGACAGACAGAGGGAGAGAGAGAGACAGAAAGACAGACGGAGGGAGAGACAGACAGACAGACAGAGGGACAGAGAGACAGCCAGCAACTGCTCTCTACAACAGCTCATTTATGTCTTAAAAGAAAGCCTTGCACAGATGCAGCAAGACTTCTCTGCTTTTATATTCTCTGCAAGAAGTCTCACAACACCAGGTTAAAGTCCAACAGGTTTATTTGGTAGCAAATACCAGAAGCTTTCGGAGCGCTGCTCCTTCGTCAGATGGAGTGGAAATCTGCTCTCAAAAATGCACAGAGACACAAAAATCAAGTTACAGAATACTGATTAGAATGCGAATCCCTACAACCAACCAGGTCTTAAAGATACAGACAATGTGGGTGGAGGGACACCCTCCACAGCGCAGAGTCGCTGAGCAGAAACTGATAGCCAAGTTCCGCACACATGAGGACGGCCTAAACCGGGATGTTGGATTTATGTCACATTATCAGTAACCCCCACAGCTTGCCTCCTGGACTTGCAGAATCTCACTAGCTGTTCTGTCTGGAGACAATACCCATCTCTTTAACCTGTGCTTAATGCTCCCTCCACCCACATTGTCTGTACCTTTAAGACGTGGCTGGCTGTCGGGATTCGCATTCTAATCAGTATTCTGTAACTTGATTTTTGTGTCTCTGTGCCCTGTTTGAGAGCACATTTCCACTCCATCTGACGAAGGAGCAGCGCTCCGAAAGCTTATGGTATATGCTACCAAATAAACCTGTTGGACTTTAACCTGGTGTTGTGAGACTTCTTACTGTGTTCACCCCAGTCCAACGCCAGCATCTCCACATAGAACATAGAACAGTACAGCACAGAACAGGCCCTTCGGCCCACGATGTTGTGCCGAGCTTTATCTGAAACCAAGATCAAGCTATCCCACTCCCTATCATCCTGGTGTGCTCCATGTGCCTATCCAATAACCGCTTAAATGTTCCTAAAGTGTCTGACTCCACTATCACTGCAGGCAGTCCATTCCACACCCCAACCACTCTCTGCGTAAAGAACCTACCTCTGATATCCTTCCTATATCTCCCGCCACGAACCCTATAGTTATGCCCCCTTGTAATAGCTCCATCCACCCTAGGAAATAGTCTTTGAACGTTCACTCTATCTATCCCCCTCATCATTTTATAAACCTCTATTAAGTCTCCCCTCAGCCTCCTCCGCTCCAGAGAGAACAGCCCTAGCTCCCTCAACCTTTCCTCATAAGACCTACAAACCTCCAAACCAGGCAGCATCCTGGTAAATCTCCTCTGCACTCTTTCCAGCACGTCCACATCCTTCTTACCATTTATATTCTATCCCCCTCGCGATAAATGCCAACATCCCATTTGCCTTCTTGATCACCTTCTCCCACGTTCTAGAAATCATCATAGAAACCTTACAGTGCAGAAGGAGGCCATTCGGCCCATCGAGTCTGCACCGACCACAATCCCACCCAGGACCTACCCCCACATATTTACCCACTAATCCCTCTAACCTACACATCTCAGGATTCTAAGGGGCAATTTTTAACCTGGCCAATCAACCTAACCCGCACATCTTTGGACTGTGGGATGAAACCGGAGCACCCGGAGAAAACCCACGCAGACACGAGGAGAATGTGCAAACTCCACACAGACAGTGACCCGAGCCGGGAATCGAACCCGGGACCCTGGCGCTGTGAAGCAGCAGTGCTAACCCACTGTGCTACCGTGCCGCCCCCCCCGTGTCTCCCCCCGTGTCTGCGTGGGTTTAGAAACATAGAAACCCGACAGTGCAGAAGGAGGCCATTCGGCCCATCGAGTCTGCACCGACCACAATCCCACCCAGGCACTACCCCCACATATTTACCCGCTAACTACGCATCTCAGGGACAATTTTTAACCTGGCCAATCAACCTAACCCGCACATCTTTGGACTGTCCAGGTTCTCCGGTTTCCCCTCCTCCCCCACAGTCCAAAGATGTGGATTGGCCTTTAGTGTCAGGGGGAACTAGCAGGGTAAATGCATGGGGTTACGGGAATAGGTCCTGGGTGGGATTGTGGTCGGTGCAGACACGACGGGCCGAATGGACTCCTTGTGCACTGCAGGGATTCTACGATTCAAACCCTTCAGCATATTTTTTATAAACCTTTTACTGCAACAATCAAACTAAAATCAACATGAGTTAATCATGCATTAATAATATTTGAATAGGCAGGATAAATTGCACTTTAAAAAGCTCAGACAACACAAACAGGTTCCACAAAATCACAAGCATGTCCCCCCTCAGTATATTTGGCTCTAATTCCAGTTGCAGAGTCCCACAACCCTCTGTATTTCCCAGGGGGGATAAAGGAAGTGTTTTACTCACAGATGTTGTCCAGGGGAATTTGCAAAGTCCCCTCCCTCAGATGGCAGCCCAGCGCGCAGGCGCAGAGAGCGCTGCTGAGCCCAGCTGTCCGGAGCAGGCGCAGTGCGGCCGCCGCCAGCGGTCCGGAGCAGGCGCAGAGAGCGCTGCTTGAGCCCAGCTGTCCGGAGCAGGCGCAGTGCGGCCGCCGCCAGCGGTCCGGAGCAGGCGCAGAGAGCGCTGCTTGAGCCCAGCTGTCCGGAGCAGGCGCAGAGAGCGCGGCTGAGCCCAGCTGTCCGGAGCAGGCGCAGAGAGCGCGGCTGAGCCCAGCTGTCCGGAGCAGGCGCAGAGAGCGCGGCTGGGCCCAGCTGTCCGGAGCAGGCGCAGAGAGCGCTGCTTGAGCCCAGCTGTCCGGAGCAGGCGCAGAGAGCGCTGCTGGGCCCAGCTGTCCGGAGCAGGCGCAGTGCGGCCGCCGCCAGCGGTCCGGAGCAGGCGCAGAGAGCGCTGCTTGAGCCCAGCTGTCCGGAGCAGGCGCAGAGAGCGCGGCTGAGCCCAGCTGTCCGGAGCAGGCGCAGAGAGCGCTGCTTGAGCCCAGCTGTCCGGAGCAGGCGCAGAGAGCGCTGCTGGGCCCAGCTGTCCGGAGCAGGCGCAGTGCGGCCGCCGCCAGCGGTCCGGAGCAGGCGCAGAGAGCGCTGCTGGGCTCAGCTGTCCGGAGCAGGCGCAGAGAGCGCTGCTTGAGCCCAGCTGTCCGGAGCAGGCGCAGAGAGCGCGGCTGAGCCGAGCTGCCCGGAGCAGGCGCAGTGCGGCTGCCGCCAGCGGTCGATCTCTTTTTGGAGCCGCAGCCGCCGTAGAAAGAGAGGGGGGGGGGAGGGGGAGATCACCGAGCGGCTTCTCGCTCTGGCCAGTCAGCCGGTTGCCTGGAAACCTTGGCTCGAGGAGGTGCGCGGGGGAGGGGGGCGGGGGGAAACAATGAGTGGGGGCGGGGCTCCCGTGTCCGCGCGCCCGGGCCTGCGCACTGGAACCCGGAGACGTCACCGCGGAGCGGAGTGATTCCTATTGGCTGCTTCCACGCAGTGTTCCATTGTGGACGTCACAACGCGGAAGTTGTCCAAATGAGCTTCAGAGTGAAACTCCCTCCTCTGGACAACATCTGGGAGGGAATCGATGTTTCCCCCTTTCCATTTCTTTCCTCATTCTGGGGGAAATTGGGGACTTGCAGCAAACTGAAGGGGAAAGGAAGCGAATCCAGCGAGGCTGCAGACTCTGGAAAGGTAGGCCCAGGTCTTTGCCTCTGTCTCTGAAAAGACATCCTTTAGCTCCCTCAGCTTTGACACGTTTATTTGTCTGGCCAAAAGGATGGTTGGTCTCTGTTAATGTTCACAGTTAAAGGGCTGATTAGTCAATGGTAAGTTAATCTAGGACAAGATACGTCTAGCTTTATGTGGTATGTATTATTTATTATTCTCTAACTAAGCACAGCTATTTTGTTTCTAGACTGATAATGTTGTGTTGCATATATTTGATTTGATTTATTATTCTCAATTATTGGGATACAGTGTTTCTTGCGCACTACACAGACAAAGCATACCGTTCATAGAGTACATAGGGGAGAAGGATTTGATTTGATTTATTATTGTCACATATATTAGTGTATAGTGAAACATATTGCTTCTTGCGCGCTATACAGACAAAGCATACCGTCCGTAGAGAAGGAAAGGAGAGGGTACAGAATGTAGGATATGGGCGTCGCTGGCTGGCCAGCATTTATCGCCCATCCCCAGTTGCCCTTGGAGGGCAGTTGAAAGTCAACCACATTGCTGTGTGGCTCTGGAGCCACATGTAGGCCAGACCGGGTAAGGACGGCAGATTTCCTTCCCTAAAGGACATTAGTGAACCAGATGGGTTTTTCCGACAATGGTTTCACCGTCATCAGTAGATTCTTAATTCCAGATATTTTTTATTGAATTCCAATTCCACCATCTGCCGTGGCGGGATTCGAACCCAGGTCCCCAGAACATTAGCTGAGTTTCTGGATTAATTGTCTAGCAATAATGCCACGAGGCCATCACCTCCCCTATCCCTATTCCACCACCCTCATGATCAGTGATCATTCACTGCCTCTATAAAGTTCTTCCTCACATCCCCCATGTTTCAGTTAATGTAGCATTGTATAGTACATTAATATTTATTTGAATTAATATATAGATTATATCTTTTTTAAATCAGTAAGAATGGATCTTCAATCAGCTTGAATCAACACCTCCAAGAGAAGTGGAGGTTGTAAATTAGGTACTACTGAGGGATGATTAGGGGAGACATATTAACAGGTTTTGAGGAATAAGAGAGAAAAGAATATTCCACACCAATCACCGTGGTTATCACTGCTGCCTCACAGCTCCAGGGACCCGGGTTCGATTCCCGGCTTGGGTCACTGTCTGTGTGGAGTTTGCACATTCTCCCCGTGTCTGCGTGGGTTTCCTCCGGGTGCTTCGGTTTCTTCCCACAGTCTGAAAGACGTGCTGGTTAGGGTGCATTGGCCGTGCTAAATTCTCCCTCAGTGGTCAGGCGGGTAAGTGGAACTGATCCACTTCAGATCAGCCATGATCTTATTGAATGGCGGGGCAGGCTCGAGGGGCTAGATGGCCTACTCCTGCTCCTATTTCTTATGTTCTTATGTATCCGAACAGGTGCCAGAGTGTGGCGCCTAGGGGATTTTCATAGTAACTTCATTGCAGTGTTAATGTGACACGAATAGATAAACTTTTTAAAAAGATGTGTAGGATAAGTGGATTAGCCTCGGTAAACGCGCAGGCTTACAGGGATAGGGTGGGAGGGGTAGTGTTAATGTAAGCCTACTTGTGACAATAATAAATAAACTTAAACTTGTTTGCCCTGAATGTGTAATCTTGTATCGATGGTGATGACATTTGTCAATTCCTTTTACAGGATATTAGAAGGGGAGGTTTTGCAGACAGAATTCTCAAAGCATACATCGCGTAGAGAATTGACAGAGTCATCGGGACCCTAATATCATCGGCCTTTGGATCCAGAATGAGAAATGTCTGTCTGTTCTGTCAGCTTCCGAAGATTTTAAACCATAAGTGTGTCTGATAAAGCATCGAGGCGCACACATTTTCGAGTCAGAGTGTTCCAGTGAACTGACTGTGGAAGGAACTTTAACTGGTTACACATCCTGAAAGTAGCACTCACCGTTCACAGTGAGGAGGAATACTACATACACATCTGTGTATGAGCGAGACTTTACTGGATCGCTGGAGAGACACAAGGAAACCTGCACGATGGAGAGATCGTGGATATGTGAGGACTGTGGGAAGGGATACAGATCCCCATCGGAGCTGCAAATGCATCGCCGCATTCACACCGGGGAGAGGCCCTTCACCTGCTCCGTGTGCGGGAGAGGATTCACCCAGTCAATCAACCTGCTCACTCACCAGCGAGTCCACACCGGGGAGAGGCCCTTCACCTGCTTCGAGTGCGGGAAGGGATTCACTCAGTCGTGCAGCCTGCAGAGGCACCAGCGGGTTCACACCGGGGAGAGGCCGTTCACCTGCTCCGTGTGCGGGAAGGGATTCAGTCAGTCCTGCAGCCTGCAGAGGCACCAGCGGGTCCACACCGGGGAGAGACCCTTCACCTGCTCCGAGTGTGGCAAGGGATTCTCCACTTTCTCGCAACTGCTGAGGCACCAGCGAGTTAACACGGGGGAGAAGCCGTTCACCTGCACCGCCTGTGGGAAGGGATTCACCACTTCATCTCACCTGCTGAGGCACCAGCAGGTCCACACCGGGGAGAAGCCCTTCGCCTGTTCGGTGTGCAGGAAGGGATTCACTCGGTCAACCCACCTGGTGAGACACCAGCGAGTTCACGAGTGACAGCTGGAGTTGGATGCTGCTGTTAATCACACCCAGGACTCAACCAATCGTGTCTGAAATCTGTGTCCTTGAGTCCTTGTATCATCGGCCAATGTGAACAACTTTGCTTCGTCCATTTTTAATCTGAACCTGTCATAATTCTGTACACATTTATCGAATCTCCACTGAATTCCACCCCCCCCCTTCCCTTTTTTGTGATGTGAAATCTAAAATAAAGAACAAGTGAACAAAACATGCCTGAAATCAAATGGGAACTTTTGATTTCTGTTTTGAAGATATTCCGAAAATATTGCGTTGGACAGTAAGTTAATTGGAATAATGCACTTTTGGGGAAGGCGATGTCCATAAGACCATAAGACATAGGAGCGGAAGTAAGGCCATTCGGCCCATCGAGTCCACTCCACCATTCAATCATGGTTGATTTCAACTCCATTTACCCGCTCTCTCCCCATAGCCCTTAATTCCTCGAGAAATCAAGAATTTATCAATTTCTGTCTTGAAGACGCTCAACGTCTCAGCCTCCACAGCCCTCTGTGGCAATGAATTCCACAGACCCACCACTCTCTGACTGAAGAAATTTCTCCTCATCTCTGTTCTAAAGTGACTCCCTTTTATTCTAAGGCTGTGCCCCCGCGTCCTAGTCTCCCCTGTTAATGGAAACAACTTCCCTACGTCCATCCTATCTAAGCCGTTCATTATCTTGTAAGTTTCCATCCGATCTCTCCTCAACCTCCTAAACTCCAATGAATATAATCCCACGATCCTCAGACGTTCATCGTATGTCAGGCCTACCATTCCTGGGATCAACCGTGTGAATCTCCGCTGGACCCGCTCCAGTGCCAGTATGTCCTTCCTGAGGTGTGGGGCCCAAAATTGCTCACAGTACTCCAAATGGGGCCTAACCAGTGCTTTATAAAGCCTCAGAAGTACATCCCTGCTTTTGTATTCCAAGCCTCTTGAGATAAATGACAACATTACATGTCCTCGTGGTATTATCGCTAGATTAATCCAGAAACTCAGCTAATGTTCTGGGGGACCCGGGTTCGAATCCCGCAGATGGTGGAATTTGAATTCAATTTTTAAAAAATCTCGAATTAAGAATCTACTGATGACATTGTCGATTGTCGGAAAAACCCATCTGGTTCATTAATGCCCTTTAGGGAAGGAAATCTGCCGTCCTTACCCCGGTCTGGCCTACATGTGACTCCAGACCCATACAACAATGTGGTTGACTCTCAACTGCCCTCCAAGGGGCAACTAGGGATGGGTAATAAATGCTGGGCCCAGCCAGTGACGCCCATGTTCCACGAATGAATTAAAAAACAACTTTTGATTTCTGTTTTGAAAATAAAACGAAAATATTGCGTTGGACAGTAAGTGAATTGGAGCAATGAACTTTGGGGAGGTGATGGCCTAGTGGTACTATCGTTAGACTGTTAATTCAGAAACTCAGCTAATGTTCTGGGGGAACCCGGGTTCGAATCCCGCCCACGGCAGATGGTGGAATTTGAATTCAATTTTAGAAAATCTGGAATTAAGAATCTACTGATGACCCTGAAAACATTGTCGATTGTTGGAAAAACCCATCTGGTTCACTAATGTCCCTTTAGGGAAGGAAATCTGCTGTCCTTACCCGGTCTGGCCTACATGTGACTCCAGAGCCACACAGCAATGTGGTTGACTCTCAACTGTCCTCCAAGGGGCAACTAGGGATGGGCAATAAATGCTGGGCCCAGCCAGCGACACCCATGTCCCAGGAATGAAGAAAAAAAAGGGTTGTAGTTCAATGGAATATGTCAATCTGGTCTCCACCAACATTCTAGTGAAAGTCTGGAACATGCAGATGAGATGAGTAAATTGGTCAATGAACCTTAGTCAATGAACTTGTTTAGAAGGAAGTAACATTTCATAGGCTGGCCGTTACCTGAAATATCTGGACCATTAAAAGGAGAGAAAGGCAAAAGAAGAGACTCATTTTGAACTTTTGATAAGTGTACCGGAATGTTAAGAGTACAGCATGCCTGGGCCTGGGCACTGCCAAGTCATGTTGCAGCTTTATAGAACCTTAGAACAAAGAACAATACAGCACAGGAACAGGCCCTTCGGCCCTCCAAACCCGCGCTGCTCCCTGGTCCCAACTAGACCATTCTTTTGTATCCCTCCATTCCCACTCCGTTCATGTGGCTATCTAGATAAGTCTTAATAATTAGTTAGGCCACACTTGGAATATAGTGTTCAATTCTGGTCGCCACACTACCAAAGAACAAAGAACAGTACAGCACAGGAAACAGGCCCTTCGGCCCTCCAGGCCTGTGCCGCTCCTTGGTCCAACTAGACCAATCGTTTGTATCCCTCCATTCCCAGGCTGCTCATGTGACTATCCAGGTAATTCTTAAACGATGTCAGCGTGTCTGCCTCCACCACCCTACTTGGCAGCGCATTCCAGGCCCCCACCACCCTCTGTGTAAAAAAGTCCCTCTGATATCTGAGTTATACTTCGCCCCTCTCAGCTTGAGCCCGTGACCCCTCGTGATCGTCACCTCCGACCTGGGAAAAAGCTTCCCACCGTTCACCCTATCTATCCCCTTCATAATCTTGTACACCTCTATTAGATCTCCCCTCATTCTCCGTCTTTCCAAGGAGAACAACCCCAGTCTACCCAATCTCTCCTCATAGCTAAGACCCTCCGTAACAGGCAACATCCTGGTAAACCTTCTCTGCACTCTCTCTAACACCTCCACGTCTTTCTGGTAGTGCGGCGACCAGAACTGGACGCAGTACTCCAAATGTGGCCAAACCAGCGTTCTATACAGCTGCATCATCAGGAGGATGTGGAGGCTTTGGTGAGGGTACAGAAAAGATTTACCAGGATGCTGCCTGGCATGGAGGGCATCAGCTATGAGGAGAGGTTGGAGAAACTTGATTTGTTCTCACTGGAAGGACGGAGGGGCGACCTGATAGAAGTCTACAAGATTATGAGGGGCACGGACAGAGTGGATAGTCAGAAGCTTTTTCCCAGGATGGAAGAGTCAATTACTAGGGGGGGGCACAGGTTTAAGGTGCGAGGGGCAAGGTTTAAAGGAGATGTACGAGGCAAGTTGTTTTACACAGAGGGTGGTGGGTGCCTGGAACTCGCTGCCGGGGGAGCTGGTGGAAGCAGATACGGTCGTGACTTTTAAGGGGCGTCTTGACAAATACATGAATAGGATGGGAATGGAGGGATATGGTCCCCGGAAGGGGAGGGGGTTTTAGTTCAGTTGGGCAGCATGGTCGGTGCAGGTTTGGAGGGCCGAAGGGCCTGTTCCTGTGCTGTAATTTTCTTCGTTCTTTATGTGGCAAGACACTGAGATACTGGTGTGAGTGTGCGTAAATTCATGGTGAAATACTCCGAAGATAGGGTCCCAAATGTATGTGCAGTGACTTGGCAAACGTCATGACATGAAGTGTTTGATGTCACCAGGGGACTGAAACAACATTTTGACATCACCGAGACATTAACACATACCCCAGGGAGAAACTGACTCGAAAACACTCAGGATAGAATTAAACACACCGGTCCCGGTTAAAAGAGTGGAAAGAATAAACAAAGTGGAGGGTGGCACGGTGGTTGGCACTGCTGCCTCACAGCGCCAGGGACCCGGGTTCAATTCCCGGCTCGGGTCACTGTCTGTGTGGAGTTTGCACATTCTCCCCGTGTCTGCGTGGGTTTCCTCCGGGTGCTCCGGTTTCCTCCCACAGTCCGAAAGACGTGCTGGTTAGGGTGCATTGGGCCGTGCTAAATTCTCCCTCAGTGTAACCCGAACAGGCGCCGGAGTGTGGCGACTAGGGGAACTTCACAGTAACTTCATTGCAGTGTTAATGTAAGCCTACACTAATAAATAAACAAACATACTTGCCTCTCACACTTGGACAGATACTTATACACACTCTGTCATCTCATCTACACACACCCTCTCGGACACACACACACTCACTGCTCTCAAATACGCACTAAGTCACACATAATAGAATCTGTATAGTGCAGAAGAGGCCATTCGCCTCATCAAGTCTGCACCAATTATCCAAAGGAACATCCCACCCCTCTGCCCTAGTCCATAGTCAACATTAAGAGCATTCAAATGGTTATTGGATAAACATATGGATGATATTGGAATAGTGTAGATTAGAGGGGCTTTAGATTGGTTCCACTGGTCGGAGCAACATCGAGGGCCGAAGGGCCTGTACTGCGCTGTAATGTTCTATGTTCATAGCCCTGTGCATCTACCATGGCCAATCCACCTAACCTTTGGACACTAAGGGGCAATTTAGCACGGCCAATCCACCTAACCTGCACATCTTTGAGGAAACCGGAGCACCTGAGGGAAACCCATGCACACACGGGGAGCATGTGCTGACTCTGTACTGACAGTGACCCAAGCCAGGAATTGAACCCGGGACCCTGGCGCTGTGAGGCAGCAGTGCTAACCACTGTGCCACCGCGCTGCCCCATTTCACACATTCTCATTTCACATACACATCAGAGAATCTGCTGAACTGGTGCAGCGACAATAATCACCCCCCCCCCCTCTATGTCAACAAAACAAAGCACATAGTCATCAACTTCAGGAAGCGTAGAGGAGAACATTCCCCTGTCTACATCAATGGGGACGAAGTAGAAATGGTCAAGAGTTTCAGGTTTTTAGGTGTCCAGATCACCAACAACCTGTCCTGGTCCCTCTGTGCAGACACTATTGTTAAGAAAGCCCCACCAACGTCTCTACTTTCTCAGAAGTCTAAGGAAATTCAACATGTCCGCTACTGCTCTCAACAACTTTTACAGATGCACCAAAGAAAGCATCCTTTCTGGTTGTATCACAGCTTGGGATGGCTCCAGCTCTGCCCAAGACCGCAAGAAACTACAAAGGGTCATGAACGAAGCCCAGTCCACCACACAAACCAGCCTCCCATCCATTGACTCTGTCTACACTTCCCGCTGCCTCGGGAAAGCAGCCGGCATTATCAAGGACCCCACGCACCCCGGACATTCTCTCTTCCACCTTCTTCCATCGGGAAAAAGATACAAAAGTCTGAGGTCACGTACCGACCGACTCAAGAAGAACAACTTCTTCCCTGCTGACATCAGACTTCTGAATGGACCTACCTCGCATTAAGTTGATCTTTCTCTACACCCTAGCTATGACTGTAACACTACATTCTGCACTCTCTCCTTTCCTTCTCTATGAATGGTATGCTTTGTCTGTATGGCACGCAAGAAACAATACTTGTCACTGTATCCCAATACATGTGACAATAATAAATCAAATCAAATATCACACACACACACAGACATTCTCATCTCACACACGCACACTTATTTTTCTCACACACACTCTCATTTTACACACTGCCTCTCATTTCACACATCTCATCTCAAACTCACGTTCAACTCTGAGGCATTGCAACTCCACTCCAGCCCCGGACTGCTCTCCCCTACCATCCCTCCCCACCCCTTGCAGGTCCGACCCGTGTTCTGCACCCACACCCCTCCCATGCAGGCCCGACTACTCTTCCCCATCACTCCCCCCTGCACCCACCACCACCCTCCTCCCCCCCGCAACACGCCCCGCACTCCATGCACACTCTGATCGATACAGTTTGAGCTTCATGCTGTTTCCAACGTAGTAAGGAGTCTAACAACACCAGGTTAAAGTCCAACAGGTTTATTTGGTAGCAAAAGCCACACAAGCTTTCGGAGCTCCAAGCCCCTTCTTCAGGTGAGTGGGAATTCTGTTCACAAACAGAGCATATAAAGACACAAACTCAATTTACATGAATATTCGCATTCCAACCATTATTCATGTAAATTGAGTTTGTGTCTTTATACGCTCTGTTTGTGAACAGAATTCCCACTCACCTGAAGAAGGGGCTTGCAGCTCCGAAAGCTTGTGTGGCTTTTGCTACCAAATAAACCTGTTGGACTTTAACCTGGTGTTGTTAAACTTCTTACTGTGTTTACCCCAGTCCAACGCCGGCATCTCCACATCATTACTGCAGTTATGTGGACACACTGGAGGGAGTGCAGAGGAGATTCACCAGGATGCTGCCTGGGTTGGAATATTGAAGTTATGAAGAGAGGTTGGGTAGGCTTGGGTTGTTTTCTCTGAAGCAGAGAAGACTGAGGAGTGTCCTGATCGAGGTGGACAAGATTATGAGGGGCAGGGACAGGATGGATAAGGAGCAACAGTGTGCAGGTTAGGTTAGGTTGATTGGCCATGCTAAAATTGCCCCTTAGTGTCCTGAGATGCGTAGGTTAGAGGGATTAGTGGGTAAATATGTAGGGATATAGGGGTAGGGCCTGGGTGGGATTGTGGTCGGTGCAGACTCGATGGGCCGAATGGCCTCTCTCTGCACTGTAGGGTTTCTATGATTCTATGAACAGGGCGTGATTGGATGAGTCAGAGGGCGGAAAGTGGAAGGTTCACCAGAGGAGCACAGGAATTGTCAATGGAGATTACAGCGGGTGAGGGACCCTTTTGTATCTGTATCTGTATCTTCGTCACTCACCTGATGAAGGAGCAGCGCTCCGAAAGCTCGTGGCGTTTGCTACCAAACAAACCTGTTGGACTTTAACCTGGTGTTGTTAGACTCCTTACTGTGTTTACCCCAGTCCAACGCCGGCATCTCCACATCATCATTTCCAACATGGTCAACCTGGCCTCTCCCCCACCCCCTCCCGCCGTCCAAGCTCTTGTGGCATGGAACCCAGTTTGGGGTAGGTGTTGCAATGTTGAGTAGAGTAATTGTAGATTGGGAGGTAGGAATTTAGAATTTGGTGGATGTAAAGTTGTTGCTTGTTAAGATACTTCTCACTGTAAACTAATACATGTGACAATAATAAATCAAATCAAATCAAATTTCACACGCACAGACACTCTCATCTCTCACACAACACTATCAGACTGCAAGAAACTACAAAGGGTCGTGAGTGTAGCCCAATCCATCACGCAAACCAGCCTCCCATCCATTGACTCCGTCTACGCTTCCCGCTGCCTCGGGAAAGCAGCCGGCATAATCAAGGACCCCCCCCCCCCCGGACATTCTCTCTTCCGCCTTCTTCCGTCGGGAAAAAAGATACAAAAGTCTGAGGTCACGTACCAACCGACTCAAGAACAGCTTCTTCCCTGCTGCTCATAGAAATCATAGAAACCCTACAGTGCAGAAGGAGGCCATTCGGCCCATCGAGTCTGCACCGACCACAATCCCACCCAGGCCCTACCCCCACTTATTTACCCGCTAATCCCTCTAACCTACGCATCTCAGGACTCTGAGGGGCAATTATTTTTTTTTAACCTGGCCAATCAACCTAACCCGCACATCTTTGGACTGTGGGAGGAAACCGGAGCACCCGGAGGAAACCCACGCAGACAATGTGCAAACTCCACACAGACGGTGACCCGAGCTGGGAATCGAACCTGGGACCCTGGAGCTGTGAAGCAGCAGTGCTAACCACTGTGCTACCGTGCCACCCGTCAGACTTTTGAGTGGCCCGTCAGACTTTTGAGTGGACCTACCTCGCATTAAGTTGATCTTTCTCTACACCCTAGCTATGACTGTAAGACTCCAGTCTGCACTCTCTCCTTTCCTTCTCTATGAACGGTATGCTTTGTTGTAAAGCGCGCAAGAAACAATACTTTTCACTGTATCCCAATACTTGTGACAATAATAAATCAAATCAAATCAAATTGTAAAATGCTAAAACTGAAAGCATTGCATGGTCCTGTTAAAAAGTGGTGTTTTTTTCCCCTGTGCTTAGAGGTTAAAAGTGCAAGTACTCAGAGAGCCCAGACTGAAATATTTATGTCGAAAGGCCAAGCAGCAGTTTGACCAAAGCAACAGGGTTTTGCATTTAGCTAATCAAATCGAATCAGGCCCCGAGATACCAAGAACCTATTAACTTTAAATCTGATGGTCTTGACACTGCCTCTTTTGATCGTCCCTCAGTTAATTTAATTTGGTTTAATTGTTTTGCCAAAAAGATTAACAGAATGTTTATTTGTCCCTCAGTTGATTTTTTAAAATTCATTCATGGGACATGGGCGTCGCCGGCTGGCCAACATTTATTACCCATTCCTAGTTGCCTCTTGAGAAGGTGGTGATGAGCCGCCATCTTGAATCGCTGCAGTCCATGTGCTGTGGGTTGACCCACAATACTGTTAGGGAGGGAATTCCAGGATTTTGACCCAGCGACTGCGAAGGAACAGCCGATATATTTCCAAGTCAGGAGGGTGAGTGGCTTGGAGGGGAACTTGCAGGTGGTGGTGTTCCCATGTATCTGCTGCCTTTGTCCTTCTAGATGGAAGTGGCCGTGGCTTTGGAAGGTGCTGTCTCAGGATCTTTGGGGAATTGCTGCAGTGCCTCTTGTAGATGGTACACACTGCGGCTACTGAGCGTCGGTGGTGGAGGGAGTGAATGTTTATAGAAGTGGTGCCAATCAAGTGGCTGCTTTGTCCTGGATGGTGTCAAGCTTCTTGAGTGTTGTTGGAGTCGCGCCCATCCAGGCAAGTGGGGAGTATTCCATCACACTCCTGACTTGTAGATGGTGGATAGGCTTTGGGGGGAGTCAGGAGGTGAGTTACTCACTGCAGTATTCCCAGCCTCTGACCTGCTCTTGTAGCCACTGTGTTTATGTGTTGAGTCCAATTGAGTTTCTGGTCAGTGGTAACCCCAAGCATGTTGACAGTGGGGGATTCAGTGATGGCTACACCATTGAATGTCAAGGGGTGGTGGTTATTGGTGACGGTCATTGCTTTGCATTTGTGTGGCACGAATGTTACTTGCCACTTGTTAGCCCCAAGCCTGGATATTGTCCATATCTTGTTGCCTTTGAATATGGACTGTTTCAGTATCTGAGGAGTTGCAAATAGTGCTGAACATTGTGCAATCATCGGCGAACATCCCCACTTCTGACCTTATGATGGAGGGAACATCATTGATGAAGCACCTGAAGATGGTTGGGCCTAGGACACTACCCTGCAGAAATGTCCCACAGCTGAGATGACTGACCCTCCACAACCACAACCATCTTCCTATCTACCAGGTATGACTCCAACCAGCGGAGAGTTTGCCCCTTGATACCCATTGATTGCAGTTTTGCTAGAGTTCCTTGAAGCCACACTCGGTCGAATGCGGCCTTGATGTCAAGGGGGTTGTCACTCTTGCCTCGCCTCTGGAATTCAGCTCTTTTGTCCATGTTTGAACCAAGGCTGTAATGAGGTCAGGAGCTGAGTGACCCTGGCGAAACCCAAAGTGGGCGCCACTGAGCAGGTTATTGCTGAGCAGGTGCTGCTTGATAGCGCTGTCGATGACCCCTTCCATCACTTTGCTGATGATCGAGAGTAGACTGATTGGGCGGTAATTGGCCGGGTTGGATTTGTCCTGCTTTTTGTGCACAGGACATACCTGGGCAATTTTTCACATTGTTGGGTAGATTTAGTTCAATTGTTTTCATACAAATCATAGAAACCCTACAGTACAGAAAGAGGCCATTTGGCCCTTCGAGTCTGCACCGACCACAATCCCACCCAGGCCCGACCCCCATATCCCTACATATTTTACCCGCTAATCCCTCTAATCTACGCATCTCAGGACACTAAGGGGCAATTTTAGCATGGCCAGTCAACCTAGCCCGCACATCTTTGGACTGTGGGAGGAAACCGGAGCACCCGGAGGAAACCCACGCAGACACGAGGAGAATGTGCAAACTCCACACAGACCGTGACCCGAGCCGGGAATCGAACCCGGGTCCCTGGAGCTGTGAAGCAGCAGTGCTAACCACCGTGCCGCCCGCACATTTTACCAAAAAGATTGACAACCTAGGACCAATCCCATTGCAGGAAATATTGATATGTCATCAGGAGTATAAAAGAAGGGGGCAGTGGAACAGAGAGAGAGAGCGAGAGAGAGCAACTGCCACCCACCAGCGATAACAGCTCTCTCTCTCTCCCACTCGAGAGAGAGAGAGACTTGCTGGCCCTCATAGCTTCATATATGTCTTAAGAGAAAGTACCATCGAGATAGCAAATGTACCAAAGAAGAAAAAAGTTCCAGACAGAAGAATCAACAAAGAAGACCCAGAATATTCCAGAAGACACCAAACCTGGTTGTAATTTTGAGTGACTAAATTCTATTCTGTTAATGAGTGGGAATTGTATATGTCTGAACAGCATTCCATTAGAATTGTGTTTTATTCAGTGTGTTAAGTGTTTAATTAATTTGTTCACTGTTAGTTAGATAAATAAATAGTTATGTATTGATTTTATAGTGAGTGCCAGGAACTTATTTTGTATTTAACCACTAGAAGTGCTGAAAAGTAGGTCACACCACTTCACACACACTTTTTACAGATTATAAGGTGAGGTACTCCTCTTTGGGGGATTCGGGGGAATCAACCTCTCCTTTATAGAATCCACAGAATCCCTACAGTGCAGAAGGAGACCATTCGGCCCATTGAGTCTTCAGCGAACAAAATCCCACCCAGGCCCTATCTCCATAACCCCATGCATTTACCTGAGCTAGCCCCCCCCCTCCCCCCGACACTAAGGGGTAATCCACACGTCTTTTAGACTGTGGGAGGAGAACGGAGCACCCGGAGGAAACCCACGCAGACACGGGGAGAATGTGCAAACTCCACACAGACATTGACACAAGCCGGGAATCGAACCCAGGACCCTGGCGCTGTGAGTCAGCAGTGCCAACCACTGCGTCACCATGCCACCCACAGTGTGGAAGAAAAACCCTCCTTCGAGGGGTTCCACCTGCCCACTTGTTTCTCACCTGCCAATCCATACCCACCCCCCCCCCACCCCCCACCCAATCTCCCCTAAGTGCATAAATGTAAACACGAAAAGTCCAGCAAAATCAAATGTTACTGCCGGTAAAACTTTATTCACGGAACAGAGCACAGTTTTCAGAAAAAGACACAGAAAATGATTTTGGAATCAAAGACGACGAGAGCGCAGGGGAAAATAAATCAAAATAATACCAGAAATCGGAAGAAACAGAAAATGCTGGAAAATCTCAGCGGGCCTGGCAGCATCCGTGAAGAGAGAAAAAGAGTTAACGTTTCGAGCCTGTAAGATGTGGTAGGGGAGGCGATGACCCAGTGGTGTTATCGCTAAACTATTAATCCAGAAACTCAGCTGATGTTCTGGGGGACCCGGGTTCGAATCCCGCCCACGGCAGGTGGTGGAATTGGAATTCAATAAAAAATATCTGGAATTAAGAATCTACTGATGGCGGTGAAACCATTGTCGGAAAAACCCATCTGGTTCACTAATATCCTTTAGGGAAGGAAATCTGCCGTCCTTACCCGGTCTGGCCTACATGTGACTCCAGAGCCACACAGCAATGGGGTTGACTCTCTACTGCCCTCCAAGGGGCAACTAGGGATGGGCAATAAATGCTGGGCCCAGCCAGCGATGCCCGTGTCTCACGAATGAATAAAAAACATGATGGAATGCATTGTCTCCAAATTTGTAGACAACACTAATCTGGGTGGCAGTGTGTGTTGAGGAGGATGCTCAGAGGCTGCAGGGTGACTTGGGCAGCTGGTTGAGTGGGCAAATACTTGGCAAACACAATATGATGTGGATAAATGTGAGGTTATCCACTTTGGTGGCAAAAACAGGAAGGAAGATTATTATCTGAATGGCGGCAGTTTGGGAAAAGAGGAAGTGCAACGTAATCGGGGTGTCATGGTGGAACAGTCGCTGAAGGTTGGCACACAGGTACAGCAGGCGGTGAGGAAAGCTGATGGCATGCTGGCCTTCATAGCAAGAGGATTTGAGTAGAGCAGTAAGGATGTCTTACTGCAGTTACAGTAAGAAGTTTAACAACACCAGGTTAAAGTCCAACAGGTTTATTTGGTAGCAAAAGCCACACAAGCTTTTGGAGCTGCAAGCCCCTTCTTCAGGTGAGTGGGAATTCTGTTCACAAACAGAGCATATAAAGACACAGACTCAATTTACATGAATATTCGCATTCCAACCATTATTCATGTAAATTGAGTTTGTGTCTTTATATGCTCTGTTTGTGAACAGAATTCCCACTCACCTGAAGAAGGGGCTTGCAGCTCCGAAAGCTTGTGTGGCTTTTGCTACCAAATAAACCTGTTGGACTTTAACCTGGTGTTGTTAAACTTCTTACTGTGTTTACCCCAGTCCAACGCCGGCATCTCCACATCATTACTGCAGTTATACAGGGCCTTCATGAGGCCACACCTTGAATATTGTGTGCAGTTTTGGTCTCCCATTCTGAGGAAGGATATTGTTGCTATTGAGGGAGTCCAGCGAAGGTTCACCAGACTGATTCCTGGTATGGCAGGACTGACATATGAAGAGAGATTGGATCGACTGGGCTTGTACTCAGTGGAATTTAGAAGAATGAGAGGGGATCTCATAGAAACTTATAAAATCCTGATGGGATCGGACAGGCTATATATGGGAAGAATGTTCCCGATCTTGGGGAAATGCAGAACTAGGATCACAAGTCTAAGAATAAGGGGTAAGCCATTCAGGACTGAAATGAGGAAGAACTTCTTCTCTCAGGGAGTTGCGAACCTGTGGAATTCTCTACCACAGAAAGCTGTTGGGGGCCAGTTTGTTAGATTATGTCCAAGAGGGAGTTGGACGTGGCCCTTTGCGGCTCAAGCGACCAAGGGGTATGGAGAGAAAGCGGGAGTGGGAAAGTGCATGATCGGCCATGATCATATAGAATGGTGGTGCAGGCTCGGAGGGCTGAATGGCCTGTAATAAGTCCAAGGAGGTGAAAGTCCCATCACCAGGGGTTCTTTATTTACAAGATACTACCATACCATACAGAGTGTTCACTGTGAGCCATTTACATCAGGAGTGCAGAGGGACTGACACTCCTGTTTAAAGACAGGACCTGGGACTCCCTGATTGGGCCATCAATTAGATCTCAATCAGGGACATCTTTTGATGAGATCTCAATCAGGGACATCTTTTGATGAGATCTCAATCAGGGATTTCTTTTGATACCAATCAAGTAAACGAACTCAAATTAACTTAGGGACAAATTAAAAGGGGCAGCTCCCCAAAAGGAAGGGGGGAACAGCCCGAACCAAAATCAAAGTCGAAAGGAAACTTAAAACGTCAAACCAAAAGGTGATTATCGGGGTCGATAATACACCCCAGCCCCTGCGGCGCCCAGCGGTCGCGGAAGGCGTCAACCGCGCCCGTGGACACCGCATGCTCCCTCTCCAGGGACACCCGGCCGCGAACGTAGCCGCGGTAGAGGGGCAGACAGTCGGGATGGACGGCCCCGTCGATCGCCCGCTGCCTGGACCTATTGATGGCGCGTCTCGCCAGGCCCAGGAGCAGGTTCACGAGGAGGTCGGCATCCCGACCCGCCCCTCTCCGCACCGGGTGCCCGTAGATCGGGAGCGTGGGACGGAAGTGCAGACAAAACATCAATAAGAGGTGTTTGAGGAAACCAAAAAGGGTGTGCAGCCTAAAACACAGATCGTAGACATGGTCCACGGACTCCACGAGGCCGCAGAAAGGGCAGTCTCGGGAGCCCGTGTACCGAATCTCAATCAGGGAGTTCATACTCGAGTAGGCCAACCTCAATTGCCTGATTAAAGTCATCACAGGCCTAATCCTACACCTATTTTCTATGTTTCTACGTCTCTTCTTCAGAGCTTCAGATTGATGCACAGAAAGCTCTGGATCCAAATAGTTTAACTTCGGTTCCTCTGTACCTTGTTCCCATTGTGACACTACTATGCTTTAAAGATTACATTTTAATCCTGTTTCTCTGCTGGGTTTTTTTTGTAGCGTTGCTGTGACGTCAGTTGAAGGCATATAATGGGCCTCTCTGTTTATTTGGGCCTAATGCAGTGTCCTGGAGTTTTATGAGTTTACGACTCTTTTGAATTGTTGTGGCAAGATTGATTCAAAGATCAAGTTTTCAGTTTATTTATGATTAGTGTCACAAGTAGGCTTACACTAACACTGCAATGAAGTTACTGTGGAAAAACCCCTAGTCACCACACTCTGGCGCCTGTTGGGGTACACGGTAGCACAGTGGTTAGCACTGCTGCCTCACAGCTCCAGGGGACCCGGGTTCGATTCCCGGCTCGGGTCACTGTCTGTGTGGAGTTTGCACATTCTCCTCGTGTCTGCGTGGGTTTCCCTCCGGGTGCTCCGGTTTCCTCCCACAGTCCAAAGATGTGCGGGGTAGGTTGATTGGCCATGCTAAAAATTGCCCCTTAGTGTCCTGGGATGTATAGATTAGAGGGATTAGCGGGTAAATATGTAGGGATACGGGGGTAGGGCCTGGGTGGGATTGTGGTCGGTGCAGACTCGATGGGCCGAATGGCCTCTTTCTGCACTGGAGGGTTTCTGTGATTTCTATGACTGAGGGAGAATTTAACATGGCCAATGCACCTAACCAGCACGTCTTTCAGACTGTGGGAGGAAACCGGGACACCCGGAGGAAACCCACGCAGGCATGGGGAGACTCCGCACAGACAATGACCCGAGCCGGGAATCGAACCCGGGTCCCTGACGCTGAGAGGCAGCAGTGCTGCCCACATTGTGCCACGGTCAGATGGTTTCTTCAGAGGAATCCAAGGATTCGCTTTCAGTTTTCGTTAGAAGCTGTTGGATCCCAGTCTGAAAAGCAGTATTTCTGTGGTCTCTCCCTTGAATTAGAAATTCTGCTGGCGAGGTGGGAGCAGTATTTCTTGCCTTTCTGGAGGGAAAATTTTACCGTCGGTGGTTTGCTGGCTGGAGGCAAGCAGTGGCTTTATCTCTACCTCGAGGCGTGCTGGGAGCCGCAGGACGGGGAAGTCAGAGTTTCAGCTATAAGTCAAAGAGTCATCCAGACTGCAAACGTTGGCTCTATTCTCTCTCCACAGATGCTGTCAGACCTGCTGAGATTTTCCAGCATTTGTTTCAAGTTTCAATTCGCCATCTGAAGGACAGTGATTGGCACTGCAGCAACTCAGTGCCAAGGACCCGGGTTCGACTCCCAGTTTGGGTAACTGTCTGTGCAGAGAACAAAGAACAATACAGCACAGGAACAGGCCCTTCGGCCCTCCAAGCCCACGCCGCTCCCCGATCCAAACTAGACCATTCTTTTGTATCCCTCCATTCATGTGGCTATCTAGATAAGTCTTAAACGTTCCCAGTGTGTCCGCCTCCACCACCTTGCCCGGCAGCGCATTCCAGGCCCCCACCACCCTCTGTGTAAAATACGCCCTTCTGATATCCGTGTTAAACCTCCCCCCCCCCTCACCTTGAACCTATGACCCCTCGTGAACGTCACCACCGACCTGGGAAAAAGCTTCCCACCGTTCACCCTATCTATGCCTTTCATAATTTTATACACCTCTATTAGGTCACCCCTCATCCTCCGTCTTTCCAGTGAGAACAACCCCAGTTTACCCAGTCTCTCCTCATAACTAAGCCCTTCCATACCAGGCAACATGCTGGTAAACATCCTGGAGGCTGCATGTTCTCCCGGTATGTGTGTGGGTTTCCTCCGGGTGCTCCGGTTTCCTCCCACAGTCCGAAAGATGTGCTGGTTAGGGTGCATTGGCCGTGCTAAATTCTCCCTCAGTGTAACCTGAACAGGCGCCGGAGTGTGGCGACGAGGGGATTTCCACAGTAACTTCATTGCAGTGTCAATGTAAGACTACTTGTGTCACTAATAAATAAACTTTTTTAAAAAAACTATAAACTTTAAAAAATTTAAATCTCCCCTGCACCCTCTCCAAAGACTTCACGTCTTTCCTTAAAGTGTGGGGCCCACATGTCGGGTTCCATTCTAGAGGGATAGGATTGAAAATGGGCAGCACGGTAGCACAGTGATTGGGCATCACATTGGCACGGTGGTTGGCACTGCTGCCTCACAACGCCAGGGACCCGGGGTTCAATTCCAGCCTCGGGTCACTGCCCGTGTGGAGTTTGCACGTTCTCCTCGTGTCTCTGCGTGGGTTTCCTCCCATAGTCCAAAGATGTGTGGGTTAGGTTCACCGGCCGTGCTAAAATTGCCCTTTAGTGTGGGGGGGGGGGATTAGCAGAGTAAATATGTGAGATTACGGGGATAGGGCCTGGGTGGGATCGTGGTCGGTATAGACCCGATGGGCCGAATGGCCTCCTCCTGCGCCGTAAGGATTCTATGGTAACCAGGGTTAGACTACACTGGGAAGGAACTACAAAGGGTCGTGAACGTAGCCCAGTCCATCACGCAAGCCGGCCTCCCATCCATTGACTCCGTCTACAGAGTTGCGAGATCAGCCAGTCCAGCAGAAAGAAACCCTCGGGCTCTCCCACTGTCAGAGTGAACGTGGTTCAGTCTGGGACGGGATGAGCAGCAGAAATAACAGCAGATTCCAACCCCCGCTTGTGCGTGGGTCAGCAGGTTGGATGACTGAGTGAATCCCTTCCCACACGCGGGGCAGGCGAACGGCCTCTCCCCGCTGTGAACCCACTGGTGCGTCAGCAGAGTGGACGACTGGGTGAAGCCCTTCCCGCACTCGGAGCAGGTCTCTCCCCCCCCCGGTGTGGACCCGCCGGCGCCTGCTCAGGCTGGAGGACGTCCTGAACCGCTTTGCTCAGCGGCGGCAGCCGAACGGCCTCTCCTCAGTGTGGACGCGCTGGTGGACCCATCGGCTCCTCCGAGTTCTTGAAGCCGCTCCCGCAATCGGGGCACTTGGAACGGCCTCCGGTCGGCGTGGCGGCTCCGGTGCCGCAGCAGACTGGATGACTTGGCTGAACCCCTTGCCGCAGGCCGGGCAGGCGAAGAGGGCCTCTCGCCGGTGTGAAACCGCCGGTGCTTGCGCAGGCTGGAGGAATCGCGGAATCCCTTCCCGCACGACGAGCAGGCGAACGGCTTCTCCCCCCCCGTGTGAACCCGGCCGTGCGTCTGCAGGCCGGACAACTGAGTGAACCCCTTCCCACAGGCGGCGCAGGTGAATGGATACTCCCCAGTGTGAACTCGCTGGTGCCTCAAGAGGCCGGTTAGCTGGGCGAACACCTTGCCGCAGAGGGTGCAGCTGAAGGGCCTCTCCCCGGTGTGGACCCGCCGGTGTGCCAGCAGGGCGGAGGAATCGCTGAACCCCTTGCCGCAGAGGGCGCGGGCAAAAGGTCTCTCCCCGGTGCGAACCCGCCGGTGGAGCAGCAGGTGGGACGACTGGGCGAAGCCTTTCCCGCAGGCCGGGCAGGCGAAGGGCCTCTCCCCAGTGTGAGTGCGGCGGTGAGTTTCCAGGGCGGACGGGGAGCGGAAACCATTCCCGCAATCCCACGGTTTCTCCATGGTGTCAGCCTTTCCAGATCGGAAGATCAGTGAAAGCTTTATCCACCGGCAGAACACGTGTTCGATCGCTCCCTGCCGAGACTGGTGCGATGCTTTGTCTTCCTCTCCCCACCCACCTCAAGAGCATTTAAAGTTCTTCCCACAATGAATGAACTGGAACATTCTTCAAGTCCCGACGTGAGTGTGTGTGTGTGTGTGTGTGTGTGTGTCTTGGTGCTTTTTCAGTCACATCGATGTTTGGGAAAACTTTCTGAAGCAGACAGAACAGGCAAACGTCTATCCCTCCGGAGTCAGAGGTCAGTGAGATTCAGGCTGTGGTGAAGTGGGTGGTCTGTCAGACCGTGATCTGATGCTTGCTTTGGAATTCCACATCTCTGCATCTTCCCCCTTCTGACATTCCTGCAAAAAGGAGTTCAATATAAAAACTCAATCACTGGGGACAGACGATTCTAGTTTCCATGAGACATCCTTTCCTCTCACGTTCCCCAAAAGCGGTAAATCTCTGCCCCACACAGTCCCCCCTCTCCCCCACCCATTCCAGTCCCTCCCGGTTATACCGAATGTACAGACACCCCCCCAACAATTCTTCAATTTCTGTCCTGGGTACATAGAACCATAGAACCACAGAAAATTACAGCTCAGAAACAGGCCTTTTGGCCCTTCTTGTCTGTGCCGAACCATTTTATGCCTAGTCCCACTGACCTGCATTTGGACCATATTACTCCACACCCCTCTCATCCATGAACACTAAGGGGCAATTTAGCATGGCCAATCCACCCAACCTACACATCTTTAGACACTAAGGGGCAATTTAGCATGGTCAATCCACCTAACCTACACATCTTTAGACACTAAGGGACAATTTAGCATGGCCAATCCACCTCACCTGAACATCTTTGGACACTAAGGGGCAATTTAGCATGGCCAATCCACCTAACTTACACATCTTTGGACACTAAGGGACAATTTAGCATGGCCAATCCACCTAACCTGCACATCTTTGGACACAATGAGCAATTTAGCATGGCCAATCCACCTAACTTGCACATCTTTGGACACTAAGGGGCAATTTAGCATGGCCAATCAACCTAACCTACACATCTTTGGACACTAAGGGACAATTTAGCATGGCCAATCCACCTAACCTACACATCTTTGGACACTAAGGGACAATTTAGCATGGCCAATCCACCTAACCTACACATCTTTGGACACTAAGGGGCAATTTAGCATGGCCAATCCACCTAACCTGCACATCTTTGGACACTAAGGGACAATTTAGCATGGCCAATCCACCTAACCTGCACATCTTTGGACACTAAGGGACAATTTAGCATGGCCAATCCACCTAACCTGCACATCTTTAGATTATGGGAGGGAACTGGAGCACCCGGAGGAAACCCATGCAGACACAGGGAGAACGAGCAAACTCCACACCGACAGGGCGGCACGGTAGCACAGTGGTTAGCACTGCTGCTTCACAGCTCCAGGGTCCCGGGTTCGATTCCCGGCTCGGGTCACTGTCTGTGTGGAGTTTGCACATTCTCCTCGTGTCTGCGTGGGTTTCCTCCGGGTGCTCCGGTTTCCTCCCACAGTCCAAAGATGTGCGGGTTAGGTTGATTGGCCATGGTAAAAATTGCCCCTTAGTGTCCTGAGATGCGTAGGTTAGAGGGATTAGCGGGTAAATATGTAGGGATATGGGGGTAGGGCCTGGGTGGGATTGTGGTCGGTGCAGACTCGATGGGCCGAATGGCCTCTTCCTGCACTGTAGGGTTTCTATGATTTCAATGACGGTCACCCGAAGCTGGAATCAAACCTGGCGCTGTGAAGCAGCAGTGCTAACCACTGCACCACCATACTGCCCCTTTCTGAAACTCGCTGCCTGAAAGGGTGGCAGAGGTGAGAATCCTCACAACACTTAAGAAGCATTTAGGAACATAGGAAATTAGGAGCAGAATTGGGCCAATTCAGCCCTTCGAGGCTGCTCCGCCCTTCAATCAGATCATGGCTGATCTCTCCCTGGTCTCAAATCCACCTCCCCCACCTGTTCCCCGTATCCCTTTAACCCATTTCAAAATCAGAAATATATCCATCTCCTTCTTGAACCCATTTAATGATTCAGTCTCCACCGTGCCATGGGACAGTGAGTTCCACAGATTCACCGCCCTCTGTGAGAAGTAGTCCCTCCTCATCTCAGTGTTAAATCTACTGCCTCCCAACCTCGACCTTTGACCTCTGGTTCTCGATTGCCCAATAACATAGAAACATAGAAAAACTACAGCACAAATAGGCCCTTCGGCCCACAAGTTGTGCCGAACACATCCCTACCTTCTAGACCTACCTATAACCCTCCATCCTATTAAGCTCCATGTACTCATCCAGGAGTCTCTTAAAAGACCCTATTGAGTTTGCCTCCACCACCCCTGACAGCAGCCGATTCCACTCGCCCACCACCCTCTGTGTGAAAAACTTCCCCCTAACATCTCCCCTGTACCTACCCCCCAGCACCTTAAACCTGTGTCCTCTCGTAGCAGACATTTCCACCCTGGGAAAAAGCCTCTGAGAGTCCACCCGATCTATGCCTCTCAACATCTTGTACACCTCTATTAGGTCTCCTCTCATCCTACGTCTCTCCAAGGAGAAAAGACCGAGCTCCCTCAGCCTATCCTCATAAGGCATGCCACTCAATCCAGGCAACGTCCTTGTAAATCTCCTCTGCACCCTTTCAATCTTTTCCACATCCTTCCTATAGTGAAGCGACCAGAACTGAGCACAGTACTCCAAGTGGGGTCTGACGAGGGTCTTATATGTGGATAGGACGGAACATTTGGTCTATATTTACTTCATCAATCCCTTTTAGTATTTTATATACCTCGATCAGCTGTTGGTGGACTAACAGTGTGTGGAATGTACATTACTTGATTAGAAATGCAGAGGAGAATGCGAGGACTAACTTCACTTTAGCAACACCAGATGGAGGGTGGTGGAAGCAGATACGATCAATAATTGCAAAAGGAACTTGGATGAGCATGGGGAGAAAATGTGGGGCGGCACAGCGGTTAGCACTGCTGCCTCACAGCGCCAGGGACCCGGGTTCGATTCCCGGCTTGGGTCACCGTCTGTGCGGAGTCTGCACCTTCTCCCCGTGTCTGTGTGGGTATCCCCCGGGTGCTGCGGTTTCCTCCCACAGTCCAGAGATGTGCGGCTGAGGTGCATTAGCCGTGCTAAATTGCATCTTAGTGTCACAGGATGCATAAATTAGAAGGATGAGCAGGGTAAATATGTGGGGTGACAGGGATAGGCCCTAGGTGAGATTGTTGTCGGGGCAGACTCGATGGGCCGAATGGCCTCCTTCTGCAGTGTATGAATTCTATGCATTCTATAGCTACAGTACTATGTCACATGACTGGAAATTACAATCAATGTACCCTCTTACAGAAAGCTAAATAATAGGACCATAATGGTCCCAGAGGATTGGAGGATAGCTAATGTGGTCCCGTTATTAAAGAAGGGTAGGAAGGATAGCCCGGGTAATTATAGGCCGGTGAGCTTGACGTCCGTGGTAGGGAAGTCGTTGGAGAGGATTCTTAGAGATAGGATGTATGCGCGTTTAGAAAGGAATAAACTCATTAACGATAGTCAGCATGGTTTTGTGAGAGGGAGGTCATGCCTCACTAACCTGGAGGAGTTTTTTGAAGAAGTGACCAGAATGGTTGACGAGGGAAGGGCCGTGGATGTCGTCTATATGGACTTTAGTGAAGCGTTCGACAAAGTCCCTCATGGTAGGTTGGTGCAAAAGGTTGGATCTCATGGGATAAAGGGGGAGGTGGCTAGATGGGTGGAGAACTGGCTTGGTCACAGAAGACAGAGGGTGGAAGTGGAAGGGTCTTTTTCCGGCTGGAGGCCTGTGACTAGTGGTGTTCTGCAGGGCTCTGTATTGGGACCTCTGCTGTTTGTGATTTATATAAACGATCTGGAAGAAGGTGTAACTGGGGTGATCAGTAAGTTTGCGGACGACACAAAAATGGCTGGACTTGCAGATAGTGAGGAACATTGTCAGAGGCTACAGAAGGATTATAGATAGGCTGGAAATTTAGGCAAAGAAATGGCAGATGGAGTTCAATCCAGATAAATGCGAAGTGATGCATTTTGGTAGAACTAACGTAGGGGGGAGCTATACGATAAATGGCAGAACCATAAAGGGTGTAGATACGCAGAGGGACCTGGGTGTGCAAGTCCACAGATCCTTGAAGGTGACGTCACAGGTGGAGAAGGTAGTGAATAAGGCATATGGCATGCTTGCCTTTATAGGACGGGGCATAGAGTATAAAAGTTGGGGTCTGATGTTGCAGATGTATAGAACGTTGGTTCGGCCGCATTTGGAATACTGCGCCCAGTTCTGGTCGCCGCACTACCAGAAGGACGTGGAGGCTTTAGAGAGAGTGCAGAGGAGGTTTACCAGGATGTTGCCTGGTATGGAAGGGCTTAGTTATGAGGAGAGATTGGGTAAACTGGGGTTGTTCTCCCTGGAAAGACGGAGGATGAGGGGAGACTTAATAGAGGTGTATAAAATTAAGAAAGGCATAGATAGGATGAACGGTGGGAAGCTTTTTCCCAGGTCGCTGGTGACGTTCACGAGGGGTCATAGGTTCAAGGTGAGGGGACGGGGAGGTTTAACACGGATATCAGAAGGACATATTTTACACAGAGGGTGGTGGGGGCCTGGAATGCGCTGCCGGGCAAGGTGGTGGAGGCGGACACACTGGGAACGTTTAAGACTTATCTAGATAGCCACATGAACGGAGTGGGAATGGAGGGATACAAAAGAATGGTCTAGTTTGGATCGGGGAGCGGCGTGGGCTTGGAGGGCCGAAGGGCCTGTTCCTGTGCTGTATTGTTCTTTGTTCTATAATAGGAGCAGTAGGCCTCGAGCCTGCTCTGCCATTCAATAGGAACATGGCTGATCCAACACGTCCACTTTCCAGCCCTTTCCCCGAAACCCTTTTTCCCCGTCCCTTAAATCGACTTGAGGAAGCGTAGTTGAGGACATGTCTCTGTCTACATCAACGGTGGTGAATCATAGAATCCCTACAGTACAGGAGGAGACCATTCGGCCCATCGAGCCTGCGCCGACAATAATCCCACCCCAGGCCCTATCCCCACAACACCACACATTCGCCCCGCTAATCCCTCTAACCTACACATCTCGGGACACTAAGGGGCAATTTAAGCATGGCCAATCAACCTAACCCGCACATCTTTGTGGGAGGAAACCGGAGCAGCCGGAGGAAACCCACGCAGACACGGGGAGAATGTGCAAACTCCACACAGACAGTGACCCCGAGCCGAGAATCGAACCCAGGCCTCTGGAGCTGTGAGGCAGCAGTGCTAACCACTGTGCCACCGTGCAGTGTTAGATGGTTGAGAGCTTCGCGTTTCTAGGTATCCAGATCACCAACAACCTGTCCTGGTCCCACCACACCGATGCTATAGTTAAGAAAGCCAACCAACGCCTCTACTTTCTCAGGAGGCTAAGGAAATTCAGCTTGTCCACTGCAATTTTCGCCAACTTGTACAGATGCACCACAGAGAGCATTCTTTCTGGTTGTATTACAGCTTGATATGGGTCCTGCTCTGTCCAAGACCACGAGAAACTACATCGGGTCGTGAATGAAGCCCAGTCCAGCACGTAAACCAGCCTCCCATCCACTGACTCCCTCTACACTTCCCGCTGCCTCGGAAAAGCAACCAGCATCATCACGGACCCCACGCACCCCGGACATTCTCTCTTCCACCTTCTTCCATTGGGAAGAAGATACAAAAGTCTGAGGTCACGTACCGAACGACTCAAGAACAGCTTCTTCCCTGCTGCCGTCAGACTTTTGAACGGACCTACCATATATTAAAGCTGATCTGTCTCTACACCCTATCTGCAACTGCAACACTATATCCTGGGCAAACACAGTAAGAAGTTTAACAACACCAGGTTAAAGTCCAACAGGTTTATACATCATCCCTATCCTGGGCAGCATGGTAGCACAGTGATTAGCACTGCTGCCTCACAGCAACAGGGACCCACATTCGATTCCCGGCTCGGGTCACTCTCTGTGTAGAGTTTGCACTTTCTCCCCATGCATGTGGGTTACCTCCGGGTGCCCCGGTTTCCTCCCACAGTCCGATGGATGTGCTGGTTAGGTGGATTGGGCCGTGCTAAAGTCTCCCTCAGTGTAACCCGAACAGGTGCCGGAGTGTGGCGACTAGAGGATTTTCACAGTAACTTCATTGCAGTGTTAATGTAAGCCGACTTGTGACACTAATAAAATAAAACTTTAAACTCCCCTTCTCCCCATGTGTTCTATGAACGGTATGTTTTGTCTGTACAACACTGACTTTTCATCAATACTTTTCACTGTATCCCATGTGACAATAATGAATCAAATCAAAAATAAACACAAGGCCTCTGCCCCCCACAGCTCTCTGTGGCAAGGAGTTTCAAAAACTCTCAACCCTCTGAGAGAAGAAATTCCTCCTCATCTCAGTCTTAGATTGGTGCACCTTTATTCTGAGGCTATTGTTACGATGCGGAGGTTGACCCCCTTTTGAAACGGAATGCCGAATCCCCCCCAGAGAGGAATACCTCGCCTCTTAATCTGTGAAAGGTGTGTGGGAAGGTGTGAACTGTCCTTCAGTAACGTTTAGCGGGCAACTAACAGAAATACCTGACCCTCACGTCAAAATGGACACTTACAATTTATTTAACTCACAGGGAACTTTAAATAAGTAACATACCAAATAAAATAAGGTTCTACTGGAATGTTGTTCATACAAATACAATACTCATTCATTAACAAAAAATATAATTGTTTTTTGTACTGGTAGCACAGTGGTTAGCACTGCTGCTTCACAGCTCCAGGGACCTGGGTTCGATTCCCGGCTCGGGTCACTGTCTGTGTGGAGTTTGCACATTCTTCCCGTGTCTGCGTGGGTTTCCTCCGGGTGCTCCGGTTTCCTCCCACAGTCCAAAGATGTGCGGGTTAGGTTGATTGGCCATGCTAAAAAATTGCCCCTTAGTGTCCTGAGATGCGTGGGTTAGAGGGATTAGCGGGTAAATGTGTAGGGATATGGGGGTAGGGCCTGGGTAGGATTGTGGTCGGTGCAGACTCGATGGGCCAAATGGCCTCTTTCTGCCCTGTAGGGTTTCTGTGATAATAATAGAATTCAGCCACTGTCAAAAAAATACAACCAGGTTTGTGGCTTTCGGAAGCTTTTGGAGTTCCCCTGTTGATTCCTCTGTCTCGAAGTTCTTTCTGATTTGGTACCTTTTGCTAGTTAGATGATATATATAAATCATATATATATATAAATCTGTTTGTGATATATATAACTGATTTGGAGGAAGATGTAACTGGTGTGATCAGTAAGTTTGCGGACGACACAAAGATTGCTGGAGTTGCGGATAGTGATGAACATTGTCAGAGAATACAGCAGGATATAGATAGGCTGGAACATTGGGCGGAGAAATGGCAGATGGAATTTAATCCAGATAAATGCGAAGTGATGCATTTCGGTAGATCTAATGTAAGGGGGAGCTATACAATAAATGGCAGAACCATCAGGAGTATAGACACACAGAGGGACCTGGGTGTACAAGTCCACAGATCCTTAAAGGTGGCAGCACAGGTGGAGAGGGTGGTGAAGAAGGCATATGGCATGCTTGCCTTTATTGGACGGGGCATAGAGTATAAAAGTTGGCATATGATGATGCAGCTGTATAGAACGATGGTTAGGCCACATTTGGAATACTGTGTCCAGTTCTGGTCGCCGCACTACCAGAAGGACGTGGAGGCTTTGGAAAGAGTGCAGAGAAGGTTTACCAGGATGTTGCCTGGTATGGAGGGTCTTAGCTATGAGGAGAGATTGGGTAAACTGGGGTTGTTCGCCCTGGAAAGACGGAGGATGGGGGGGGCGACCTAATAGAGGTGTATAAAATTATGAAGGGCATAGATAGGGTGAACGGTGGGAAGTTTTTTCCCAGGTCGGAGGTGACGAACACAAGGGGTCACGGATTCAAGGTGAGGGAGGCAAGGTTCGACACAGATGTCAGGGGGACGTATTTTACACAGAGGGTGGTGGGGGCCTGGAATGCGCTGCCGGGCAAGGTGGTGGAGGCGGACACGCTGGGATCGTTTAAGACTTATCTAGATAGCCACATGAACAGACTGGGGAATAGAGGGATACAAAAGAATGGTCTAGTGGGCACATGAGCGGCGCGGGCTTGGAGGGCCGAAGGGCCTGTTCCTGTGCTGTATTGTTCTTTAGATGATGCATTCTCTGAAGAAATATCTGAAGCTGGCAGAGTTGAGAGCTGTTCCCTCTCTCGGCTGGAGAGGTGGCAGTTCGTCTGTTGCTGTCCTGTTTTCCCTCCTCTTTTATACCTGCGATGACCTACCAATATTCCCACAATAGGATTGGTCCGATGTTGTCAACACCGTCAAATTCTAATTTTATAGGTTCTTGGTCGCTGAGTGCCTGCTTTAAATTGATTGGGCTAAATTTTAATAAATCAGGTTGTCCTGTTACGACGACTGCTTGTCCACCTTCTACGCTCGATGATACTGAACTCCAGTGGTGAGGTGAGAGCGGACCACAAGGCCACATTTGTCCCAAGTATGGACACCAGGGGACCATAGGAAAACTGAAGTCAATGGGAATCGGTGGGGAGGGAGCTCTCCACTGGTTGGAGTCACACCCGGCGCAAAGGAAGATGGTTGGAAGTCAATCATCTCAGCTCCAGGACATCACTTCCTCAGGATAGCGTCCTCGTCCCAACCATCTTCAGTTGCTTCATCGATGACCTTCCCGCCACCCACCTCCCCCTTATCATAAGGTCAGAAGTGGGGATGTTTGCTGACAATTGCACGATGTTCCGCACCATTCACATCCCCTCAGACCAAAGCAGCCCACGTCCGAACGCAGAAAGACCTGGGCAGTGTTCGGGCATTGGCCGGCAAGTGGCGAGAAGCCCGTGCGGAGGGGTGAAAGGTGAGGAGGAGGAGGCAGGCTGCTGCGCACAGGCAGAGGGTGTTGGGAGGCCGGAACACACCTCAAACTTGGAAATGATTGGAAACCCTTGGCGGCATTCCAGCTATCCCAGCATCTGGCAGTCAGTCTCTCCCACCCCAGTCTTCATAATTACGTGTGACCCGCTAGATATGGCCTATTACCTCTCAATGTAATTAAGAACAAAGAACAATACAGCACAGGAACAGGCCCTTCGGCCCTCCAAGCCCTCGCCGCTCCCTGGTCCAAACCAGACCATTCTTTTGTATCCCTCCATTCCCACTCCGTTCATGTGGCTAGCTAGATAAGTCTTAAACGTTCCCAGTGTGTCCGCCTCCACCACCTTGCCCGGCAGCGCATTCCAGGCCCCCACCACCCTCTGTGTAAAATATGTCCTTCTGATATCTGTGTTAAACCTCCCCCCCTTCACCTTGAACCTATGACCCCTCGTGAACGTCACCACCGACCTGGGGAAAAGCTTCCCACCGTTCACCCTATCTATGCCTTTCATAATTTTATACACCTCTATTAGGTCTCCCCTCATCCTCCGTCTTTCCAGGGAGAACAACCCCAGTTTACCCAATCTCGCCTCATAACTAAGCCCCTCCATACCAGGCAACATCCTGGTAAACCTCCTCTGTACTCTCTCCAAAGCCTCCACGTCCTTCTTGTCTGGAGGTGACTGACCAATGGGAAGAGTCGGAAGACCGGCAGGACTCTGGTCCTCCAACCAGACCGCTGGGCTTTGTGTGAATGCAAACTGAGCTTCAGACAGACTAAAACTGCCTCCTGTCTCCAACATGTGCGAGTAAAACAGTTTTCCTTTTCCTCATTTTTAGGTTCCTCCGTGTCGATTTTAGTTTCATTGTTTTATTAAAGAGTGAAAGCTTGTCTCTTGGTTTAGTCGCTTGGAATTATTTATTTTAAGCTTATTGGTCTCTACGGAGATTGCAACAACACGTTGCATGATGTGGCCAATGTTGTTATTGGTACATATCATAGAAACGTAAAATCAACTGTGCAGAAGGAGGCCATTCAGACCATCGAGTTTGCACCAACAGCAATCCCACCCAGGTCCTATCCCCATAACCCCACACATTTACCCGCCTGACACCAAGGGGCAATTTTTAATGAATAATCCATCTGACCTGCACATCTTTGGACACTATGGGGCAATTTAGCATGGCCAATCCACCCAACCTGCACATCTTTGGACACTAAGGGGCAATTTAGCATGGCCAATCCACCTAACCTGCACATCTTTGGACACTAAGGGGCAATTTAGCATGGTCAATCCACCCAACCTGCACATCTTTGGACACTAAGGGGCAATTTAGCATGGCCAATCCATCTAACCTGCACATCTTTGGACACGAAGGGGCAATTTAGCATGGCCAATCCACCTAACCTGCACATCATTGGAAACTAAGGGGCAATTTAGCATGGCCAATCCACCCAACCTGCACATCTTTGGACACTAAGGGGCAATTTAACATGGCCAATCCACCCAACCTGCGCATCTTTGGACACTAAGGGGCAATTTAGCATGGCCAATCCACCCAACCTGCGCATCTTTGGACACTAAGGGGCAATTTGGCATGGCCAATCCATCTAACCTGCACATCTTTGGACACTAAGGGGCAATTTAGCATGGCCAATCCATCTAACCTGCACATCTTTGGACACTAAGGGGCAATTTAGCATGGTCAATCCACCTAACCTGCACATCTTTGGACACTAAGGGGCAATTTAGCATGGCCAATCCACCTAATCTACACATCTTTGGTCACTAAGGGGCAATTTAGCATGGCCAATCCACCTAACCTGCACATCTTTGGACACTAAGGGGCAATTTAGCATGGCCAATCCACCTAACCTGCACATCTTTGGACACTAAGGGGCAATTTAGCATGGCCAATCCACCTAACCAGCACATCTTTTGGACTGTGAGAGGAAACCAGAGCACCCGGAGGAAACCCACGCAGATACGGGGGAGAACATGCAGACTCCACACAGACAGTGACCCGAGGCTGGAATTGAACCCGGGTCCCCGGGGCTGTGAGGCAGCAGTGCTAACCACAGTGCCATTTTGCTGCCAGCACTTCTGTCCATGTTTGGACCAAAGTTGTAATGGGGTCAGGACCTGAGCATCAGTGAGCAAGTTATTGATAAGCAAGTGTCGCTTGATAGCACTGTTGGTGACCCCTTCCATCACTTTACTGATGATCGAGAGTAGACGGATAGGGCAGTAATTGGATTTCTCCTGGTTTTTTTGTGGACAGGACACACCATGACAATTTTCCACATTGTCGGGGAGGGGATGCCAGTGCTCTATTAGCACATCTGGGCTCGAGGTATGGCAAATTCTGAGGCACAAGTCTTCAGTATTAATATATGGGTGGCACAGTGGTTAGCACTGCAGCCTCAATGTCAGGGACCAGGGTTGAATTCCAGTCTTGGGTCACTGTCTGTGTGGAGTTTGCACATTCTCCCCGTGTCTGGGTGGGTTTCCTCCGGGTGCATGGATTCAGAGCTGGGCTGAAAAATGGGAAATGGAGTTTAACCCGGATAAATGCGAGGTGATTCATTTTGGAAGGAGATATTTGAATGTGGATTACAGGGTCAAAGGTAGGGTTCTGAAGACTGTGGAGGAACAGAGAGATCTTGGGGTTCATATCCATAGATCTCTGAAGGTTGCCACTCAAGTGGATAGAGCCGTGAAGAAGGCCTATAGTGTGTTGGCGTTCATTAACAGGGGGTTGGAGTTTAAGAGCCGTGGGGTTATGCTGCAACTGTATAGGACCTTGGTGAGACCACATTTGGAATATTGCGTGTCTTTCTGGTCACCTCACTATAAGAAGGATGTGGAAGCGCTGGAAAGAGTGCAGAGGAGATTTACCAGGATGCTGCCTGGTTTGGACAGTAGGTCTTATGAGGAAAGGTTGAGGGAACTTGGACTTTTCTCTCTGGAGCGGAGGAGGTTGAGAGGAGACTTAATAAAGGTTTATAAGATGATGAGGGGGATAGATAGAGTGAACGTTCAAAGACTATTTCCTCGGGTGAATGGAGCGGTAACTAGGGGGCATAACTATAGGGTTCATGGTGGGAGATATAGGAAGGATGTCCGAGGTAGGTTTTTTACTCAGAGAGTGGATGGGGTGTGGAATGGACTGCCTGCAGTGATAGTGGAGTCAGAAACTTTAGGAACATTTAAGAAGCTATTGGATAGGCACATGGAGTACTTCGGGATGATAGGGAGGAAATAGCTTGATCTGGGTTTCAGACAAAGCTCGGCACAACATCGTGGGCCGAAGGGCCTGTTCTGTGCTGTACTGTTCTATGCTCCGGTTTCCTCCCACAGTCCAAAGATGTCCAGATCAGGCGGATTGTTCATGCTAAATTGTCCCTTAGTGTCCAAAGATGTGCTGCTTAGGTGGATTGCCCATGCTAAATTGCCCCTCATGTTCCAAGATGTGTGGTGTTACGGGGATAGGGATAAGTTACTCTGTCAGAGAGTCGGTGCAAATTCCTTGGGTTGAATGGCCTCCTCTGCACTGTAGGGATTCTATGATTCTTCTAAGATTCTAAGACTACTGCTAAAATATCATCAGGACCTCATGGTGTTGGCGTTGTCCAGTGCCGTCAGCTGTTACTCGATATCGCATGGAATGAATTGAATTGGCTGAAGACTGTCATCAGCGCTGCTTGGGACCTCATGAAGAGGCCGAGATGGATCATCCACTTGGCACTTCTGGCTGAAGGTGGTTGCGAATGCTTCAGCTTTAACCTTTGCGCTGAGGTGCTGGGCTCCTCCATCATTGTGGATAATTGTGCAGTCTCCTCTTCCCCCTGTTTTGATTCCCCTCTGGAACCTCTTCCAGCCCCTACCACCACCCTATTCATAGAATCAATCCCTTTAGTGCAGGCAGAAGGCCATTCGGCCCATCGAGCCTGCACCGAACCACAATCCCACCCAGGCCCTATTCCCGTAACCCCACGCAAGGTCAGAATTGAATCCGGGTCCCTGTTGCTACGAGGCAGCAGTGCTAGCCACTGTGCCACTGTCACAGCTCCCTGTTCCTGTCGAATTTATTCCCCGATCCACATCACCATTGGCGGCCGGCCGTTCATTCAGCTGCCCTTGTCCCGAGGTCTAGAATTTCCTCCCTAAACCTCTCTCTCCTACTTCAAGATACTTGTTGAAACCTTTGACCAAACTTTGGATTATCTGCGGATCACCTCGGGATGTTTTACTATGTTAACGGCTCAATGTAACTGCGAGTTGTTGCTAGTGCCTCAGATTGATTTGAGTGGGTCGGTTTAATTCAGTTGGCCGGGTGGCTGGTTTGAGATGCAGATCGACGCCAGAAGCGTGGGTTCAATTCCTGGACCGGCTAAGGATATTCAACCATCTCAACCTTGCCCATCGTCTGAGTCATAGAGTCACAGAGGTTTACAGCATGGAAACAGGCCCTTTAGCCCAACTTGTCCATGTTGCCCGGTTTTTTTCCACTAAGTTAGTCCCAATTGCCTGCGTTTGGCCCATATCCCTCTGTCCAAAGATGTGCGGGTTAGGTTGATTGGCCATGCTAAAATTGCCCCTTAGTGTCTTGGGATGCGTAGATTAGAGGGATTAGTGGGTAAAATGTGTAGGGATATGGGGGTAGGGCCTGGGTGGGATTGTGATCGGTGCAGACTCGATGGGCCGAATGGCCTCTTTCTGTACTGTAGGGTTTCTATGATTTCTATGTACCAATCTTACCCATGTAACTGTCCAATTGCTTTTTAAAAGACAAAATTGTACCCGCTCATTCCACCCTCACCACCCTCAGTGAAAAAATTGCTCCTCTGGACCCTTTTGTATCTCTCCCCCCTATGCCCGTTATCTGTGCCCCTCATTATTTTACAGGCCTTTATAAGATCACTCCTAAGTCTCCTACACTCCAGGGAAAAAAGTCCCAGTCCATCCAGCCTCTCCTTACACCTCAAACCATCAAGTCCCGGTAGCATCCTAGTAAATCTTTTCTGCACTCTTATAGAACATAGAACAGTACAGCACAGAACAGGCCCTTCGGCCCACGATGTTGTGCCGAGCTTTATCTGAAACCAAGATCAAGCTATCCCACTCCCTATCATCCTGGTGTGCTCCATGTGCCTATCCAATAACCGCTTAAATGTTTCTAAAGTGTCTGACTCCACTATCACTGCAGGCAATCCATTCCACACCCCAACCACTCTCTGCGTAAAGAACCTACCTCTGATATCCGTCCTGTATCTCCCACCACGAACCCTATAGTTATGCCCCCTTGTAATAGCTCCATCCACCCGAGGAAATAGTCTTTGAACGTTCACTCTATCTATCCCCTTCGTCATTTTATACACCTCTATTAAGTCTCCCCTCAGCCTCCTCCGCTCCAGAGAGAACAGCCCTAGCTCCCTCAACCTTTCCTCATATGACCTACCCTCCAAACCAGGCAGCATCCTGGTAAATCTCCTCTGCACTCTTTCCAGCGCTTCCACATCCTTCTTATAGTGAGGTGACCAGAACTGCACACAATATTCCAAATGTAAAGTCTTTCTAGTTTAATAATAACCTTTCTATAATAGGGTGACCAGAACTGTACACAACTGAGGTGTGGTGATCCTCAGGTTAAATCATCATTAGTCGTGGGTAACACGTGGTTAGCACTGCTGCCTCACAGAGACCCGGGTTCGAATCCGATCTCGGGTCACTGTCTGTGTGGAGTTTGCACATTCTCCCCGTGTCTGCGTGGGTTTCCTTTGGGCGCCCCAGTTTCCTTTCTCATTCCAAAGATGTGCAGGTTAGGTGGATTGGCCGTGCTAAATTGCCCCTTAGTGTGTCCAAAGGTGTGCAGGTTAGGTGGATTGGCCATGCTAAATTGCCCCTTAGTGTGTCCAAAGATGTGCAGGTTAGGTGGATTGGCCGTGCTAAATTGCCCCTTAGTGTGTCCAAAGATGTGCAGGTTAGGTGGATTGACCATGCTAAATTGCCCCTTAGAGTGTCCAAAGGTGTGCAGGTTAGGTGGATTGGCCATGCTAAATTGCCCCTTCGAGTGTCCAAAGATGTGCAGGTTAGGTGGATTGGCCCTGCTAAATTGCCTCTTAGTGTCCAAAGATGTGCAGGTTAGGTGGATTGGCCGTGCTAAATTGTCCCCTTAGTGTCCAAAGATGTGTAGGTTAGGTGGATTGGCCATGCTAAATTGCCTCTTAGTGTCCAAAGATGTACAGGTTAGGTGGATTGACCATGCTAAATTGCCTCTAAGTGCTCAAAGATGTGCAGGTTAGGTGGATTGGCCATGCTAAATTGCCTCTTAGTGCTCAAAGATGTGCAGGTTAGGTGGATTGGCCATGCTAAATTGCCTCTAAGTGCTCAAAGATGTGCAGGTTAGGTGGATTGGCCATGCTAAATTGCCTCTTAGTGTCCAAAGATGTGCAGGTTAGGTGGATTGGCCATGCTAAATTGCCTCTTAGTGTCCAAAGATGTGCAGGTTAGGTGGATTGGCCATGCTAAATTGTCCCCTTAGTGTCCAAAGATGCGTGGGTAGGATTATCCATGGTAAATTGTCCCTCAGTGTCAGGGGGGTTAGCAGAGTAAATACGTGGGGTGACGGGGGGATAGCGCCTCTGTAGGATTGTCGCTGGTGCAGACTCGATCGGCCTCCTTCTGCACTGTTGGGACTCTCTGATTCAGTTGCAGCCTATGGACATCCGGGATTATGTCGGCTTTTCCTTTTACAATCGATAGAATCAGGAACGCCACACAAACATTTTAAATCCTCTTACCGCACAGCCATTTTCCATCTGGAAATGTAAACCCGCCGTTTCACTTTCAGCCCGGAACAGATCCCGGTTTTATGAAATAGGGAGTCCAGCATTCACCGTTGTTCTTCCCGACTCTAAACCCAGTTGTAAAAGGAGCCTTCTGTCAAGGAACTCCGAGCCGTGGAAGAGAGCGGCCGAGGTACGTTACGTACGCATCTCATCCGCACTGGGCACAGTGGTGAGCACTGCTGCCTCACAGCGCCAGGGACCCGGGTTCAATCCCCGGCTCGGGTCACTGTCTGTGTGGAGTCTGCACGTTCTCCCCGTGTCGGCGTGGGTTTCCTCCGGGTGCTCCAGTTTCCTCCCACAGTCCGAAAGACGTGCTGGTTAGGGTGTCATTGGGCCGTGCTAACTTCTCCCTCAGTGTAACCCGAACAGGCGCCGGAGTGTGGCGACTAGGGGATTTTCACAGTAACTTCATTGCAGTGTTAATGTAAGCCGACTTGTGACACTGATAAATAAGCTTCTTTTCTTTACATCTGACGGATTGGCCAAGCGTCCTGATCCAGGCCCGACCGGCAGTCACTCGTGGTCTACCTGGTGCCTCAGGAGGTGGGACGACCGGGTGTAGCCCTTCCCGCACACGGGGCAGGTGAAGGGCCTCTCGCCCGTGTGAATGCGCTGGTGGGACAGGAGGGTGAAGGAGCGGGTGAAGCCCCTCCCGCACTCGGGGCAGGTGAAGGGCCTCTCGCCCGAGTGGACCTGCCGGTGCTGGAGCAGGGTGAAGGAGCCCGCGAAGCCCTTGCCGCAGTCGGCGCAGACGAACGGCCGCTCGCCGGCGTGGGAGCGCCGGTGCTTCAGCAGGTTGGACGAGCAGGTGAAGCCCTTGCCGCAGTCGGGGCAGACGAACGGCCGCTCGCCGGTGTGGGTGCGCCGGTGCTTCTGCAGGTCGCCGCCGCTCTTGAAGCCCTTGCCGCAGTCGGGGCACTGGAAGGCCCGCGCGTCGGAGTGCGTGCGCTGGTGCCTCTGCAGGTTGGAGAGGCGGGAGAATCCCGACCCGCAGGCGGTGCAGGCGAACGGCCTCTCCCCGGTGTGGGTACGGCGATGGATTTCCAGCTCAGACGGGTAATTGAATCCCCTCTCGCAGTCCCCACATTTCCACGGTCTCTCCGTAACGCTGCTATCCTTATGTATCTCCAGGTTGGATGATCGCGTGGGTTTCCTCCGGGTGCTCCGGTTTCCTCCCACAGTCCAAAGATGTGCGGGTTAGGTTGATTGGCCAGGTTAAAATTGCCCCTGAGATGCGTAGGTTAGAGGGATTAGCGGGTAAATATGTGGGGGTAGGGCCTGGGTGGGATTGTGGTCGGTGCAGACTCGATGGGCCGAATGGCCTCCTTGTGCACTGTAGGGTTTCTATGATCACGCGAAGCTTCCTCCAGGCAGAGAACGTATTTAGGATTTCTCCTTGCTGTGAATATTTGTCTCAGGCTGTGTACCTCTTTCCACAGTCAGTTCACTGGAGCATTCACTCTGGTGTGTGCGCGCCTCTCTCCGCTTTTCCACCGAAGCTCGAAACCCTTGTTTCCCCCCCGTCCCCCAACACAGAACCGCTCCTCGTGCAACACTGAAGATCCAATGATATTCAAGTCCTGATGATCTGAGTATCCGGTTCCCAGTCTGCCAAGTCTCCTCCTTGTAACCTGGTCAAACCAGTATACAAAGGTCAGTCCAGGAGAGAAATTCAGAACAGATCATTCTAGCCGCAAGCAAAAGCAGAAAACCCCCTGAAGGGCACAGTGGTTGGCACTGCTGCCTCACAGCGCCAGGGACCCGGGTTCGATTCCCGGCTTGGGTCACTGTCTGTGTGGAGTTTGCACGTTCTCCCCGTGTCTCCTCCGGGTGCTCCGGTTTCCTCCCACAGTCCGAAAGACATGCTGGTTGGATTGGTTGGCCGTGCTAAATTGACCCTCAGTGTCAGTGGTAATATATGCGGTGTTATGGGGATACGGCCTGGGTGGGATGTGGTTGGTCCAGACTCAATGGGCCGAATGGCCTCTTTCTGCTCTGTAGGGACTCTATAAAGAGTCACACGGACTCGAAAGGAAGGATGTGGAGGCCATGGGGGGGGGGGGGGGGGGGGGTGCGGAGGAGATTTGCAGGGATGTTGCCTGGGTTGGGGGGCATGCCTTGTGAGGATAGGTTGAGTGAGCTTGGCCTTTTTTTTTAGATTGTGGCCCCATGATATCTGGAGAGGTGCCATTTTTACGAAGTGCTGGAAAATGTGGAGAGAAAAGCTGGTGAGGTACACACCAGTTTTTTTGCCTGGACCTGCACTGAGGGAAAAAATGTATAAATTGCTTCAGTCATGGAAATGGGGCTCACACCAGTGCTCAGGTCTGAACCCTGGCTTGGACCCTCTCTGTGTTTAAAGTTCCCTCATAAAATGGGCTACATGGGATACAGAAAACTAACTTATTTTGCTGCTGGTGTTCACGGAAGGGTCAACAGTACAGGCCCCGAGCTAAACTTTGCTGCACTTCAACCAATGGAGCAAGCCCAGATGCTTACCTTTCCAAAGAACTTGCAACTTTGTAATTTCAGATAACCAGATATGCTGCACTAAGTAATGTACAGGGCTAAAAGGAGTCATGAAAAATCATTGGCCAGCAGGATTAAGGACAATCCCAAGGCTTTTTATACATATATAAAGAGCAAGAGGGTAGCCAGGGAGAGGGTTGGCCCACTCAAGGACAAGGGAGGGAATCTATGCGTGGAGCGAGAGAAAATGGGCGAGGTATTAAATGAGTACTTTGCGTCAGTATTCACCAAAGAGAAGGACTTGGTGGATGATGAGTCTGGGAAAGGATATGTAGATAGTTTGAGTCATGTTGAGATCAAAAAGGAGGAGGTATTGGAGTTCTTGAGAAACATTAAGGTAGACAAGTCCCCAGAGCCTGATGGGATATGCCCCAGAATATTGAGAGAGGCAAGGGAGGAAATTGCTGGGCCCTTGAGTGAAATCACTGGCTACAGGGGAGGTCCCAGAGGATTGGAGAATAGCCAACGCTGTTCCTTTGTTTTAGAAGGGTAGCAAGAATAATCTAGGTATTTACAGGCCGGTGAGCCTTACATCGGTGTTGGGAAATTATTGGAGAGGATTCTTCGAGACAGGGTTTATTCCCACTTGGAAATAAGTGGATGTATTAGTGAGAGGCAACATGGTTTTGTGAAAGGGAGGTGGTGTCTCACGAACTTGATCGAGTTTTTTGAGGAAGTAACGAAGATGATTGATGAGGGTAGGGCAGTGGATGTTGTCTACATAGACTTCAGTAAGGCGTTTGACAAGATCCCTCATGGCCGACTGGTGCAGAAGGTGAAGTCGCATGGGATCAGAGGTGAGCTGGCAAGGTGGATACAAAACTGGCTCGGTGAAAGAATAATGTGGAGATGCCGGCGTTGGACGGGGGTAAACACAGTAAGAAGTCTAACAACACCAGGTTAAAGTCCAACAGGTTTATTTGGTAGCAAAAGCTACCATTGTCTGTACCTTTAAGACTTGATTAGCTGTAAAGACTCACATTCCAATCATTATTCATGTAAATTGAGTTTGTGACTTTGTGCCCTGTTTGTGATCAGAACTCCCACCCACCTGACGAAGGAACAGCCTGTTCCGAAAGCTACCAAATGAACCTGTTGGACTTTAACCTGGTGTTGTTAGACTTCTTACTCGGTCAAAGAAGACGGAGGGTAACAGTGGAAGGATGCGTTTCTGAATGGAGGGCTGTGATAAGTGGTGTTCCTCAGAGATCAGTGCTGGGACCTTTGCTGTTTGTAATATATATAAATGATTTGGAGGAAAATGTAACTGGTTTGATTAGCAAGTTTGCGGAAGACACAAAGGTTGGTGGATTTGCGGATAGCGATGAGGACCATCAGAGGATACAGCAGGATATAGATTGGTTGAAGACTTGGGTGGAGAGATGGCAGATGGAGTTTAATCCGGACAAATGTGAAGTAATGCATTTTGGAAGGTCTAATACAGATAGGAAATATACAGTAAATGGCAGAACCCTTAAGGGTATTGATAGGCAAAGGGATCTGTGTATACAAGTACACAGGTCACTGAAAGTGGCAATGCACGGGGAGAAGATAGTCAAGAAGGCATATGGCATGCTTGCCTTCATTGGCTGGGGCATTGAGTTTAAAAATTGGTGAGTCAGGTTGCAGCTTTATAGAACCTTAGTTAGGCCGCACTTAGAATATAGTGTTCAATTCTGGACGCCACACTACCAGAAGGATGTGGAGGCTTTGGAGAGGGTACAGAAAAGATTTACCAGGATGTTGCCTGGTATGGACATTAACTATGTGGTTAGGTTGGAGAAACTTTGTTTGTTCTCACTGGAACGACGGAGGTTGAGGGGAGACCTGATAGAAGTCTATAAGATTATGAGAGGCATGGACAGAGTGGATAGTCAGAAGCTTTTTCCCAGGGTGGAAGAGTCAATTACTAGGGGGCACAGGTTTAAGGTGCGATGGGCAAGGTTTAAAATAGATATACGAGGCAGATTTTTTACACAGAGTAGTGGGTGCCTGGAACTCGTTGCCGGGGGAGGTAGTGGAAGCGGATACGGTAGTGACTTTTAAGAGGCGTCTTGAAAAATACATGAATAGGATGGAAATAGAGGGATATGGTCCCCGGAAGGGTAGGGGGTTTTAGTTAAGTCGGGCAGCAGGGTCGGTGCAGGCTTGGAGGGCCGAAGGGCCTGTTCCTGTACTGTCATTTTCTTTGTTCTTTGTTCTTTGAAACACAAATGAACTTGGGAGTCCTTGTTCACAGCTCCAGGGACCTGGGTTCGATTCCCGGCTCGGGTCACTGTCTGTGCGGGGTTTGCACATTCTCCTCACGTCTGCGTGGGTTTCCTCCGGGTGCTCCGGTTTCCTCCCCAAAGATGTGTGGGTTAGGTCGATTGGCCAAGCTAAAATTGCCCCTTAGTGTCCTGGGATGCATAGATTAGAGGGATTAGTGGGTAAAATATGTGGGGATATGGGGGTAGGGCCTGGGTGGGATTGTGGTCGGTGCAGACTCGATGGGCCGAATGGCCTATTTCTGTACTGTCGGGTTTCTATGATTCTCCTAAGGTTACTGTGCAGGTTTAGTCGGCAGTTAGGAAGGCAGATGCAATGTTAGCATTCATGTCAAGAGTGTTAGAATACAAGAGCAGGGATGTACTTCTGAGGCTGAATAAGGCCCCATTTGGAATATTGTGAGCAGTTTTGGGCCTCGTATCTAAGGAAGGATGTGCTGGCCTTGGAAAGGGTCCAGAGGAGGTTCACAAGAGTGATCCCTGGAATGAAGAGCTTGTTGTATGAGGGACGGTTGAGGACTCTGGGTCTGTACTCGTTGGAGTTTAGAAGGATAAGGGGGGACCTTATTGAAACTTATAGAATACAGCAAGACCTGGATAGAGTGGACGTGGAGAGGATGTTTCCACTAGTAGAAAAAACTAGTACAACCTTAGGCTAAAGGGACGATCCTTTAAAACAGAGATGAGGAGGAATTTCTTCAGCCAGAGAGTGATGAATCTGTGGAACTCTTTGCCGCAGAAGGCTGTGGAGGCCGGGTCATTGAGTGTCTTTAAGACAGAGATAGATAGGTTCTTGACTAATAAGGGGATCAGGGGTTATGGGGAAAAGGCAGGAGAATGGGGATGAGAAAAACATCAACCATGATTGAATGGCGGAGCAGACTCGATGGGCCGAGTGGCCTAATTCTGCTCGTATGTCTTATGGTCTTATGGAATTGTTAACTCTATTTCAGCTTCCCGTGGATGTTTTCCCCGCATTTTCTGTTTTTGCTACAGATTCCAGCACCTGCAGTATATTACTTTTATTTTAGATCATTTAATTGTCTGGGGACTTTGATTTAATTTATTATTGTCACATGTATTAGTATATAGTGAATATTGTTTCCTGCGTGCTATACAAACAAAGCATACCGTTCATAGAGAAGGAAACGAGAGAGTGCAGAATGTAGTGTTACAGTCATAGCTAGGGTGTAGAGAAAGATCAACTTAATGTGAGGTAGGTCTATTCAAAAGTCTGATGGCAGCAGGGAAGAAGCTGTTCTCGAGTCGGTTGGTATGTGACCTCAAACTTTTGTATCTTTTTCTCGACGGAAGAAGGTGGAAGAGTGTGTATCTGGGGTGCGTGGGGTTATTGATTATGCTGGCTGCTTTGCCGAGGCAGCGGGAAGTGTCGACAGAGTCAATGGATGGGAGGCTGGTTTGCGTGATGGATTGGGCTACATTCACGACTCTTCGTAGTTCCTTGCGGTCTTGGGCAGAGCAGGAGCCAGACCGAGCTGTGATACATCCAGAAAGAATGCTTTCTATGGTGCATCTGTAAAAGTTGGTGAGAGTCGTAGCTGACATGCCAAATTTCCTTAGTCTTCTGAGAAAGTAGAGGCGTTGGTGGGGCTTTCTTAACTATAGTGTCGGCACGGGGGGGACCAGGACAGGTTGTTGGTGATCTGGACACCTGAAACATGAAGCTCTCGACCCTTTCTACTTTGTCCCCTTGTTGTGCGAGCAAAGCTGTAAATCCCAGTCCCGCACACTTTACCTGTTCCAAAAGCTCACCACAATGTTTCCCTGGTCACCAATACAAAAGCGAGCTTTTGAATATCAGGTCATTAATTGAATATAAATACCCCTGGCTGCCCTGCTGGGATTTAAATCCCTGATCTCAGGCCATTCGCCTGGCCCTCTAGGTTACTCGTCCAATGACATTACCACTACACCTTTTAACCTTTATTTTATTAGTGTCACAAGTCGGCTTACATTAACACTGCAATGAAGTTACTGTGAAAATCCCCTAGTCGCCACACTCCGGCGCCTGTTCGGGTTACACCGAGGGAGAATTTAGCACGGCCAATACACCCTAACCCGCACGTCTTTCAGATTCATAGAATCATAGAAACCCTACAGTACAAAAAGAGGCCATTCGGCCCATCGAGTCTGCACCGACCACAATCCCACCCAGGCCCTACCCCCATATCCCTACATATTTATCCACTAATCCCTCTAACCTACGCATCTCGGGACTCCAAGGGTTAGCATGGCCAATCAACCTAACCCGCACATCTTTGGACTGTGGGAGGAAACCGGAGCACCCGGAGGAAACCCACACAGACACGGGGGGGGGGGGGGAGAATATGCAAACCCCACTCAGTGACCCAAGCAGGGAATCAAACCCGGTCTCTGGCGCTGTGAGGCAGCAGTGCTAACCATTGTGCCACAGTGCCACCCTCCCCAGAGAGTGGACCCACTCTCTTCTATCGGGAAAAAGATACAAAAGCCTGAGTTAACGTACCAACTGACTCGAGAACAGCTTCTTCCCTGCTGCCATCAGACTTTTGGATGGACCCACCATATATTAAGTTGATCTTTAAGTTGATCTGCTGCGACTGTAACACTACATTCTGCACTCTCGTTTCCTTCTCTATGAACGGTATGCTTTGTCTGTATAGCGCGCAAGAAACAATACTTTTCACTGTGTCCCAATACACATGACAATAATAAATCAAAAGTAATGAGTCGAATTTCAATCCTTACACTCAAAAACCAGACAATATATAAGGGGCAGCATGGTAGCACAGTGATTAGCACTGCAGCCTCACGGCGCCAGGGACCTGGGTTCGATTCCCGGCTCGGGTCACTGTCTGTGCGGAGTCTGCACATTCTCCCCGTGTCTGCGTGGGTTTCCTCCGGGTGCTCCGGTTTCCTCCCACAGTCTGAAAGACGTGCTGGTTAGGGTGTCATCGGGCCGTGCTAAATTCTCCCTCAGTGTCACCCGAACAGGCGCCGGAGTGTGGCGACGAGGGGGATTTTCACAGTAACTTCATTGCAGTGTTAATGTAAGCCTACTTGTGACACTAATAAAATGAAGCTTAAAACTTTAAACTCACTCTATGAACGGTATGCTTTGTCTGTATATCGCGCAAGGAACAATACTTTTCACTGTATACCAGTACATGCGACAATAATAAATCAAGGGGGCGATTCTCCCAAAAATATTCCATGTGTCGAACTTGCATGAAAACTGGAGTAAATCACATTGTTTTTTTCAGTGGGAGTCCAGAGAAGAATCTCCCATACTCTGTGCCATGCTGAACGCACCAGCGTAAACCACATTTAAAAAATCTGGGGGTGGGGCCTATTCCCGCTTGGAAAAAGCTTATTTATTTTAGTCACAAATAAGGCTTACCTTACTGCAATGAAGTTACTGTGAAATTCCCCGAGTCGCCACACTCCGGCGCCTGTTCAGGTCAACGTGCCAAACCAGCACGTCTTTCAAGACTGTGGGAGGAAACCCACGCAGACACGGGGAGAACGCGCAGACTCCGCACAGACAGTGACCCCAAGCCGGGAATTGAATCCGGGTCCCTGGCGCTGTGAGGCAGCAGTGCTAATCATTATAGCTGGTAGCACAGCGCTAAGCGTGCCATTGCGCCTGCACCGATCTATCAGCACTGAGAACGGCGCATGCGCGGTGGCCCCTATCTGCTGGCCTCCCGATTGCAGGCCAGATCAATCACTGGCCAGCCCCACGATCCCCGTAATGTCGGTCTTCTCACCCCCCCCCCCCAACAACCATGCCTTGACCCAAACCTCCCATTCCCCCAAGCTGGCAGTTCCAGCCCCCTCCCTCTGTCCCCCCCCCCCCCCCCCCCCCACCAGCAGCCCCGATCGCCCCAGCAGGCTGCCCACCCTTTTCTGATTGGCAGATGGTGACCAGTGGCGTGCCGCAGGGATCGGTACTGGGGCCTCAACTGTTTACTATTTACATAGACGATCTGGAGGAGGGGACTGAGTGTGGGGCAACAAAGTTTGCGGATGACCCGAAGATGAGCGGAAAGTGAATTGCGTGGAGGAAGCGGAAGGTCTGCAGAGAGATTTGGACAGGCTGAGCGAGTGGGCGAGGATCTGGCAGATGGAGTATAACGTTGGCAAATGCGAGGTTATTCACTTTGGAGGAAATAGCAAATTGGATTATTATCTAAATGGAAAAAAATTATAACATGCTACTGTGCAGAGGGACCTGGGGGTCCTTGTGCATGAGCCGCAAAAACCCAGTCTGCAGGTGCAACTGGTGATCAAGAAGGCAAATGGAATGTTGGCATTTATCGCGAGGGGGATAGAATATAAAAGCAGAGATGTCTTACTGCATCTGTACAAGGCATTGGTGAGGCCGCAGCTGGAATACTGTGTGCAGTATTGGTCCCCTTACTTGCGAAAGGATATATTGGCCTTGGAGGGAGTGCAGAGAAGGTTCACCAGGTTGATACCGGAGATGAGGGGTGTTGATTATGAGGAGAGACTGAGCAGATTGGGTTTGTACTCATTGGAATTTAGAAGGCTGAGGGGGGATCTTATAGAGACCTATGAGATAATGAAGGGGCTGGGTAGGGTTGGGGCAGAGAGATTCTTTCCACTTAGAAAGGAAACCAGAACTAGAGGGCACAGCCTCAAAATAAAGGGGGGTCAGTTTAGGACAGAGTTGAGGAGGAACTTCTTCTCTCAGAGGGTGGTGAATCTCTGGAATTCTCTGCCCACTGAAGTGGTGGAGGCTACCTCGTTGAATGTGTTTAAATCATGGATAGATGGATTCCTGATCAGTAAGGGAATTAGGGGTTATGGGGAGCAGGTGGGTAAGTGGAACTGATTCACTTCAGATCAGCCATTATCTTATTGAATGGCGGGGCAGGCTCGAGGGGCCAGATGGCCTACTCCTGCTCCTATTTCTTATGTTCACCCCACCCCCCCCCACACTAAAGACCAGCACCGATCTCTGGCCTCCCTCCCTCCCCCACCGAACCCGTCTGCAGAGTGGCAGCTGGACCCCTCCACCCCCACCAATTGCACCCCCCGCCCTCCCAAAATCAGGCCCAGCCCCCATTAGGCCCCATCCCTTTGGCACTGCCCCAAGCCCAGTGCCAAGGTCCCCCTAGGCATTGGCATTTTGCCCCTTGGGCTGTTCCCACGGGGCCCAGGCTGACACTGCCAAGATGACAATGCTCAGGGGGCACTACCCCAGACAGCCAACTCTCTGGGGGCAGGGGGGGGGAGCCTGATCCCCCCCTTCTTCACTCCAGTGGGGTCGGGGTCGCCAGCTCCCCATTAGTGGGGAGCTACTGTACACCACAGAGTGAAAGACTCCTGGGGGGTGGGAGATCCGGCACTGTGAGACCCACTCGGGGCTGGACACCCAGCGCGGATCGCGCCATTCCGGCCCCACTTAAATCCCTCGCCACTTTAAAAAAAAAAATCAGCGCAGCAGGATGGGAGAATCGCCCCCATCCCCCTCCCCAAATCCTTTCCTTCTCCCTTATGTGCTCTATGAACGGTATGTTTTGTCTGTGTATTGCGTCTTTGCGTCGTCGATGGAGACGGGAGAGGTGCCGGAGGATTGGAGGATGTGGTTCCTATTTTCAAGAAGGGGAATAGGGATAGCCCAGGTAATTACCGACCGGTGAGTCTAACCTCAGTGGTTGGTAAACTGATGGAGAAGACCCTGAGGGACAGGATATATGAGCATTTAGAGAGGTTTAGTATGCTCAAGAATACTCAGCATGGCTTTGTCAAGGGCAGATCGTGCCTTACGAGCTTGGTGGAGTTCTTCAAGAATGTGACTAAACACATTGACGAAGGGAAGGCGGTAGATGTGGTTTATATGGATTTTAGCAAGGCGTTTGATAAGGTCCCCCATGCAAGGCTTCTAGAAAAAGTGAGAGGGGATTGGGATCCAAGGGGCTGCTGCACTGTGGATCCAGAACTGGCTTGCCCAAAGGAGGCAGAGAGTGTGTATAGATGGGTCTTTTTCTAAATGGAGGTCGGTCACCAGTGGTGTGCCCCAGGGGTCTGTTCTGGGACCCTTGCTGTTTGTCATTTTCATAAATGACCTGGATGAGGAAGTGAAGGGATGAGTAGAAATGAGAGGACATATCGGATAAATGCATGGCTGAAGAGATGGTGTCAGGGGGAGGGTTTCAGATTCCTGGGGCATTGGGACCAGTTCTGGGGGAGGTGGGATATGTACAAATACACCTGGGCAGGACTGGGACTGACGTCCTACGAGGAGTGTTTGCTAGAGCGGTTGGGGAGGGTTGAAACTAATATGCCAGGGGGATGGGAACCTATGCAAGGACAAAATGTGGGGAGAATGTTCCAACTACATCAAAAATCAGGAAAAAAGTTAAAAGAAAGGAGAACTCAGGAGATGTTATTAATGGAAGTGTTAAATTCAAAAAGAAGGTACAAAAACTAGCATAAGGGTACTTTATCTGAATGCTCGTAGCATTCGAAACAGTTGACAGCACAAATCATTGTCAACAAGTATGGTTTGGTGGCCATTACAGAGACATGGTTGCAGGATGGTCACGACTGGGAGTTGAATATCCAGGGGTATCAGACTGTTCGGAGAGACCGACAGGAAGGTAAGGGAGGTGGTGTAGCTCTGATATTTAAGGATGACATCAGGGCGGTAGTGAGAGATGATATAGGTTCTATGGAAAAAAAGGTTGAATCCATTTGGGTGGAAATTAGAAATAGTAAGGAGAAAAAGTCACTGATAGGCGTAGTCTATAGACCACCAAATAATGACATCATGGTGGGGCGAGAAATAAACAAAGAAATAACTGATGCATGTAAAAATGGTACAGCAATTATCATGGGGGATTTTAATCTACTTGTCAATTGGTCAAACCAGGTCGGTCAAGGCAGCCTTGAGGAGGAGTTCATAGAATGTGTCCGCGATAGCTTCCTTGAACAATATGTAATGGAACCCACGAGGGAGCAAGCTATCCTAGATCTGGTCCTGTGTAATGAGACGGGAATAATTAATGATCTTACAGTTAGGGATCCTCTCGGAAGAAGCAATCACAGTATGGTTGAATTTAAAATACAGATGAGCGTGAGAAGGTAAAATCCATTGCCAGTGTCTCGTGGAGACTACAAAGGGATGAGGGAGAAGTTGGCTAAGGTAGACTGGGAGCGAAATCTTTATGGTGGGACAATTAAGGAACACTGGAGGATTTTCAAAGCGATCTTTCACAGTGCTCAGCAAAAGTATATACCAGTGATAAGGAAGGACTGTAGAAAAAGAGATAATCAGCCATGGATATCTAAGGAAATAAAGGAGGGTATCAAATTGAAAGAAAATGCACACAAAGTGGCAAAGATTAGTAGGAACGTAGAGGATTGCGAAATCTTTAAAGGTCAGCAGAAAGCCACGAAAAAAGCTATAAAGAAAAGTAAGATGGATTATGAGATAAACTAGCTCAGAATATAAAAAGATAGCAAAAGTTTCGACAAATATATAAAACAAAAAAGAGTGGCTAAAGTAAACATTGGTCCTTTAGGGGATGAGAAGGGGGATGTAATAACTGGAAATGAGAAAATGGCTGAGGCATTGAACAGGTATTTTGTGTCGGTCTTCACAGTGGAAGACACAAATAACAGGCCAAAAATTGATGAAAGGAAGGCGATGGCAGGTGAGGACCCAGAACCTATCATTATCATGGAAGAGGTAGTGTTGGGCAAGTTAATGGGGGCTAAAGGTAGACACGTCTCCTGGTCCTGATGGAATACATCCCAGGGTACTAAAAGAGATGGCGGGAGAAATAGCAAATGCACTAGTGGTAATTTACCAAAATCCGCTGGACTCTGGGGTGGTTCCCGCAGATTGGAAAACAGCAAATGTGACGCCACTGTTTAGAAAAGGAGGTAGACAAAAGGCGGGTAACTATAGGCCGGTTAGCTTAACTTCTGTAGTAGGGAAAATGCTTGAATCTATCATCAAGGAAGAAATAGCGAGACATCTGGATATAAATTGTCCCATTGGTAAGACGCAGCATGGGTTCATAAAGGAAAGGTCATGTTTGATTAATTTGGTGGAATTCTTTGAGAACATTACATGTACAGTGGACAATGGGGAACCTGTGGATGTGATGTATCTGGATTTCCAGAAGGCATTTGACAAGGTGCCACACCAAAGACTGCTGTATAAGATAAAGGTGCACGGTATTACGGGTAACGTATTAGCATGGATAGAGGATTGGTTAACTAACAGAAAGCAAAGAGTGGGGGTAAATGGGTGTTTTTCTGGTAGGCGATCAGTGACGAGTGGTGTGCCTCAGGGATCAGTGTTGGGAGCGCAATTGTTTACGATTTACATAGATGATTTGGAGTTGGGGACCAAGCGTAGTGTGTCAAAATTCACAGATGACACTAAGATGAGTGGCAGAGCAAAGTGTGCAGAGGACGCTGAAAGTCTGCAAAGGGATATAGATAGTCTAAGTGAGTGGGTGAAGGTCTGGCAGATGGAGTACAATGTTGGTAAATGTGAGGTCATCCTTTTTATTAGAAGTAACAGCAAAATGGACTATGATTTCAATGGTAAAAAATTGCAGCATGCTGCTGTGCAGAGGGACCTGGGTGTCCTTGTGCAAGAATCACAAGGAGTTGGTTTGCAGGTGCAGCAGGTAATTAAGAAGGCAAATGGAATTTTGTCCTTCATTGCTAGAGGGATGGAGTTTAAAAACAGTGAGGTTATGTTGCAGCTGTATAAGGTGAGGCCACACCTGGAGTACTGTGTACAGTTTTGGTCTCCTTACTTGAGAAAGGATATACTGGCACTGGAGGGGGTGCAGAGGAGATTCACTAGGTTGATTCCAGAGTTGAGAGGGTTGGCTTATGAGGAGAGACTGGGGCTATACTCATTGGAATTCAGAAGAATGAGGGGAGATCTTATAGAAACATATAAGATTATGAAGGGAATAGGCAAGATAGAAGCAGGGAAGTTGTTTCCACTGGCGGGTGAAACTAGAACTAGGGGGGCATGGCCTCAAAATAAGGGGAAGCAGATTTAGGACTGAGTTGAGGAGGAACTTCTTCACCCAAAGGGTTGTGAATCTGTGGAATTCCCTGCCCAGTGAAGCAGTTGAGGCTGGCTCATTGAATGTTTTTAAGGCAAGGATAGGTAGATTTTTGAACAGTAAAAGGAATTCAGGGTTAGGTTGAGCGGGCGGGAGAGTGGAGCCGAGTCCAGGAAAAGATCAGCCATGATCTTATTGAATGGCGGAGCAGGGCTCGAGGGGCCGGATGGCCTACTCCTGCTCCTAGTGTTTATAAAACTTTAAATAAATAACAAAAGCCAGATAATATCCAGATTAACTCGAGTGAACGTAATCAGATCTTAATGTGATCTTTAGTTGGAGTTTGCTGTGTGTAAATCCTCCTCCTCGAACTCCCTGTAAAAGGAGTTTCCAGAACCCACCTCTGTCAGGTCCAGGACACAAATGCACTACTTCCTCTTTCTCCAGCTGACAGGCAACGTCGCGCACGCGCACCGCCGCACATTGCCATTCGCTTAAGATGGTGGCCGCGCATGCGCCCACAGCCACACAAGGGCCACCTCGTAAGATGGCGGCCGCGCACGCGCACGCGCCCTATCGCAAATCACCATCTATCAAGATGGCGGCCGTTAGCCGGGGATCTGGGACGGGACGGGGGGGGGGGGATCGGCCCTGAGAACAAAACAAAAAGATAAACCCTCCCCGTCGGTAATTTATTGTTTTACCTTTGAGGCAAGCCTCGTCTGGGTGCGTGTGGAGCCTCCCCTCCTCAACCCACTGCCCCTAACGCTGCCTCCGCTGAGCCGCCTCCTTCCCGCCTGGAGATCAGACAAACAAGCGCCGGTCCCTGGGACATGAGCCGCACTGCGCATGCTCGACGTCACAATGCCGTGGCGGAGTGATTGACGGCGGATCTGGACCAATAGGAAGAGGGGGGGCGGGGCTGGAGGACCGGGCGGGAGCGGCTGGTCCTCCAACCAATCGGGGTGAATGAGGGGCGGGGCTGGGCTGGGGGTGTGTGTTGAGCACAGGTGCCCAGAGCATGGACCTGGGTCTCTGGATGTACCTGGGTCTCTGGGTGTACCTGGGTCTCTGGATGTACCTGGGTCTCTGGGTGTACCTGGGTCTCTGGATGTACCTGGGGCTCTGGATGTACCTGGGTCTCTGGGTGTACCTGGGTCTCTGGATGTACCTGGGGCTCTGGATGTACCTGGGTCTCTGGGTGTACCTGGGTCTCTGGATGTACCTGGGGCTCTGGATGTACCTGGGTCTCTGGATGAATTTGGATGTACCTGGGTCTCTGGATGAATTTGAATGTACCTGGGTCTCTGGATGAATTTGGATGTACCTGGGTCTCTGGATGTACCTGGGTCTCTGGATGAATTTGAATGTACCTGGGTCTCTGGATGAATTTGGATGTACCTGGGTCTCTGGATGAATTTGAATGTACCTGGGTCTCTGGATGAATTTGGATGTACCTGGGTCACTTGGATGAATTTGGATGTACCTGGGTCTCTGGATGTACCTGGGTCTCTGGATGTACCTGGGTCTCTGGGTGTACCTGGAGCTCTGGATGTACCTGGGTCTCTGGATGTACCTGGGTCTCTGGGTGTACCTGGAGCTCTGGATGTACCTGGGTCTCTGGATGTACCTGGGTCTCTGGATGAATTTGGATGTACCTGGGTCTCTGGATGTACCTGGGTCTCTGGATGTACCTGGGTCTCTGGATGTACCTGGGTCTCTGGATGTACCTGGGTCTCTGGGTGTACCTGGAGCTCTGGATGTACCTGGGTCTCTGGATGTACCTGGGTCTCTGCATGTACCTGGGGCTCTGGATGTACCTGGGTCTCTGGATGAATTTGGATGTACCTGGGTCTCTTGGATGAATTTGGATGTACCTGGGTCTCTGGATGTACCTGGGTCTCTGGATGTACTTGGGGCTCTGGATGTACCTGGGTCTCTGGATGAATTTGGATGTACCTGGGTCTCTTGGATGAATTTGGATGTACCTGGGTCTCTTGGATGAATTTGGATGTACCTGGGTCTCTGGATGTACATGGGTCTCTGGATGAATTTGAATGTACCTGGGTCTCCGGATGTACATGGGTCTCTGGATGAATTTGAATGTACCTGGGTCTCTGGATGTACCTGGGTCTCTGGATGAATTTGGATGTACCTGGGTCTCTGGATGTACCTGGGTCTCTGGATGAATTTGGATGTACCTGGGTCTCTGGATGTACCTGGGTCTCTGGATGTACCTGGGTCTCTGGATGTACCTGGGTCTCTGGATGTACCTGGAGCTCTGGATGTTCCTGGGTCTCTGGATGTACCTGGGTCTCTGGATGTACCTGGGTCTCTGGATGTACCTGGGTCTCTGGGTGTACCTGGAGCTCTGGATGTTCCTGGGTCTCTGGATGTACCTGGGTCTCTGGATGTACCTGGGGCTCTGGATGTACCTGGGTCTCTGGATGAATTTGGATGTACCTGGGTCTCTGGATGAATTTGAATGCAGTAAGAAGTTTAACAACACCAGGTTAAAGTCCAACAGGTTTATTTGGTAGCAAAAGCCACACAAGCTTTCGAGGCTCTGAGCCCCTTCTTCACCTGAAGAAGGGGCTCAGAGCCTCGAAAGCTTGTGTGGCTTTTGCTACCAAATAAACCTGTTGGACTTTAACCTGGTGTTGTTAAACTTCTTACTGTGTTTACCCCAGTCCAACGCCGGCATCTCCACATCATGAATTTGAATGTACCTGGGTCTCTGGATGAATTTGAATGTACCTGGGTCTCTGGATGTACCTGGGTCTCTGGATGAATTTGGATGTACCTGGGTCACTTGGATGAATTTGGATGTATCTGGGTCTCTGGATGTACCTGGGTCTCTGGATGTACCTGGGTCTCTGGGTGTACCTGGAGCTCTGGATGTACCTGGGTCTCTGGATGTACCTGGGTCTCTGCATGTACCTGGGGCTCTGGATGTACCTGGGTCTCTGGATGAATTTGGATGTACCTGGGTCTCTTGGATGAATTTGGATGTACCTGGGTCTCTGGATGTACATGGGTCTCTGGATGTACCTGGGTCTCTGGGTGTACCTGGGTCTCTGGATGTACTTGGGGCTCTGGATGTACCTGGGTCTCTGGATGAATTTGGATGTACCTGGGTCTCTTGGATGAATTTGGATGTACCTGGGTCTCTTGGATGAATTTGGATGTACCTGGGTCTCTGGATGTACATGGGTCTCTGGATGAATTTGAATGTACCTGGGTCTCTGGATGTACATGGGTCTCTGGATGAATTTGAATGTACCTGGGTCTCTGGATGTACCTGGGTCTCTGGATGAATTTGGATGTACCTGGGTCTCTGGATGTACCTGGGTCTCTGGATGAATTTGGATGTACCTGGGTCTCTGGATGTACCTGGGTCTCTGGATGTACCTGGGTCTCTGGATGAATTTGGATGTACCTGGGTCTCTGGATGTACCTGGTGCTCTGGATGTACCTGGGTCTCTGGATGAATTTGGATGTACCTGGGTCTCTGGATGTACCTGGGTCTCTTGGATGAATTTGGATGTACCTGGGTCTCTGGATGTACCTGGGTCTCTTGGATGAATTTGGATGTACCTGGGTCTCTGGATGAATTTGGATGTACCTGGGTCTCTGGATGTACCTGGGTCTCTGGATGTACCTGGGTCTCTGGATGTACCTGGGTCTCTGGATGTACCTGGGGCTCTGGATGTACCTGGGTCTCTGGATGTACCTGGGTCTCTGGATGTACCTGGGTCTCTTGGATGTACCTGGGTCTCTGGATGTACCTGGGTCTCTGGATGTACCTGGGTCTCTTGGATGTACCTGGGTCTCTTGGAGGGCTTTGACAAAGGGTTGTCTGGACTTGAAACGCCATCTCCACACCCCCAACGTCTTGCCTTCAAACAACCTCACAACCTCAAACAGACCATTGTCCGCAGCAAACTACCCAGCCTTCAGGGGAACAGTGACCACCACACCACACAACCCTGCCACAGCAACCTCTGCAAGATGTGCCGGATCATCGACACGGATGCCATCGTCTCACGTGAGAACACCATCCACCAGGTACACGGTACCTACTCTTGCAACTCGGCCAACGTTGTCTACCTGATACGCTGCAGGAAAGGATGTCCCGAGGCATGGTACATTGGGGAAACCATGCAGACGCTACGACAACGGATGAATGAACACCGCTCGACAATCACCAGGCAAGACTGTTCTCTTCCTGTGGGGGAGCACTTCAGCAGTCACGGGCATTCAGCCTCTGATCTTCGGGTAAGCGTTCTCCAAGGCGGCCTTCACGACACACGACAGCGCAGAGTCGCTGAGCAGAAACTGATAGCCAAGTTCCGCACACATGAGGACGGCCTAAACCGGGATGTTGGATTTATGTCACATTATCAGTAACCCCCACCGCTTGCCCCCTGGACTTGCGGGCTGTCCTGTCTGGAGACAATACACATCTCTTTAACCTGTGCTTAATGCTCCCTCCACCCACATTGTCTGTATCTTTAAGATCTGGTTGGTTGTAGGGATTCGCATTCTAATCAGTATTCTGTAACTTGATTTTGTGTCTCTGTGCCCTGTTTGAGAGCACATTTCCACTCCATCTGACGAAGGAGCAGTGCTCCGAAAGCTAATGGTATTTGCTACCAAATAAACCTGTTGGACTTTAACCTGGTGTTGTTAAAACTCTCACTGGACTCGAAACGTCAGCTCTTTTCTCTCCTTACAGATGCTGCCAGACCTGCTGAGATTTTCCAGCATTTTCCCTTTTGGTCTCAGATTCCAGCATTTTATTCTCTGGATGAGTTGCCCAATGACTGAGTCACCGCCTCCCCCCTGTACTAAGGGGCCAAACATCTCCTGTGTGCAGTATCTATTTGATTTGATTCATTATTGTCGCATATATTAACACAGTAAGAAGTCTCACAACACCAGGTTAAAGTCCCAACGGGTTTATTTGGTCGCAAAAGCTTTCAGAGCTCTCGCTGCTCCTTCATCAGGTGAGTGGGAGTTCTGTTCACAAACAGGGCATATAAAGACACAAACTCAATTTACAAAATAATGGTTGGAATGCGAGTCTTTACAGGTAATCAAGTCTTAAAGGTACAGACAATGTGAGTGGAGAGAGGGTTAAGCACAGGTTAAAGAGATGTGTATTGTCTCCAGCCAGGACAGTTAGTGAGATTTTGCAAGCCCAGGCATGTCGTGGGGGTTACAGATAGTGTGACATGAACCCAAGATCCCGGTTGAGGCCGTCCTCATGTGTGCGGAACTTGGCTATCAGTCTCGGAGACTGACACTCTGGGTACAGGTACAGACACTCACATTGTCTGTACCGTTAAGACTTGATTACCTGTAAAGACTCGCATTCCAATCATTATTTTGTAAATTGAGTTTGTGTCTTTATATGCCCTGTTTGTGAACAGAATTCCCACTCACCTGACGAAGGAGCAGTGCTCCGAAAGCTTGTGGCTTTTGCTACCAAATAAACCTGTTGGACTTTAACCTGGTGTTGTGAGACTTCTTACTGTGTTTACCCCAGTCCAACGCCGGCATCTCCACATCATGACATGTATTAACATACAGTGAAAAGTATTGTTTCTTGCGCGCGCTATACAGACAAAACATACCATTCATAGAGGAGGAAACCAAAGAGTGCAGAATGTAGTGTTACAGTCATAGCTAGGGTGTAGAGAAAGATCAACTTCATGCAAAGTCGGTCCATTCAAAAGTCTGACAGCAGCAGGGAAGAAGCTGTTCTTGAGGCGGTTGGTACGTGACCTCAGACTTTTGTATCTTTTTCCCGATGGAAGAATCTTAGAATCTTAGAAAGATTCTTAGGAAGAAGGTGGAAGAGAGAATGTCCGGGGTGCGTGGGGTCCTTGATTGTGCTGGCTGCTTTTCCGAGGCAGCGGGAAGTGTAGACAAATTCAATGGATGGAAGGCTGGTTTGCGTGATGGATTGGGTTACATTCACGACCTTTTATCATTTCTTGTGGTTTTGGGCAGAGCAGGAGCCACACCAAGCTGTGATACAACCGGAAAGAATGCTTTCTCTGGTGCATTAACTAGTCGGGAGCGTCAGGCTTCCAGGTGTCCCGATCGCCAACAACCTGGTCCCTCCACTCCGACACTACAGTTAGGAAAGCCCACCAACGCCTCTCCTTTCTGGGTCAGCTGAAGTCAGGTAGACAATGTAATAAATGGTAAAATGATGTGGTGGTCAGCTGACCAGTATAAACAGAAAGCAGAGGGGGATTGTGGGGAACGTATCCGGCCCAGGGCATGGCCCAAGTGGTGGTGTAATGACGTTTCTTCATGAAACATGCTTCTTTGATTGACTGTGTGAAGTCAGTTCTTTTATTGCTTGCTACTGGAGTATCCTTACTGCCGGATGAACATGCTCAGCCAGCAGGGCACATGCAGGGACAACCTTGGGAGGGAACAGAAAGTGGACGGGGCTTCAGAGTCCCAGTGACCAGGGGGGAGTAATTATTCACTCATTCATTTCACTCTCGCCCTGCTCACGGGGCTGGAGAATGGAGCCCAGAGGAGGAGGAAGAAAACTGGGAGGGGAGGAAAGAAGTGGAGATGTTCGCCGATGTTTGCACAATGTTCAGCACCATTCGTGACTCCTCAGATACTGAAGCAGTCCGTGTCCAAAAGGCAACAAGATCTGGACAATATCCAGGCTTGGGCTGACAAGAGGGAGGTAACATTCATGCCACACAAATGCCAGGCATCACCAATAATAGACACTCTAACCACCACCCTTTAACATTCAATGGTGTTGCCATCACTGAATCCCCCACTGTCAACATGCTTGGGGTTACCATTGACCAGAAACTCAACTGGACTCACCACATAAACACAGTGGCTACAAGAGCAGGTCAGAGGCTGGGAATCCTGCGGAGAGTAACTCACCTCCTGACTCTCCAGAGTCTATCCACCATCTACAAGGCACAAGTCAGGAGTGTGATGGAATACTCCCCACTTGCCTGGATGGGTGCAGCTCCAACAACACTCAAGAAGCCTGACACCATCCAGGACAAAGCAGCCCCGCTTGATTGGCACCCCATCCACAAACACCCACTCCCTCCACCACCGACGCTCAGTAGCAGCAGTGTGTACCGTCTACAAGATGCACTGCGGCAATTCACCAAATATCCTTAGACAGCACCTTCCAAACCCACGGCCACTTCCATCCAGAAGGACAAGGGCAACAGATTCATGGGGAACACCCCCACCTGCAAGTTCCCCTCCAAGCCACTCACCATCCTGACTTGGAAATATATCAGCCATTCCTTTGCTGTCGCTGGGTCAAAATCCTGGAATTCCCTCCCGAACGGCATTGTGGGTCAACCCACAGCACATGGACTGCAGCGATTCAAGAAGATTCAAGAACAGAATTCCCACTCACCTGAAGAAGGGGCTTGGAGCTCCGAAAGATTGTGTGGCTTTTGCTACCAAATAAACCTGTTGGACTTTAAGCTGGTGTTGTTAAACTTCTTACTGTGTTTACCCCAGTCCAACGCCGGCATCTCCACATCGTGATTCAAGAAGGCAGCTCATCACCACCTTCTCAAGGGTAACTAGGGATGGGCAATAAATGCTGGCCAGCCAGTGACAGTTATGGTAAGGTTATATAAGGCATTGGTGAGGCCGAATTTGGAGTATTGTGTACAGTTTTGGTCACCTAGTTACAGGAAGGATGTAAATAAGGTTGAAAGAGTGCAGAGAAGGTTCACAAGGATGTTGCCGGGACTTGAGAAGCTGAGTTACAGAGAGAGATTGAATAGGTTGGGACTTTATTCCCTGGAGCGTAGAAGATTGAGGGGAGATTTGATAGAGGTGTATAAGATTTTGATGGGTATAGATAGAGTGAATGCAAGCAGGCTTTTTCCGCTGAGGCTAGGGGAGAAAAAAACCAGAGGGCATGGGTTAAGGGTGAAAGGAGAAAAGTTTAAAGGGAATATTAGGGGGGGGCTTCTTCACGCAGAGAGTGGTGGGAGTGTGGAATGAGCTGCCGGATAAAGTGGTAAATGCGGGGTCACTTTTAACATTTAAGAAAAACTTGGACGGGTTCATGGATGAGAGGGGTGTGGAGGGATATGGTCCAAGTGCGGGTCAGTGGGACTAGGCAAAAAATGGTTCGGCACAGACAAGAAGGGCCAAAAGGCCTGTTTCTGAGCTGTAATTTTCTATGGTTCTATGACACATGTCCCTTGAATGATTTTTTAAAAAAATGGTGGAGAGGGTGAGATGGGTTTGGATTTCAGCCCAGGGAGGAGGGAGAGTGTGTGGGACGGGGATTTACAGATTTGGGGGGAGCAAGAGAGGAAAGAATGTTCCAGAGAAACTAGAATTGTCTGTTCACAATATCTATCCTGGACTGACAGTGATGGATTTTGCAAGGACACTCAAATTGAACTTCACGCCAAGTTCTGGCAGTCAACGAACAAAGAACAATACAGCACAGGAACAGGCCCTTCGGCCCTCCAAGCCCGCGCCGCTCCCTGGTCCAAACTAGACCATTCTTTTGTATCCCTCCATTCCCACTCCGTTCATGTGGCTATCTAGATAAGTCTTAAACGTTCCCAGTGTGCCCTCCTCCACCACCTTGCCCGGCAGCGCATTCCAGGCCCCCACCACCCTCTGTGTAAAATACATCCTTCTGATATCCGTGTTAAACCTCCCCCCCACCTCACCTTGAACCTATGACCCCTCGTGAACGTCACCACCGACCTGGGTAAAAGCTTCCCACCGTTCACCCTATCTATGCCTTTCATAATTTTATACACCTCTATTAGGTCACCCCTCATCCTCCGTCTTTCCAGTGAGGACAACCCCAGTTTACCCAATCTCTCCTCATAACTAAGCCCTTCCATACCAGGCAACATCCTGGTAAACCTCCTCTGCACTCTCTCTACAGCCTCCACGTCCTTCTGGGTAGTGTGGCGACCAGAACTGGACGCAGTATTCCAAATGCGGCCGAACCAACGTTCTGTACAACTGCAACATCAGACCCCAACTTTTATACTCTATGCCCCGTCCTATAAAGACAAGCATGCCATATGCCTTCTTCACCACCTTCTCCACCTGTGACGTCACCTTCAAGGGTCATTTCCTGCATCACGACCTGAATATCATCGGTCTTTGAATGTGGGAGGAGGAATGCTTGTCTGTTCTGTCTGTGGGAAAAGATTTCAAACATCAGTGTACCTGGAAAAGCACCGAGACACCCACACACACACCCGAGTGAGAGTGCTCCAGTGCAGTGAGTGTGGAAAGAGCTTCAACCAGTTACACAGCCTGAAAATACATGGCAGCATTCACAGCGGGGAGAGACTGCACCCGTGTTCTGTGTGTGGATAAGGCTTCAACTGATCATCCAACCTGGACAGACACAAGGAACACCAGCACCGTGGAGAAACCGTGGAAACGCGGGGACTGTGGGAAGGGATTCAAATGGCCATCCCTGCTGGAGATCCACCGATGCACCCACACTGGGGAGAGGCCGTTCACCTGTTCCACTGGGGAGAGGGGATTCGCCCAGCTATCCGGCTTGCAAACCCACCAGAACGCTCACCCCCGGGGTGGGAGCTTTTAAATGCTCAGGCTGCGGGAAGCGCTGTAAAACCTCCGGGGCAACTGGCATCCCACCAGCGCGCTCACCACGATGAGAGGCCATTCAGGTGCTCCCACTGCGGGACTGGGTTCAAGACATTGTTTCGACTCAGCCTATGTTAGGATGTAACCGGTGACAACTTTGTATTGGGTGTAATGTGACCAATGATAACCAGCTGTAAGGGTCAGCTGACCCAGTAAACCACAGAACCAATGACAGAATGATGTGATGGTCAGCTGACCTCACTGTAAATAAGAACCTGTTGGGAATTGTGGGGGAGCTTGGAGTGGCCCAGGACGAGGCCCCAAGTATAAATGCCAAGTGATGCATTTTGGAAGAAATAATGTAGGGAGGAGTTATATAATAAATGGCAGAGCCATCAAGAGTATAGAAACACAGAGGGACCTGGGTGTGCAAGTCCACAAATCCTTGAAGGTGGCAGCACAGGTGGAGAAGGTGGTGAAGAAGGCATATGGTATGCTTGCCTTTATAGGACGGGGTATAGAGTATAAAAGCTGGAGTCTGATGATGCAGCTGTATAGAACGCTGGTTAGGCCACATCTGGAATACTGCATCCAGTTCTGGTCACCGCACTACCAGAAGGACATGGAGGCTTTGGAGAGAGTGCAGAGGAGGTTTACCAGAATGTTGCCTGGTATGGAGGGTCTTAGCTATGAGGAGAGATTGGGTAAACTGGGGTTGTTCTCCCTGGAAAGACGGAGAATGAGGGGAGATCTAATAGAGGTGTACAAGATTATGAAGGGGATAGATAGGGTGAACGGTGGGAAGCCTTTTCCCAGGTCGGAGGTGACGATCACGAGGGGTCACGGGCTCAAGGTGAGAGGGGCGAAGTATAACTCAGATATCAGAGGGTTGTTTTTTACACAGAGGGTGGTGGGGGCCTGGAATGCGCTGCCAAGTAGGGTGGTGGAGGCAGGCACGCTGACATCGTTTAAGACTTACCTGGATAGTCACATGAGCAGCCTGGGAATGGAGGGATACAAACGATTGGTCTAGTTGGACCAAGGAGCGGCACAGGCTTGGAGGGCTGAAGGGCCTGTTTCCTGTGCTGTACTGTTCTTTGTTGGAGTAATGAAGTTTCTTTATTAAACCCTTTCTTTAATGTATAAGTTGGAGTAAGTTTTGTTTTTTATTCATTGTTTGCATTTGAAAACTTCCTTCCGAAGAAACAGGCCACACCAGTGCACGCACAACGAGAGGCTGTTTGGCTACTCTGAGTGCGGGAAGGGGTTCAAGGAGTCGCCCAACCTGCTGAAGCACCCAGCGGATTCACACCGGGGAGAGGGTGCTCATCCGCTCCGTGTGCGGGGCAGGGTTCACCCGGTCCTTCACCCTGCTGCAACACTGATGAGTTCACACCGGGGAGAGGCCCTTCGCCTGCCCCGCGTGCTGGAAAGGAATTCGCTCGGCTGTCCCACCTGCGGAGACGCCGGTGGGTCCACGAGTGACCGCCAGGGTCGGATTCTGTCGTTGTTGTTGGACTGAACGTGCGGGTCAATCCTGAGGTGTGCAGGAAATGTGTCCCAACCCCTCGCTTCCATGGTCCAGAGCTCCCAGACACTGAACGGAAGGCTGCTTCACAACTGATCTTAGAGTCAGGGCGAACGCTGGAAATGTGGGCCGGAATTCTCCGGCCGTTCATACTGGCGGGATTCTCCAGTCCTGCCGGCAGCGCCACCCCGCCTGCGGGTTTCCCGTCAACGTGGGGTGATGTCAGTTGGAGCACCCATTGACAGCGGCGGGACCAGAAAACCCTGCCGCTTGCAAACACCGCGCCAAATATTTTGATTTGATTTTGGAGATCAGGTTACAGACTTCCCTATTAATCCAGAACCATCAGACCAAAAGGGTTCCTGCAGTTTGGTCTTGGTAGTGTGCAGCCAACTTTTTCGGCTGGATGACATTAGATGTACTGGGAGTAGATTCCTGGAGCAACATTTCCTGAATGGCCTTTGTACTTGGGAGTTATTGCAGTGACCTGAGAGCAGCATGCCTTTCCTTCCTGGTTCTGTTTCTCACGATTCACTGGTGGGAAACACGTGGCTGGGAGGCCGGAGAATCTTGCCCGTGCTGTCTGTGACGATACTGTGCCTTTAAAAAATGTGTTTTACTCATGTTTCATGGCAGCTTTTTCAAGTGGTTCCTTTGCAAGATTTTATTGGCACCGTTTTGTCTGTAGCCACTGTCCTCTCATTGTTACTGGAGCGATGAGTGATTGATGTTTTCTGTCAGACACAACACCTAGACTTTAAAATTATATTCTTTTCCTGACATTACAGTAGAAATTATTACTCTTAATTGCTTGGTGCCTGTGAGAATGGATCTTTGGTGTTCAGCTTTTTAATTTATTACAATTTTGTCACCCTTAAAGTAGCCAGACCAAGTCAGGGAGCTTTCACAACAGCTGTTTGATCAAACTCCCTAGCTCGGGCTCTGGAATGTCAGCTGCGGCCAGCCAGAGTCCAGAGTACAGTCACACGCAAGCAGGTACTGTTTCAAATTCGATTACAAGTAATTAACATATACCAATCAATGTATAGGAGTTATCACAATCCACTCACAACTATTGATTAAGGTTACATTGTGCATAAGATACAAGTGTTTAAACACCAATCTCTACCATCGCGCGCTTGCATAATTATAATATCCAATCAGCGTGAAGACGTAATCACATTAGACTTCATCACATTAGCTGACCTAATTCATTATTGTTACAAGTTGCCCTCGACATCCCAGCTACTCTCTGGATTTGTAGCAACCAAATACCTCTCCCACGTCCGGCTGTCTGATTTAATGAATTTGATGAGAGGCATAGACAGGGTGGATAGTCAGAGGCTTTTTCCCAGGGTGGAAGTGTCAATTACAAGGGGGGGTGGAGTGGGGGGGGGGCGGGGTGGGGGGTGCACAGGTTCAAGGTGAGAGGGGAAAAATTTAAGGGAGATGTGTGCGGGGGAAGCTTTTCACACAGAGATTGGTGGGTGCCTGGAACGCGCTGCCAGAGGGAGTGGTGGAAACAGGCACATTAACAACATTTAAGAGGCATCTGGATGGGTACACGAATAGGGAGGGAATAGAGGGATACGGACCGGGTAAGGGCAGAAGGTTTTTTTTTGTTTAGTTTTGGCATCATGAGCGGCACAGGCTTGGAAGAGCCTGTTCCTGTGCTGTACTTTCCTTTCTGCTTTGTTCTATTAATCCTTTCAGGTTAGTATGTTGACATTAATGGTTTAAGTGTCACAAATCTTCAAAGGACTGTTGTGGGAAAATCACTACGTGGAGTCAGATTTAAAGATTCAACATGCAGTTTATCGGACAAAGCTTTGGGAGAAGCGCTGGGCACTCCGCAGTGCTCGCAGTCACCTTCTCCACTTTAAAATGGCAGTTGAGCATCTTTTATCATAGAAATCATAGAAACCCTACAGTGCAGAAGGAGGCCATTCGGCCCATCGAGTCTGCACCGACCACAATCCCACCCAGGCCCTACCCCCCACATATTTACCCGCTAATCCCTCTAACCTACACATCCCAGGACCCTAAGGGGCAACTTCTAACCTGGTCAATCAACCTAACCCGCACATCTTTGGACTGTGGGAGGAAACCGGAGCACCCGGGAGGAAACCCACGCAGACACGAGGAGAATGTGCAAACTCCACACAGACAGTGACCCCGAGCCGGGAATCGAACCCGGGACCCTGGAGCTGTGAAGCAGCAGTGCTAACCACTGTGCTACCGTGCCGCCCCATTTATACATTTTCAAATAATGGACAAGTACGGACATTAGCCGTTAGCACATCGTTATCCATAGAGTAGATACATTTATGCATTTATGCCCCCATTCAACGACTGATCTCGTTACAAAAACACATCGTTTTGGTTCTGCTTTATCTCAAGCTAAGGTGCCTCAAGGTCTGATTTATTTCCTGCAGTAATTTAGACACCACTAACAGGATTTAACTCGTTGCGCAGTGTCTGTGCCCAAGTCAGCACATCTTAATGTCTTTTCCCAGAGTCCATTTTGTGCCAGGTATCCATCTTGTGTCCTTTAATTTTGAGTTTACTCCAACAAGGGCCAAGAACATTCTGGACTAATTCGCTGTGTTTTTTAAAGACCCTGTCCCTTAAAGGATTAGTGCAAGTACTCTGGTTGCTGCTGTTCCGGGGAAAGATGGCGTTGTACAGGATAAGGTAATTAAGCAGTTTTAAGGAAGCTGAAATCTCTTGGCCCCGGTGAACTGTTCACAAAATGGTCACGTGACGGTTTATGACTCTGGGGAAAATCCAAAGCTGTTTGAAATCTGGTTTTACTCCGGGAAGACAAAAAAGATCAATCATAGAATCCCTACAGTGCAGAAGGAGGCCATTCGGCCCACTGAGCCTGCGCTGACAACAATCCCACTGAGGCCTGTATAACTCCATGCATTTACCCTGCTGATTCCCCCTGATACTAAGGGACAATTTAGCACGGCCAATCCACCTAATCTGCACATCTTTGGACACTAAGGGGCAATTTAGCATGGCCAATCCACCTAACCTACACATCTTTGGACACTAAGGGACAAGTTAGCATGGCCAATCCACCTAACCTACACATCTTTGGAAACTAAGGGCAATTTAGCATGGCCAATCCACCTAACCTACACATCTTTGGACACTAAGGGGCAATTTAGCATGGCCAATCCACCTAACCTACACATCTTTGGACACTAAGGGGCAATTTAGCATGGCCAATCCACCTAACCTACACATCTTGGGACACTAAGGGGCAATTTAGCATGGCCAATCCACCTAACCTACACATCTTTGGACACTAAGGGGCAATTTAGCATGGCCAATCCACCTAACCTACACATCTTTGGACACTAAGGGGCAATTTAGCATGGCCAATCCACCTAACCTACACATCTTGGGACACTAAGGGGCAATTTAGCATGGCCAATCCACCTAACCTACACATCTTTGGAAACTAAGGGGCAATTTAGCATGGCCAATCCACCTAACCTACACATCCTTGGACACCAAGGGGTAATTTATCATGGCCAATCCACCTAATCTGCATATCTCCAGACACTAAGGGACAATTTACCATGGCCAAAACATAACCTGCACATCTTTGGACACTAAGGGGCAATTTAGCATGAACCATCCACCTAACCTGCACATCTTTCGGACTGTGGGAGAAAACCGGAGCACCCGGAGGAAACCCACATACACACACGGGGGTGGGGGTGAGGGGGGTGGGGGGGGGGGGGAGAACATGTGGACTCCACACAGACAGTGACCCAAAGCTGGAATTGAACCCGGGTCCCTGGCGCGGCGGGGCAGCAGTGCTAAAGCACTGTGCCACTGTGCTGCCCATTGAACTGCTTGGGTAAGGAATACACCAGCTCCTGAAGCTCCAGTCCAAAGTAGAGAGTGAATGGAATCTGCTCCAACGTTGCTCAACCTTCTGAAATCGACCGTCGGCAAGTTTCGCTCGAGTCCGTCTGACAGGTAGTGCAAAAGTCGATGATCGTTCCGCCAACCAGTCCTGAGAAACCAACCGTGTAACCCGGACGCCATTTCAAGGACTCCACCGTCTGTCTTTTTCCCTTTGAACTTTTGACTTTTAAGCATTTGGCAGAATTCTTCTATTTTTGTTTTGACGTATTAGGATATTTAAAAAGAGAAATGATTATACTTTCTACAATAACTCCAGGAGTCGGCTGTGAAGGAACCACACTTCCATTGCACAAGATGACAATAAACGACAGCCTGTGGTGAACACAACAGGTCCCAACCGGGGACTAAAAGGTGGATGGACCCTCTCAGAGTCTTGCTTTATACAGGGCTCGGTATACAAGCTCCACTTGTGACACTACATTCTACACCCTCTCCTTCCCTTCTCTATGAACGGTATGCTTTGTGTAGCGCACAGGAAACAATACTTTGCACTGTATCCCAATGCATGGGACAATAATAAATCAAATCAAATTGAAAACTGGTGGGCTGAATACCAGTCCTCAGGGAGCTTGTGTCCAAGGACCCCAACTGGGAGGCCAATTCGTGATTTCCCCATGCGGATCATGGTGGGTTATCACACCTTCATATTTCATACTGCCATCTTAATAAGCTTTACCTTTCCACTTGACAAGTCGGGTGTTACATAGGGTGGCACAGTAGCACAGTGAAAGGCACTGCTGCCTCACAGTGACAGGGACCCCGGTACGATTCCCGGCTTAAGTGTCCAAAGATGCGCCCAATTCTGGTCGCCGCACTACCCAGAAGGACGTGGAGGCTTTAGAGAGAGTGCAGAGGAGGTTTACCAGGATGTTGCCTGGTATGGAGGGTCTTAATTATGAGGAGAGATTGGGTAGACTGGGGTTGTTCTCACTGGAAAGACGGAGGATGAGGGGGTGACCTAATAGAGGTGTATAAAATTATGAAAGGCATAGATAGGGTGAACGGTGGGAAGCTTTTTCCCAGGTCGGTGGTGACATTCACGAGGGGTCATAGGTTCAAGGTGAGGGGGGGGGGGGGGAGGTTTAACACGGATATCAGAAGGACGTATTTTACACAGAGGGTGGTGGGGGCCTGGAATGCGCTGCCGGGCAAGGTGGTGGAGGCGGACACACTGGGAACGTTTAAGACTTATCTAGATAGCCACATGAACGGAGTGGGAATGGAGGGATACAAAAGAATGGTCTAGTTGGGACCAGGGAGCGGCGGGGGCTTGGAGGGCCGAAGGGCCTGTCCCTGTGCTGTTTTGTTCTTTGTTAGGTGGATTGGCCATGGTAAATCTATCCTTGCCTTAAAAACATTCAATGAGGCGGCCTCTACTGCTTCACTGGGCGGGGAATTCCACAGCTTCACAACCTTGTGTGTGAAGAAGCTCCCCCTCAACTCAGTCCTAAATCTGCTCCCCCTTACTTCGAGGCCATGCCCCCCCTAGCTCTAGATTAACAGCAAAGTCCAATCACTGTAGTTAGTTGTGAACAAGGCTGTGTTTCAGCAGAGCGGATGAAGTCGTGAATCCCTTCCCACACTGAGAGCAGGTGAACGGTCTCTCCCCGGTGTGAACTCGCCGGTGGTCAGTGAGCTGTGACGATCGCTTGAACCCGGCCCCACAGTCAGGGCACCGGAACGGTCTCTCGTCGGTGTGGACACGTTGATGGTACATCAGCTCCCCGGAACTTTTGAAGCGCTTCCCGCAGTCCGGGCATTTGTAAGGTCTCTCGTCGGTGTGAACCCGCTGGTGTCTCAGCAGGTGGGATGAGGAGATGAATCCCTTCCCGCACTGGGGGCAGGTGAACGGCCTCTCCCCGGTGTGGACTCGCCGGTGGACGGTGAGGTCAGACGATGTCTTGAACCCGGTCCCGCAGCGAGGGCACCTGTACGGCCTCTCCTCGCTGTGAACGCGCTGATGGGACATCAGCTCCCAGGAGCTTTTATAGCACTTCCCGCAGTCCGAGCATTTAAAAGGTCTCTTGTCAGTGTGGACCCGCTGGTGCCTCAGGAGAATGGAGGAGGTGGTGAATCCCTTCCCGCACACGGAGCAGGTGAACGGCCTCTCCCCGGTGTGGACTCGCTGGTGGGTCAGCAGGTCGGACGACTGAGCGAACCCCTTCCCGCACTGGGAGCAGGTGAACGGCCTCTCCCCGGTGTGAAGTTGCTGGTGTACGCTGAGTTCGGACGATCGCCTGAACCCCGTGCCACAGTCAAAGCACCGGAAGGGTCTCTCGTCGGTGTGGACGCGGCGATGGGACGTCAGCTCCCCGGAACTTTTAAAACTCTTCCCGCAGTCCGGGCATTTGAAAGGCCTCTCGTCCGTGTGGACTCGCCGGTGCCTCTGCAGGTGGGCTGAAATAGTGAAGCCCTTCCCACACACGGAGCAGGCGAACGGCCTCTCCCCGGTGTGGACTCGGCGATGCTTCTCCAGCTCAGACGGGGATCTGAATCCCTTCCCGCAATCTGCGCATTTCCACGGTTTCTCCTCAGCGTGACTGTGCTTGTGTCTCGACAGGCCAGACGACTGGCCGAAGCTTCGTCCGCACACACAACACAGGTACGGTTTGTCCCCACTGAGAACAGTGCTTTCTCCTCTCATGTTCAAAACCCGATGATATTCAGGCTGCCGACAACTGGGCGACTCCAACAGATCCTGACGCGATGTTTGTTTCTGAGTTTCCCCAACTGCGAGTCCTCCCCCTTCGCGCACCCTGCGAAAACTGATTTAAAACAGGAAAAAGGGATTGAGAGAGAACCCACGAAAAACACAAAGGCCGGGTGTGAAGCTGAGCTGACTGAATCTGATCATTTACGGGTACCTGCACTCGGAAACAGTGACTGTGAAAACTGCCAGATCGTTGTAAAGAAAACTGAACTGCTTCACGAATATCCTTCAGGGAAGGGAACCTGTCACCCAGTCTGGGTCTACACAAGGCAGGATCCTCTATAGATGGAGAGAGGTGGGAGAGGCAGGAGGTGAAGGAGTGGGATTTTATATCTCGACAGGGCATAGTAAGAGGATAGTCAGCAGAGCAAATTGAAGTTAAAAGTCGGCTTACATTATTTGAGTTGAGTTGATTTGATTTATTATTGTCACATGTATTAACATACAGTGAAAAGTATTGTTTCTTGCGTGCTGTACAGACAAAGCATACCGTTCATAGAGAAGGAAAGGAGAGGGTGCAGAATGTAGTGTTACAGTCACAGCTCGGGTGTAGAGAAAGGTCAACTATATGCAAGGTCGGTCCATTCAAAAGTCTGACGGCAGAAGCGGTTCTTGAGTCACATGGTCCGTGACCTCAGACTTCTGTGTCTTTTTTCTTTGGACATCTTTGGACACTAAGGGGCAATTTAGCACGGCCAATCCACCTAACCTGCACATCTTTGGACACTAAGGGGCAATTTAACATGGCCAATCCACCTAACCTGCACATCTTTGGACACTAAGGGACAATTTAGCATGGCCAATCCACCTAACCTGCACATCTTTGGACACTAAGGGACAATTTAGCATGGCCAATCCACCTAACCTGCACATCTTTGGACACTAAGGGACAATTCAGCATGGCCAATCCACCTAACCTGCACATCTTTGGACACTAAGGGACAATTCAGCATGGCCAATCCACCTAACCTGCACATCTTTGGACACTAAGGGGCAATTCAGCATGGCCAATCCACCTAACCTGCACATCTTTGGACACTAAGGGACAATTTAGCATGGCCAATCCACCTAACCTGCACATCTTTGGACACTAAGGGACAATTTAGCACGGCCAATCCACCTAACCCGCACATCTTTGGACACTAAGGGGCAATTTAGCATGGCCAATCCACCTAACCTACACATCTTTGGACACTAAGGGACAATTTAGCACGGCCAATCCACCTAACCTGCACATCTTTGGACACTAAGGGACAATTTAGCACGGCCAATCCACCTAACCCGCACATCTTTGGACACTAAGGGGCAATTTAGCATGGCCAATCCACCTAACCTACACATCTTTGGACACTAAGGGGCAATTTAGCATGGCCAATCCACCTAACCTGCACATCTTTGGACACTAAGGGACAATTTAGCATGGCCAATCCACCTAACCTACACATCTTTGGACACTAAGGGACAATTTAGCATGGCCAATCCACCTAACCTGCATATCTTTGGACACTAAGGGGCAATTTAGCATGGCCAATCCACCTAACCTGCACATCTTTGGACACTAAGGGACAATTTAGCATGGCCAATCCACCTAACCTGCATATCTTTGGACACTAAGGGACAATTTAGCATGGCCAATCCACCTAACCTGCATATCTTTGGACACTAAGGGGCAATTTAGCATGGCCAATCCACCTAACCTGCACATCTTTGGACACTAAGGGGCAATTTAGCATGGCCAATCCACCTAACAAGAGCATCTTTGGACACTAAGGGGCAATTTAGCATGGCCAATTCACCTAACAAGCGCATCTTTGGACACTAAGGGGCAATTAAGCATGGCTAATCCATCTAAACTGCACTTCTTTGAACATGAAGGGACAATTTAGCCTGTTCAATTCCCCTGACCTGCATATCTTTGGACACCAACTGACAATTTAGCATGGTCAATCCACCTAACCTGCACATCTTTGGACACTAAGGGGCAATTTAGCACGGCCAATCCACCTAACCTGCACATATTTGGACACTAAGGGACAATTTAGCATGGCCAATCCACCTAACAAGAGCATCTTTGGACACTAAGGGGCAATTTAGCATGGCCAATTCACCTAACAAGCGCATCTTCGGACACTAAGGGGCAATTAAGCATGGCTAATCCATCTAAACTGCACTTCTTTGAACATGAAGGGACAATTTAGCCTGTTCAATTCCCCTGACCTGCATATCTTTGGACACCAACTGACAATTTAGCATGGTCAATCCACCTAACCTGCACATCTTTGGACACTAAGGGGCAATTTAGCATGGCCAATCCACCTAACCTGCATATCTTTGGACACTAAGGGGCAATTTAGTCTGGCCAATTCACCTAACCTGCACATCTTTGGACACTAAGGGGCAATTTAGCATGGCCAATCCACCTAACCTGCACATCTTTGGACACTAAGGGGCAATTTAGCATGGCCAATCCACCTAACAAGAGCATCTTTGGACACTAAGGGGCAATTTAGCATGGCCAATTCACCTAACAAGCGCATCTTTGGACACTAAGGGGCAATTAAGCATGGCTAATCCATCTAAACTGCACTTCTTTGAACATGAAGGGACAATTTAGCCTGTTCAATTCCCCTGACCTGCATATCTTTGGACACCAACTGACAATTTAGCATGGTCAATCCACCTAACCTGCACATATTTGGACACTAACTGACAATTTAGCATGGCCAATCCCCCTAACCTGCACATATTTGGACACCAAGGGGCAATTTAGCATGGCCAATCCACCTAACCTGCACATATTTGGACACCAAGGGGCAATTTAGCATGGCCAATCCACCTAACCTGCACATATTTGGACACTAAGGGACAATTTAGCACGGCCAATCCACCTAACCGACACATCTTTGGACATTAAGAGGCAATTAAGCATGGCCAATCCACCTAACCTGCACATCTTTGGACACAATGAGCAATTTAGCATGGCCAATCCACCTAACCTGCACATCTTTGGACACTAAGGGGCAATTCAGCATGGCCAATCCACCTAACCTGCACATCTTTGGACACTAAGGGACAATTTAGCACGGCCAATCCACCTAACCTGCACATCTTTGGACACTAAGGGACAATTTAGCACGGCCAATCCACCTAACCTGCACATCTTTGGACACTAAGGGACAATTTAGCATGGCCAATCCACCTAACCTGCACATCTTTGGACACTAAGGGGCAATTTAGCATGGCCAATCCACCTAACCCGCACATCTTTGGACACTAAGGGGCAATTCAGCATGGCCAATCCACCTAACCTGCACATCTTTGGACACTAAGGGACAATTTAGCACGGCCAATCCACCTAACCTGCACATCTTTGGACACTAAGGGACAATTTAGCATGGCCAATCCACCTACCTGCACATCTTTGGACACTAAGGGACAATTTAGCACGGCCAATCCACCTAACCCGCACATCTTTGGACACTAAGGGGCAATTTAGCATGGCCAATCCACCTAACCTACACATCTTTGGACACTAAGGGACAATTTAGCACGGCCAATCCACCTAACCTGCACATCTTTGGACACTAAGGGACAATTTAGCACGGCCAATCCACCTAACCCGCACATCTTTGGACACTAAGGGGCAATTTAGCATGGCCAATCCACCTAACCTACACATCTTTGGACACTAAGGGGCAATTTAGCATGGCCAATCCACCTAACCTGCACATCTTTGGACACTAAGGGACAATTTAGCATGGCCAATCCACCTAACCTACACATCTTTGGACACTAAGGGACAATTTAGCATGGCCAATCCACCTAACCTGCATATCTTTGGACACTAAGGGGCAATTTAGCATGGCCAATCCACCTAACCTGCACATCTTTGGACACTAAGGGGCAGTTTAGCACGGCCAATCCACCTAACCTGCACATCTTTGGACACTAAGGGGCAATTTAGCATGGCCAATCCACCTAACCTGCACATCTTTGGACACTAAGGGACAATTTAGCATGGCCAATCCACCTAACCTGCATATCTTTGGACACTAAGGGACAATTTAGCATGGCCAATCCACCTAACCTGCATATCTTTGGACACTAAGGGGCAATTTAGCATGGCCAATCCACCTAACCTGCACATCTTTGGACACTAAGGGGCAATTTAGCATGGCCAATCCACCTAACAAGAGCATCTTTGGACACTAAGGGGCAATTTAGCATGGCCAATTCACCTAACAAGCGCATCTTTGGACACTAAGGGGCAATTAAGCATGGCTAATCCATCTAAACTGCACTTCTTTGAACATGAAGGGACAATTTAGCCTGTTCAATTCCCCTGACCTGCATATCTTTGGACACCAACTGACAATTTAGCATGGTCAATCCACCTAACCTGCACATCTTTGGACACTAAGGGGCAATTTAGCACGGCCAATCCACCTAACCTGCACATATTTGGACACTAAGGGACAATTTAGCATGGCCAATCCACCTAACAAGAGCATCTTTGGTCACTAAGGGGCAATTTAGCATGGCCAATTCACCTAACAAGCGCATCTTTGGACACTAAGGGGCAATTAAGCATGGCTAATCCATCTAAACTGCACTTCTTTGAACATGAAGGGACAATTTAGCCTGTTCAATTCCCCTGACCTGCATATCTTTGGACACCAACTGACAATTTAGCATGGTCAATCCACCTAACCTGCACATCTTTGGACACTAAGGGGCAATTTAGCATGGCCAATCCACCTAACCTGCATATCTTTGGACACTAAGGGGCAATTTAGTCTGGCCAATTCACCTAACCTGCACATCTTTGGACACTAAGGGGCAATTTAGCATGGCCAATCCACCTAACCTGCACATCTTTGGACACTAAGGGGCAATTTAGCATGGCCAATCCACCTAACAAGAGCATCTTTGGACACTAAGGGGCAATTTAGCATGGCCAATTCACCTAACAAGCGCATCTTTGGACACTAAGGGGCAATTAAGCATGGCTAATCCATCTAAACTGCACTTCTTTGAACATGAAGGGACAATTTAGCCTGTTCAATTCCCCTGACCTGCATATCTTTGGACACCAACTGACAATTTAGCATGGTCAATCCACCTAACCTGCACATATTTGGACACTAACTGACAATTTAGCATGGCCAATCCCCCTAACCTGCACATATTTGGACACCAAGGGGCAATTTAGCATGGCCAATCCACCTAACCTGCACATATTTGGACACCAAGGGGCAATTTAGCATGGCCAATCCACCTAACCTGCACATATTGGGACAATTTAGCACGGCCAATCCACCTAACCGACACATCTTTGGACATTAAGAGGCAATTAAGCATGGCCAATCCACCTAACCTGCACATCTTTGCACACTAAGGGGCAATTTACCATGGCCAATCCACCTGACCTGCACATATTTGGACACTAAGGGACAATTTAGCATGGCCAATCCAGCTGACCTATACATTTTGGACACTAAGGGGCAATTTCGCATGGCCAATCCACCTAACCTATACATCTTTGGACACTAAGGGGCAATTTAGCTTGGCCAAACCAGCTAACACGCGCATCTTTGGACACAAAGGGGCAATTAAGCCTGGCTAATCCATCTAAACTGCTCATCTTTGAATACTAAGGGACAATTTAGCATGGCCAATCCACCTAACCTGCACATATTTGGACACTAAGGGACAATTTAGCATGGCCAATCCACCTAACCTGCACATATTTGGACACCAAGGGGCAATTTAGCATGGCCAATCCACCTAACCTGCACATATTTGGACACTAACTGACAATTTAGCATGGCCAATCCCCCTAACCTGCACATATTTGGACACCAAGGGGCAATTTAGCATGGCCAATCCACCTAACCTGCGCATCTTTGGACACTAAGGGGCAATTTAGCATGGCCAATCCACCTAACCTGCACATCTTTGGACACTAAGGGGCAATTTAGCATGGCCAATCCACCTAACCTGCGCATCTTTGGACACTAAGGGGCAATTTAGCATGGCCAATCCACCCAACCTGCACATCGTTGGACACTAAGGGGCAATTCAGTATGGCCAATCCACCTAAACTGCACATTTTTGGACACTAAGTGACTATTTAGCATGGCCAATCCACCTAACACCCGCATCTTTGGACACAAAGAGAAATTTGGCTTGGCCAATCCGCCTAACCTCTACATCTTTGGACACTGATGGGCTATTTAGCAAGGCCAATCCACCTAACCTGCACATATTTGGACACTAAGGGGCAATTTACCATGGCCAATCCACCTAACCTGCACATCTTTGGACACTAAGGGGCAATTTAGCATGGCCAATCCACCTAACCTGCACATATTTGGACACTAAGGGGCAATTTACCATGGCCAATCCACCTAACCTGCACATCTTTGGACACTAAGGGGCAATTCAGTATGGCCAATCCACCTAACACGCGCATCTTTGGACACTAAGGGGAAATTAAGCATGGCTGATCCATCTAAACTGCACATCTTTGAACATGAAGGGACAATTTAGCCTGTTCAATTACCCTGACCTGCACATCTTTGGATACTAACTGACAATCTAGCATGTCCAATCTGCCTAATGTGCACATATCTGGACACCATGTGGCAATTTAGCATGGCCAATCCACCTAACCTACACATCCTTGGACATTAAGAGGCAATTAAGCATGGCCAATCCACCTAACCTGCACATCTTTGGACACTAAGGGGCAATTTAGCATGACCAGTCCACCTAACCTGCACATCTTTGGACACTAAGGGGCAATTTACCATGGCCAATCCGCCTAACCTACACATCTTTGGAGACTAATGTTGAAGTGGAAACTTTCCTGCTTCTTGACTGTGATAGAAAGACTCAACAAAATTCGTTCTGACTAAGTAACTTAGTCTTTATTTACGAAAGACTGCATGCAGTATTTGGCTGAAACTTGAGTTGAGAGTGCAGTTAGTACAACTTGCTAATTTCTCCTCAAGTCCGCGCTTACAGAAAGAAACAGTTCAGTATTTATACATAATCATTCTCAGTTTGCGTGACCAGAGCTTATTCAGGAATTCGATCAGTAATGGAATCAGAAGCTACCTGCTGACCTCCTAGAACTCTTTGTCTCATCATTCATACCCTTATCTTGCCCTTTGATGGAACAGAAGAAGGTCGGTGACTCCTTCATCCCTGACCTTATTTTGTCTTACTCATACAGCCCTAGGTTATGAGGAGTCAAGCTTATCAGGTCTTACAGGGGTCAGGCATTTAGGAATAGCCTGACCTTCTCAGGTCTTTTTCACGTCTTATGTTATACGGAGCCAGCCTTATCAGGTCTGACAGGGGTCAGGCATTTTGAAATAGCTTGGTCAGCCGTTCTTATATTGTACCAAATAGTTGACCAATTTTCCCATCATGCTATTCCTTAGTTCGTACAACTTCACACTAAGGGGCAATTTAGCACGGCGAATCCATCTAACCCGCACATCTTTGGACACTAAGAGGCAATTCAGCATGGCCAATTCACCTAACCTGCACATCTTTGGACAGTAAGTGGCAATTTAGCATGGCCAATCCACCTAACCTGCAATATTTGGACACTAAGGGGCAATTTACCACGGCCAATCCACCTAACCTACACATCTTTGGACACTAAGGGGCAATTTAGCATGGCCAATCCACCTAACCTACACATCTATGGAGTGTGGAAGGAAACCAGAGCACCCGGAGGAAACCCAAACAGACAAGGGGAGAACGTACAAACTCCACACAGACAAGGTCAGAATCGAGCCCGGATCCCTTACGCTGTGAGGCAGCAGTGATGACCACAGTGCTGCTGCCTGTATTGCTCTGGAGAGCTGGCATGGACTCAATGGGCCGAATGGCCTGCTCTGTGCCATAATGACTCTTCCGTGCAATCTCACCTATTAATTTAATCCTAGTGCGGGGGTTCAGGTTTCACTCAGGCAGGTCGGTGCTACACACCTTCCCAGATCTTTCCTAACTGTTGTTGCCCAGTTCTCCAGGCGTGGTCTACCCAGGGTTTGTGAATCTCGGGGCCTTTCCAGTCACACTGAGACCTGAAATCTTCTCTCACAGACAGAACAGACAAGCCTGTTACCTTCCACATTTAGATGCTGCTGATGTTCAGATTCCGATGTCTCGAGTGACCCTGCCAGAGCGCAACGTGATGTTTGGTTTGAGATTCCCGTCTGTCAAATCTCCACTTCCAGCACCCTGTAAATTTACAGAAACCATCACTGTCAGCCCAGAATGTCAATATCTGTGTTAATGATCTTGGTGCACAGAGGACAAAGTTTGCGGATGACACAAAACTTGAAGGTATTGTCAACTTTGAGGAGAGTGTAGAACTTCAAACTCCGTGGCTGGGCCTTGGCTCCTCCCTCTGCGACTGGATCCTGAACTTCCTAACTCACAGACCACAATCAGTAAGGATAGGCAACAACACCCCCTCCACGATCATCCTCAACACCGGTGCCCCACAAGGCTGTGTTCTCAGCCCCCTACTATACTCCTTATACACCTGTGACTGTGCGGCCAAATTCCCCTCCAATTCGATTTTCAAGTTTGCTGACGACACCACCGTATTGGGTTGGATCTCAAACAATGACGAGACAGAGTAGAGGAATGAGGTAGAGAATCTGGTGAACTGGTGCGGCAACAATAATCTCTCCCTCAATGTCAACAAAATGAAGGAGATTGTCATCGACTTCAGAAGCGTAAAGGAGAACATGCCCCTGTCTGCATCAACGGGGGTGAAGTAGAAAGGGTCGAGAGCTTCAAATTGTTAGGTGTCCAGATCACCAACAACCTATCCTGGTTCCCCCCCATGCCGACACTATAGTTAAGAAAGCCCACCAACGCCTCTACTTTCTCAGAAGACTAAGGAAATTTGGCATGTCCGCTACGACTCTCACTAACTTTTACAGATGCACCGTAGAAAGCATTCTTTCTGGCTGTATCAGAGCTTAGTATGGCTCCTGCTCTGCCCCAAGACCGCAAGAAACTACAAAAGGTCGTGAATGTAGCCCAATCCATCACGCAAACCAGCCTCCCATCCACTGACTCTGTCTACACCTCCCGCTGCCTCGGGGAAAAGCAGCCGGCATAATCAAGGACCCCACACACCCCGGACATTCTCTCTTCCACCTTCTTCCTTCGGGAAAAAGATACAAAAGTCTGAGATCGCGTACCAACTGGCTCAAGAACAGCTTCTTCCCTGCTGCCATCAGACTGTTGAATGGACCTACCTTGCATGAAGCTGATCTTTCTCTACATCCTAGCTATGACTGTAACACCACAATCTGCACTCTCTCCTTTCCTTCTCTATGAACGGTATGTTTTGTCTGTATAGTGCACAAGAAACAATACTTTTTACTGTATACTAATACACGTGACAATAATAAATCAAATCAAAACAATGGCAACAACACTTCTCTTCTTTTATACTCATTAACCATAAGATATAGGAGCAGAATTAGGCCATTCAGCCTATCGAGTCTGCTCTGCCATTTGATTCTGGCTGAAATGATTCCCAAACCCATTCTCCTGCCTTTTCCCTGTAACCTTTGATCCCCTCATCCATCTCTGTCTTAAATACACTCAATGACCTGGCCTCCACAGCCTTCTGCGGCAATGCAATCCACGAATTCACCATCCTCTGGCTGAAGAAACCACCGTGCCTCAAGGATGAGGGGCATGGATTTAAAATGATTTGCAAACGAAGCGAATGCGATGTGAGATAAATCTCTTGCACGGCGAGCGGTTGGGGTGTGGAATGCACTTCCTGGAAGTGTGGTGGAGGCAGGTTCGATCGAGGCATTCGAGAGGGCATTAGATGATCATGCGAATAGAAACAATGTGCAGGGAGTTACAGGGTAAAGGCAGGGTAATGGCATGAAGTCATGATGCTCATATGATGAACTGGTGCAGGCGCGATGGGCCAAATGGCCGCCTTCGGTAATAATTCTATGATTCTGAGAAATACACAACAATATCTCATCTAGGGGTTGCCAATGTAAGTTTAAGTTAATTTATTAGTGCCACAAGTAGGCTGACATTGATACTGCAATGAAGTTATTGTGAAAATCCCCCTAGTCGCCACACTCTGGCGCCTGTTCGGGTTACACTGAGGGAGAATTTAGCATTGCCAATCCACCTAACCCGCACGTCTTTGGACTGTGGGAGGAAACCGGAGCACCCGGAGGAAACCCACGCAGACATGGGGAGAAAGTGCAAACTCCACACAGTCACCCAAGCCAGGAATCATAGGAATGTGCAGGTTAGGTGGATTGGCCGTGCTAAATTGCCTCTTAGCGTCCCAAGATGTGCAGGTTAGGTGGATTGGCCATGCTAAATTGTCTCTTCGTGTCCAAAGATGTGCAGGTTAGGTGGATTGGCCGTGCTAAATTGCCTCTTAGCGTCCCAAGATGTGCAGATTAGGTGGATTGGCCATGCTAAATTGCCCCTTAGTGTCCAAAGATGTGCGGGTTAGGTGGATTGGCCATGCTAAATTGCCCCTTAGTGTCCAAAGATGTGCGGGTTAGGTGGATTGGCCATGCTAAATTGTCCCTTAGTGTCTAAAGATGTGCGGGTTAGGTGGATTGGCCATGCTAAATTGTCCCTTAGTGTCCCAAGATGTGAGGTTAGGTGGATTGGCCATGCTAAATTGTCCCTTAGTGTCCAAAGATGTGCAGGTTAGGTGGATTGGCCGTGCTAAATTGCCCTTAGTGTTCAAAGATGTGCAGGTTAGGGGGATTGGCCATGCTAAATTGTCCCTTAGTGTCCAAAGATGTGCAGGTTAGGTGGATTGGCCGTGCTAAATTGCCCTTAGTGTCCAAAGATGTGCAGGTTAGGTGGATTGGCCATGCTAAATTGCCCTTAGTGTCCAAAGATGTGCAGGTTAGGGGGATTGGCCATGCTAAATCGTCCCTTAGCGTCCCAAGATGTGAGGTTAGGTGGATTGGCCATGCTAAATTGTCCCTTAGTGTCCAAAGATGTGCGGGTTAGGTGGATTGGCCATGCTAAATTGTCCCTTAGTGTCCCAAGATGTGCGCGTTAAGGGGTTAGCGAGGTAAATACACGGGGGTAAGGGGATAGGGCCTGGGTGGGATTGTTGTGGGTGCAGTTTCGATGGGCCGAACGGCCTCTTTCTGCACTATCGGGATTCTATATTTGAATCTCAGCCCAACAGCCTTTGTTCCCCCATCTTCAAAAAAATAAATGTTCAAAGAAAATTTTTTAAAAAGAAATGTTTTAATGTCGCTACTGATATCCCTGCACGGGTTGCACACCCAGCTGTGACCCCAGAGATTTCTAATGCAAATCCTGGAGACTCCAGGCCAGTCCCTGGAGAGTTGGCAACCTGTCTCCTGGGTCGTAGATCACCGCACATGCGCGCCGCTCCGCATCACCCCCCTCCGCCCCCAACAAAGATGGCGGCCACGCATGCAGCCCGCTCGGTATCGCCCCGATAAAGATGGCGGCCACGCATGCGCCCCGGCAGCGCCTCGCCCTCCCACCAAAGATGGCGGTCGTTAATTCGGGGCCATGACGGGTGACCTGCGCAGCTCTTGCTCCCTTCAGGACCAAGTCGGGTGCAGTAACTTTGCATTCGGCGTTTGAAGCCGCCACGAAGTCTTTATGAAGACGCCCCACCCTGGCTCCGCTGGCTCCCTTCCCCGCCCCCCGACTCAACCGCACTCCATTTTGTTTCTCTCTTGCTTGCTCCTCGACAGCTCCAGTGACAGCCAGCACTGCGCATGCTCCCGGCGCTGCCAGCTACTGCGCCTGCGCGCGGAACTCCAGTGGATAGAACACATTCACACCCCCGCAATGAATGTTGGGTAAGGACACCCACCATTGACACCAATATACTTCAATATTGAAGGATGAACGATACATTATCATTGGAGGCAGTACAGAGGAGATTTACCAGGATGATCCCGGGTATAGAGGGACTGCCACATGAGGAAGGATTAAACAGGTGGCACAGTGGTTAGCACTACTGCCTCCACAGTGCCATGGACCCCGGGTTCAATTCCAGCTTTGAGTGACTGTGTGGAGTCTGTACATTCTCCCCATGTCTGTGTGAGTTTCCTCCGGGGTGCTCTGGTTTCCTCCTGCAGTCCAAAGATGTGTAGGTTAGGTGGATTAACCAGGTGTGAGGTTACGGGGATAGGGCAGGGGAAAAGGGCGGGGGGGCGGGGGGGGGGGGGGGGGGGGGGGATAAGATACTCTGTCAGAGATTCAGTGCAGCCACATGGCCCCCTTCTGCATTGTAGGGATTCAACGAAGAAAGATTAGATGGACTGTAATTAAATGTTTTCACTGTGAAGGAATTCTGATATTTTAAGATTATGGAAGCATTTAACAGAGAAGACAAATGTTGCAAATACTCAACATATCCGTGGTTGGAGAAATAGGGTTAATGTTTCTGATCTGTGCACTGATGTAAAGGTAAAGTCGCCATAGTTCCAGATGACCATAGGCTGTGACTGGTGGTGATTTTAACCTGAGGATCACCACACCTTAGGTGAAGGGTAAGGAAGGTGGGAGCTTCACGAATAACCTCAGCCAGTACAAGAATTGAACCCGCACTCTTGGCATCACACTGTATTACAACCATCCATTCAGCCAACTGAGCTGACCAACTCCCCGCACTGCAGGTCTGATGAAAGTTCTAAAATAAAAGCAAATTGCTGCAGATGCTGGAATCTGAAACCAAAAGAGAAAATCTCAGCAGATTGGCAGCATCTGTAAGGAGAGAAAAGAGCTGATGTTTAAAGTCTAGGTGACCCTTTTACAAAGCTAAGAGGCACAGAAAGTGGAAGATATTCATACTGTAGGGCAGTGGTTCCCAAACTTTTTTCACTGGGCCGCACTTTCGGAATAAAAATTTGCTCGTGCCACACCGAACTTTTTATTGATAATACATTCAAAAACAAAAAGAAATAACTCCTAGCAGTGCTTGATTCATAACATAGAACACAACAAGGCGGCACGGTAGCACAGTGGTTAGCACTGCTGCTTCACAGCTCCAGGGACCTGGGTTCGATTCCCAGCTTGGGTCACTGTCTGTGCGGAGTTTGCACATTCTCCTCGTGTCTGCGTGGGTTTCCTCCGGGTGCTCCGGTTTCCTCCCACAGTCCAAAGATGTGCGGGTTAGGTTGATTGGCCGTGCTAAAATTGCCCCTTAGAGTCCTGAGATGCGTAGGTTAGAGGGATTAGTGGGTAAAATATGTAGGGATATGGGGATAGGGCCTGGGTGGGATTGTGGTCGGTGCAGACTCGATGGGCCAAAGGGCCTCTTTCTGCACTGTAGGGTATCTATCTATCTATCTATAACATGATCATGGGACATCCAGAAAGTATAAAACAATGCTTGTTTAAACCATGTTTAAATGTTTCTTTGATTGTCCTTGAATCTTCCCGCCACACTTGCCATCCTCTCTCACCGCACCAGTGTGGCGCGCCGCGCCCTTTGGGAACCACTGCTGTAGGGTGAGGGAATGAACGATGAGTTATAGCCACAAAACCAAGGGGAAAGGCTGCTAGTGGCAGTCCACAGAGAGAATAAAGGGTGTGTGAATGGCCAAACGGCAGAGAAGCTGAAACCAGAAGGTAAACTGTGACAGATGAAGATGTGGGGGAGGGGGGGGGGGGGAGATGGGTGAGAGGGAGGTAAAATGGAGAAAAAGGGAAGCCAAGGGGGAGAAAATGTAAGAAAAGGTCACAGAACTGAAATGCCTCTCTCCACAGATGCTACCAGATCTGCTGAGTATTTCCAGAATTGTCTTTTTCAAATTCAGATGCTTAGTGCTGTGGCCTCACAGCGCCAGGGACCCAGGTTCAAATCCCAGCTTGGGACAGTGTCAGTGTGGAGTTTGCACATTCTCCCTGTGTCTGCGTGGGTTTCCTCCCAGTGCTCTGGTTTCCTCCCACAGTCCAAAGATGTGCAGGTTAGGTGGATTGGCCATGCTAAATTGCCCCTTAGTGTCCAAAAATGTGCAGGTTAGGTGGATTGGCCATGCTAAATTGTCCCTTAGTGTCCAAAGATGTGCAGGTTAGGTGGATTGGCCATGCTAAATTGCCCCTTAGTGTCCAAAGATGTGCGGGTTAGGTGGATTGGCTATGCTAAATTGCCCCCGTATTTTCATAGAATCGCTACCCATTGAGTCTGCGCTGATCACAATCCTACCCAGCCCCTATCCCCATAACCCCACATATTTACCCTGCTAGTCCCCCTGACTCTTGGGGGGCAATTTAGCATAGCCAATTAACCTTGAGTGCGAAGGAAGTGAGACTAATGACCAGAAGGATTTGAGATCCTCGTCTGAGCTGGAAACTCTTCTTGGATGAAATCCCACGATGAAAAGATAGGGAAATTTCTCCAAATAAAAACAAAAAAATAGCTCAATTAAACTCAGCAAGTCTGGCAGCATCTGTGGAGAGAGAGAACAGAGTTTACTTTTTGAGTCCATATGACATGGACGTTGGAAATGGATTCATTCGGTCATCCCATTTATTAACAGAGAAGCACAGTCACACCACAGGGAGACCATTCAGATGTTTCGCGAAGGGGTTTACTTAATTTTCCCATTCCAGCTTTATAAGCTCGGAGCATTTGGCCGACTTTCACGGCATTCTCATTTGCATGGGACATGAAACCACAGAATCACCACAGTGCAGAAGGAGGCCGTTCGGTGTGTACCAAATGGCCTCAAGTGTGCACTGACTTATCCATGCCATTTCCACCCCCCTCCCCTCCCCTCCCCAAACCCACGCATCTACCATGATTAATTCAACTAACCTGCACATCTTTGGACTGTGGGTGGAAAACGAAGCACCCGGAGGAAAGCCATGCAGACACATTTTCAATTCCAGCCTCGGGTCACCGTCTGTGTGGAGTTTGCACATTCTCCCTCATGTCTGCGTGGGTTTCCTCCGGGTGCTCCGGTTTCCTCCCACAGTCCAAAGATGTGCAGGTTAGGTAGATTGGCCATGCTAAATTGCCCCTTAGTGTCCAAAGGTGTGCGGGTTAGGTGGATTGGCCATGCTAAATTGCCCCTTAGTGTCCAAAGATGTGCGGGTTAGGTGGATTGGCCATGCTAAATTGCCCCTTAGTGTCCAAAGATGTGCAGGTTAGGTAGATTGGCCATGCTAAATTGTCCCTTAGTGTCCAAAGATGTGCAGGTTAGGTAGATTGGCCATGCTAAATTACCCCTTAGTGTCCAAAGATGTGCAGGTTAGGTGGATTGGCCATGCTAAATTGTCCCTTAGTGTCCAAAGATGTGCGGGTTAGGTGGATTGGCCGTGCTAAATTGCCCCTTAGTATCCAAAAATGTGCAGGTTAGATGGATTGGCCATGCGAAATGCTCCTTCAGTGTCAGGGGAAGTTAGAACAAAGAACAAAGAACAATACAGCACAGGAAACAGGCCCTTCGGCCCTCCAAGCCTGTGCCGCTCCTTGGTCCAACTAGACCAATCGTTTGTATCCCTCCATTCCCAGGCTGCTCATGTGACTATCCAGGTAAGTCTTAAACGATGTCAGCGTGTCTGCCTCCACCACCCTACTTGGCAGCGCATTCCAGGCCCCCACCACCCTCTGTGTGAAAAACATCCCTCTAATATCTGAGTTATACTTCGCCCCCCTCACCTTGAGCCCGTGACCCCTCGTGATCGTCACTTCTGATCTGGGAAAAAGCTTCCCACCGTTCACCCTAACTATCCCCTTCATAATCTTGTACACCTCTATTAGATCTCCCCTCATTCTCCGTCTTTCCAGGGAGAACAACCCCAGTTTACCCAATCTCTCCTCATAGCTAAGACCCTCCATACCAGGCAACATCCTGGTAAACCTTCTCTGCACTCTCTCTAACGCCTCCACGTCCTTCTGGTAGTGCGGCGACCAGAACTGGACGCAGTACTCCAAATGTGGCCTAACCAGCGTTCTATACAGCTGCATCATCAGACTCCAGCTTTTATACTCTATACCCCGTCCTATAAAGGCAAGCATACATATGTCTTCTTCACCACCTTCTCCACCTGTGTTGCCACCTTCAGGGATTTGTGGACTTGCACACCCAGGTCCCTCTGTGTTTCTATACTCCTGATGACTCTGCCATTTATTGTATAACTCCTCCCTACATTATTTCTTCCAAAATGCATCACTTCGCATTTATCTGGATTAAATTCCATCTGCCACCTCTCCGCCCAATTTTCCAGCCTATCTATATCCTGCTGTATTGCCCGACAATGCTCTTCGCTATCCGCAAGTCCAGCCATCTTCGTGTCAGCGTAGTTGCAGCGTAAATGCATGGGGTTATGGGGATAGGGCCTGGGTGGGATTGTGGTCCATGCAGACTCGATGGGCCGAACGGTCTCCTTCTGCACTATAGGATTCTAGGATTCTATGATGATATGATTCTCAACACCATTCTCCTGCCTTCTCCCCGTAACCCATGATCCCTTATTGATCAAGAACCTATCTATCTCTGTCTTAAAGACACTCAATGACTTGGACTCCATTGCCCTCTGTGGCAATAAGTTCCATAGACCCACCACCCTCTGGCTGAAGAAAGTCCTCCTCGTCTCAGTTTTAAAGGACCGTCCCTTCGCTCCGAGGTTGTGCCCTCTCGTTCTAGTCTCTCCCCTGTCTAAACCACGAAGAATCTTACATGTTTCAATCACATCACCTCTCATTCTTCTGAACTCCAAGGTGCACAGACCCAACCTGTTTCGAATCATAGAAACCCTAGAATGCAGAAGGACTCAATTTGGCCCATCAAGTCTGCACCAACTCTGATAAAGCATTTTACCCAGGCCCTATCCCTGTAATCCCAAGTATTACCCACTTATCTCTTTAACCTGCACATCTTTGGACACTTAGGGGCAATTTAGCATGGTCAATCCACCTAACCTGTACATCTTTGGACACTAAGGGGCAATTTAGCATGGCCAATCCATCTTACCAACAAATCTTTGGACACTTAAGGGTCAATTTAGCATGGCCAATCCCCCTTACTTGCACATCTTTGGACACTAAATGACAATTTAGCATGGCCAATCCACCCAACCTGCACATCTTTGGACACTAAGGGACAATTTAGCATGGTCAATCCACCTAACCTGCACATCTTTGGACACTAAGGGGCAATTTAGCACAGCCAATCCACCTAACCTGCACATCTTTGGACACTAAGGGACAATTTAGCATGGCCAATCCACCTAACCTGCACACCTTTGGACACTAAGGGACAATTTAGCATGGCCAATCCACCTAACCTGCACACCTTTGGACACTAAGGGGCAATTTAGCATGGCCAATCCACCTAACCTGCACACCTTTGGACACTAAAGGACAATTTAGCACGGCCAATCCACCTAACCTGCACATCTTTGGACACTAAGGGGCAATTTAGCACGGCCAATCCACCTAACCTGCACATCTTTGGACACTAAAGGACAATTTAGCACGGCCAATCCACCTAACCTGCACACCTTTGGACACTAAGGGACAATTTAGCACGGCCAATCCACCTAACCTGCACATCTTTGGACACTAAGGGGCAATTTAGCATGGCCAATCCACCTAACCTGCACATCTTTAGACACCAAATGACAATTTAGCATGGCCAATCCACCTTACTTGCACATCTTTGGACACTAAGGGGCAATTTAGCATGGCCAATCCACCTAACCTGCACATCTTTGGACACTAAGGGACAATTTAGCACGGCCAATCCACCTAACCTGCACATCTGTGGACACTAAGGGGCAATTTAGCATGGCCAATCCACCTAACCTGCACATCTTTGGACACTAAGGGGCAATTTAGCATGGCCAATCCACCTAACCTGCACATCTGTGGACACTAAGGGACAATTTAGCATGGCCAATCCACCTAACCTGCACATCTGTGGACACTAAGGGACAATTTAGCACGGCCAATCCACCTAACCTGCACATCTGTGGACACTAAGGGGCAATTTAGCATGGCCAATCCACCTAACCTGCACATCTTTGGACACTAAGGGGCAATTTAGCATGGCCAATCCACCTAACCTGCACATCTTTGGACACTAAGGGGCAATTTAGCATGGCCAATCCACCTAACCTGCACATCTGTGGACACTAAGGGGCAATTTAGCATGGCCAATCCACCTTACTTGCACATCTTTGGACACTAAGGGGCAATTTAGCATGGCCAATCCACCTAACCTCCACATCTGTGGACACTAAGGGGCAATTTAGCATGGCCAATCCACCTAACCTGCACATCTTTGGACACTAAGGGGCAATTTAGCATGGCCAATCCACCTAACCTGCACATCTGTGGACACTAAAGGGACAATTTAGCAATGCCAATCCACCTAACCTGCACATCTGTGGACACTAAAGGGGACAATTTAGCAATGCCAATCCACCTAACCTGCACATCTTTGTACTTTGGCTTCGATGATAAATGTGTGGAATCACTGGGAGAGGGATTGGGTAAGATACTGAGCATTGAGGAAATGAGTGTGAATCCCCCCAGCCCCGGACAGAGGGGAACTGACCATCCATCTCTGCCTCTAATTCCCAAACACAAAATGCTGCCAATAATCAGCAAGTCAGCCTGAGTCTGTGGCCCCTCCCACCATCTGGAACCGTCACAATGCCCGGCTGATTGACGGCAGCTCCGGGCCAATAGGGGAGGGGAGAGGGGGCGGGGCTGGAGGACCGAGCGGATGGTCCTCCAGCCAATGTGGGTGAATGAGGGGGCGGGGCCGGGCTTATGAGTGAAGCATGCGCAGTGTAAGCAATGGCCTTGGACAATGAAAAGTGCTTGTCCCTCTGTGAATGTCCGTCCTGGGCTGATGTATAAACCTCTTTTCACAGGGAATTAGGAGAGGGTTTGCAGACAGGAACCTCAAAACCAAATCTCACATCAGCAACCCCATAGGGTTGCAGGAGCTGGACATTAAAGGCCTTTGAATGTAAGTATTTTTAAAAGTTTATTGATTAGTGTCACAAGTCGGCTTATATTAACAGTGCAATGAAGTTACTGTGAAAATTCCATAGTCGCCAGACTCTGGCGCCTGTTCGGGTACACTGAGGGAGAATTTAGCACGGCCAATGCACGTCTTTCGGACTGTGGGAGGAAACAGGAGCACCCGGAGGAAACCCACGCAGACACGGGGAGAATGTGCAAACTACGCACAGACAAGTGACCCAAGCCGGGAAGGACATTAGTGAATCAGTTGGGTTTTTAATGACAATCCAGCAGTTTTCCTGGTCACTTTTTCCCAGCGCCGGCCCCACAAATGACCAGATTCATTCAACTCAATTTCACAACCTGCCTTTGTGTTTCTGTGGGTTCTCTCTCAATCCCTTTTTTCTGTTTTAAATCAATTTCACAGGGTGTTAGAAGGAGAGGATTTGCAGTCGGGGAAACTGGAAACCGAACATCGCGTCAAGACCAGGCAAGAGGCTCTGGAATCATCAGGAATATCGTCAACTTTTGAACATGGAAGGAAAAAGCACCGTTCACGCTGGGGAGAAACCGTGGAAATGCGGGGAATGCGGGAAGGGATTCAATTACCCATCGGAGCTGGAAATACACCAGCGCAGTCACACGGGGGAGAGGCCATTCCCTTGCTCCGTGTGTGGGAAGGCCTTCTCTCGGTCATCCCACCTGCTGGCGCACCAGCGAGTTCACACCGGGGAGAGACCGTTCACCTGCTCCGAGTGCGGGAAGGCATTCGCTCAGTCTTCCGACCTGCTGACCCACCGGCGAGTCCACACCGGGGAGAGGCCTTTCACCTGCTCCGTGTGCGGGAAGGGATTCACTTGGTCGTCCCATCTGCTGAGACACCAGCAGGTTCACGCTGGGAAGCGACAGCTCACCTGCCCCGAGTGCGGGAAAGGGTTCAGTAATTCATCCAACCTAATAAGACACCAGCAAGTTCACGCTGGTGAGAGATCTTTCAAATGCCCAGACTGCGGGAAGTGCTACAAAAGTTCCAAGAATCTAATGCGCCACCGACATGTTCACACCGGGGAGAGACCGTTCCGGTGCCCTCTCTGCGGAACTGGGTTCAGGCGATCATCTCAACTCGCTCTACACCAGCGAGTTCACACCGGGGAGAGACCGTTCGCCTGCTCTGTGTGTGGGAAGAGATTTGCTTATTCTTCCCACTTGTTGACTCACCAGCGGGTTCACACGGACGAGAGACCTTTTAAATGCCCGGACTGCGGGAATGGCTATAAAAGTTCGGGGGAGCTGATGTCCCATCAGCGTGTCCACACTGACGAGAGACCGTTCCGGTGCCCTCACTGCGGGGTCGGGTTCAGGCGATCGTCTGAACTCGCTGTACACCGACGCACTCACACCGGGGACAGGCCGTTCACCTGCTCCGTGTGCGGGAAGGGATTCACTCAGTTATCCCACCTGCTGACGCACCGGCGAGTGCACACCGGGGAGAAACCGTTCGCCTGCTCCCAGTGCGGGAAAGGATTCACTCAGTCATCCCACCTGCTGAGGCACCGGCGAGTTCATTTACAGGGATGAGGGACTGTCCAGGTGCTCTCACTGTGAGGCTGGGTTCAGAGAATTGTCACAACTCATTGTGCACCACACACGCACGCACTGTAGGGAGGCCTTTCACCTGCTCCGAGTGTGGGAAGAGATTCATAGAATCATCGAAACCCTACAGTACAGAAGGAGGCCATTCGGCCCATCGAGTCTGCACCGACCACAATCCCACCCTTTCCCCGTCACCCCACATATTTACCCTGCTGATCCCTCTAACCTACGCATCCCCGGGACACTAAGGGGCAAGTTGGCACGGCCAATGCACCTAACCCGCAGATCTTTGGAGTGTGGGAGGAGCACCCGGAGGAAACCCACGCAGACACGAGGAGAATGTGCAAACTCCACACAGACAGTGACCCCGAGCCGGGAATCGAACCCGGGTCCCCGGTGCTGTGAGGCAGCGGCGCTAACCACCGTGCCGCCACTCGGTCACCCCACCTGCTGACACATCGGCGAATTCACACCGGGGAGAGACCATTCACCAGCTCCGAGTGTGGGAAAAGATTCGCTCGGTCATCCAACCTACTGAGGCACCGGCGAGTTCATGAGGAAGTTACAGTGATGGGAGTTTGCCGTTAACCACATTGAGGACTGAACCTTCTTCACTGGGGTCTGTTTCTGCTGATTTCCACTCCATCTGGCGAAGGAGCAGCGCTCCGAAAGTTAATGGTATTTGCTACCAAATAAACCTGTTGGGACTTTAACCTGGTGTTGTTAAAACTGTTACGATGTTAATAAACTCCAGGCCAGTTATAGGGGATACTATTTTGTACAAAATATTTTGTACAGTGTGAACAGTGCTTTTCCCTTCCATGTTCAAAAGGTGATGATATTCAGGTCCTGATGATTCCTGAGCCTCTTGCCTGGTCTTGATGTGGTATTTGTACAAAATTAAATCAGCTTGGCATAAAACACACTGTGGTGAATCTTTTCTCTGACACAAGTTAGTTCCTTTTGAAGTGTTCTACCTCCCCCCTCTCTCCTCCATCCTCACCTCCAACAACAAGTGTGAGGAGCTCATGGAGCAATGAAACAATCTGAACACCTGCCTCTGCTGCTTCTCCCTCTCCCACTAGCCCACCGAGCCACACTGTCTCTTTAGGTTGCCCCTTTCTCCAAGCCCTGAACTCGTATCTTTCTTTATTTGATTTATTGTTGTCACATGTACTGTGATACAGTGAAAAGTATTGTCTCTTGCGCGCTATACAAAGCATACTAGATAGATAGAACAGTACAGCACAGAACAGGCCCTTCAGCCCACGATGTTGTGCCGAGCTTTATCCGAAACCAAGATCAAGCTATCCCACTCCCTATCATCCTGGTGTGCTCCATGTGCCTATCCAATAACCGCTTAAATGTTCCTAAAGTGTCTGACTCCACAATCACTGCAGGCAGTCCATTCCACACCCCAACCACTCTCTGCGTAAAGAACCTACCTCTGATATCCTTTACCCACCACGAACCCTATAGTTATGCCCCCTTGTAATAGCTCCATCCACCCGAGGAAATAGTCTTTGAACGTTCACTCTATCTATCACCTTCATCATTTTATAAACCTCTATAAAGTCTCCCCTCAGCCTCCTCCGCTCCAGAGAGAACAGCCCTAGCTCCCTCAACCTTTCCTCATAAGACCTACCCTCCAAACCAGGCAGCATCCTGGTAAGTCTCCTCTGCACTCTTTCCAGCGCTTCCACATCCTTCTTATAGTGAGGTGACCAGAACTGCACACAATATTCCAAATGTGGTCTCACCGAGGTCCTGTACAGTTGCAGCATAACCCCACGGCTCTTAAACTCCAACCCCCTGTTAATAAAAGCTAACACACTATAGGCCTTCTTCACAGCTCTATCCACTTGAGTGGCAACCTACTGTTCATAGGGAAGGAACGGGGAGAGTGCAGAATGTAGTGTTACAGTCATAGCTAGGGTTTAGATTTTAAAAGTCAGAATAAAGTTTTAGAAGCATAGAATGAGAGTAAAAGATAGAATTTGAAAGTACGCTGGGCACACAGCTTGCAAGAAGTCGCCACGTTTCGGTACCATCTCTATTTCCCACACAGTGGTTAGCACCGCTGCCTCACAGCGCCAGGGACCCGGGTTCGATTCCCGGCTTGGGTCACTGTGCAGAGTCTGCACGTTCTCCCCGTCTCTGCGTGGGTTTCCTCCGGGTGCTCCGGTTTCCTCCCACACAGTCTGAAAGACGTGCTGGTTCGGGTGTCATTGAGCCGTGCTAAATTCTCCCTCAGTGTAACCCGAACAGGCGCCGGAGTGTGGGCGACCAGGGAGATTTTCACAGTAACTTCATTGCAGTGTTAATGTAAGCCAACTTGTGACATTAATAAAGAAACTTTAAAACTCTCCAAAGTCCTTGGACCGGGTGTCCCCCAAGGGTCTATCCTTGGCTCCTCCTATTTCTCATCTATTTGCTGCTACAGAATATAGAATGATGAGTGGCAGGAGTGGGGAAGGACTTCCATGGCTAAGCAAGGAAGTTAAGGATAACATGAAGACAAAAATGAAGGCATACCAAATGGGAAAGGCCAGTGGCATACTGGAAAATTGGGAAGTTTTTAAAGATCAACAAAGGGTCACTAAAAGAGTAATAAAAACAGGAAAGATAAGTTGAAAGAAAACAAGCGCAAAATATAAAAATGGGCAGCAAAATGGGCGGCACGGTAGCACAGTGGTTAGCACTGCTGCTTCACAGCTCCAGGGACCTGGGTTGATCTTTAAACAAAGAACAATACAGCACAGGAACAGGCCCTTTGGCCCTCCAAGCCCGCGCCGCTCCCTGGTCCAAACTAGACCATTCTTTTGTATCCCTCCATTCCCACTCCGTTCATGTGGCTGTCTAGATAAGTCTTAAACGTTCCCAGTGTGTCCGCCTCCACCACCTTGCCCGGCAGCGCATTCCAGGCCCCCACCACCCTCTGTGTAAAATACGTCCTTCTGATATCTGTGTTAAACCTCCCCCCCCCCCCCCTTCACCCTGAACCTATGACCCCTCGTGAACGTCACCACCGACCTGGGGAAAAGCTTCCCACCGTTCACCCTATCTATGCCTTTCATAGTTCGAATCCCGGCTTGGGTCACTGTCTGTGTGGGAGTTTGCACATTCTCCTCGTGTCTGCGTGGGTTTCCTCCGGGTGCTCCGGTTTCCCCCCACAGTCCAAAGATGTGCGGGTTAGGTTGATTGGCCATGCTAAAAATTGCCCCTTAGAGTCCTGAGATGTGTAGGTTAGAGGGATTAGTGGGTAAAATATGTCGGGATGTGGGGGTAGGGCCTGGGTGGGATTGTGGTCGGTGCAGACTCGATGGGCCGAATGGCCTCCTTCTGCACTGTCGGGTTTCTATGATTTTATTTCACCAGATTCGTCACCTGTTTGGGTTACACTGAGGGAGAATTTAGCATGACGAATGCAACAAACCAGCACGTCTTTCAGACTGTGGGAGGAAACCGGAGCACCCGGAGGAAACCCACGCAGACACGAGGAGAACGTGCAAACTCCGCACAGACAGTGACCCAAGCCGGGAATCGAACCCGGATCCCTGGCGCTGTGAGGCAGCAGTGCTAACCCTTCTGTACTGTAGGGATTCTATGACACAGCCCAAAGATGTGCGGGTTAGGTTGATTGGCCATTCTAAATTGCCCCTTAGTGTCCTGAGATGCGTAGGTTAGAGGGATTAGCGGGTAAATATGTAGGGATATGTGGATAGGGCCTGGGTGGGATTGTGGTCGGTGCAGACTCGATGGGCCGAATGGCCTCTCTCTGCACTGTAGGATTCTATGAAAATAACCTTCGACCCTCCAAGCCTGTGCCGACTATGATGACCTAACTGAACTAAAGAAAAACCTTCTGTCCTTACTCGGTTCCTTCCTATTCATGCACCCATCCAGATGCCTCTTAAATGCTGCGAATGTGCCTGTTTCCACCACCTCCTCTGGCAGAGCGTTCCAGAGACGTACCAAGCTGTGATACAATTGGAAGGAATACTTTCTATGGTGCATCTGTAGACGTTGTAGCGGACATGCCAAATTTCTTGAGTCTTCTGAAAAAGACCGGAGATGGGCTCCGACGGGACTGAGAGTCGGCAGAAACGGGTCTTTTTCTGCTTCACGGCGTATGACGTGCGGTGTGTGTGTGTGCGTGTGTGTGCCCCAGGGGGTCAGTGCTGGCGGCCTTCACTTCTCACGACGTATACAGATCACCTGGGTACAGAGCAGACGTGGAGAGGGTGTTGGGCGGCACGGTAGCACAGTGGTTCGCACTGTTGCTTCACAGCTCCAGGGACCCGGGTTCGATTCCCGGCTCGGGTCACTGTCTGTGTGGAGTTTGCACATTCTCCTCATGTCTGCGTGGGTTTCCCTCCGGGTGCTCCGGTTTCCTCCCACAGTCCAAAGACGTGCGGGTTAGGTGGATTGGCCAGGTCAAAAATTGCCCCTTAGAGTCCTGAGATGCGTGGATTAGTGGGTAAAATATGTGGGGGTAGGGCCTGGGTGGGATTGTGGTCGGTGCAGACTCGATGGGCCGAATGGCCTCCTTCTGCACTGTAGGGTTTCTATGATTCTATGAGTAGAGACGTTGGTGGGCTTTCTTAACTATCGTCTCGGCATGGTGGGGGGGCGACCAGGACAGGTTGTTGGTGATCTGGACACCTAAAAACATGAAGCTCTCGACTATTTCTACTTCGTCCCCATTGATGTAGACGGCGGCATGTTCTCCACTATGCTTCCTGAAGTTGATGACAATCTCCTTCGTCTATAGCATCACAGCTTGGTGTGGCTCCTGCTCTGCTCACGACTGCAAGAAACTACAAAAGGTCATGAATGTAGCCCAGTCCATCACGCAAACCAGCCTCCCATCCATTGACTCTGTCTACACTTCCCGCTGCCTCGGGAAAGCAGCCGGCATCATCAAGGACCCCCCACACACCTCGGACATTCTCTCTTCCACCTTCTTCTGTCGGGAGAAAGATACAAAAGTCTGAGGCCACGAACCAACTGACTCGAGAACAGCTTCTTCCCTGCTGCCATCAGACTTTTGAATGGACCTATCTTGCATTAAGTTGATCTTTCTCTACACCTTAGCTATGACTGTAACACTACATTCTGCACCCTCTCCTTTCCTTCTCTATGAATGGTATGCTTTGTCTGCATAGCGCGCAAGAAACAATACTTTTCACTGTATACTAATGCATGTGACAATAATAAATCAAATCAAATCAAAAATCTGCATTCCACCGACCCCCGATAATCTAGGGCGGCACGGTAGCACAGTGGTTAGCACTGCTGCTTCACGGCTTCAGGGGCCTGGGTTCGATTCCCGGCTCGGGTCACTGTCTGTGTGGAGTTTGCACATTCTCCTCGTGTCTGCGTGGGTTTCCTCCGGGCGCTCCGGTTTCCTCCCACAGTCCAAAGATGTGCGGGTTGGGTTGATTGGCCATGCTAAAAAAAAATTACCCCTTAGTGTCCCGGGATGCGTAGATTAGAGGGATTAGCGGGTAAAATACGTAGGGATATGGGGGTAGGGCCTGGGTGGGATTGTGGTCGGTGCAGACTCGATGGGCCGAATGGCCTCTTTCTGTACTGTAGGGTTTCTCTGATTTCTATGAATCTAACACTTACCAAGAACCTATCCACCTCCGCCTTAAAACTATTCAAAGACTAGAACTATTCAAAGCCTCTGCCCCACACACACACTTCGAAGATTCACCCACAAGAGGAAACATCCTCTCCACATCCACCCCGTCAAGACCCCCCCTCAGGATCTTAAAGGTTTGGATCGAGTCGCCTCTCACTCTTCCAAACTCCAGCGGATACAAGCCTGGCCTGTCCCGACCTTTCCCCGGAAGACAACCCACCCGTTCCTGGAGTTAGTCTGGTCAAACCTCTCTGAACTGCTTCCAACACATTTATATCCTTCCTTAAATAAAGTGACCAATACTGTATACAATACTGAAGACGTGTTCTCACCCACGCCCTGTGTAAATGAAGCATAACCTCCCTACTTTTATATTCAGTTCCCCTCACAATAAATGATAACATTCTATTCATGGACTCAGCTCCACTTACCCGCCATAACCCTTAATTCCTTCACTGTTCAAATATTTATCTATCCTTGCCTTAAAAACATTCAATGAGGGAGCCTCAACTGCTTCACTGCGCAGGGAGCTCCACAGATTCACAATCCTTTGGGTGAAGAAGTTCCTCCTCAACTCAGTCCTAAATCTGCTCCCCCTTATTTTGAGGCCATGCCCCCGAGTTCTAGTTTCACCCGCCAGTGGAAACAACTTCCCTGCCTCTATCTTATCTATTCCCTTCATAATCTTGTATGTTTCTATAAGATCTCCCCTCATTCTTCTGAATTCCAATGAGTATAGCCCCAGTCTACTCAGTCTCTCCTCATAAGCCAACCCTCTCAACTCCGGAATCAACCTAGTGAATCTCCTCTGCACCCCCTCCAGTGCCAGTATATCCTTTCTCAAGTAAGGAGACCAAAACTGTACACAGTACTCCAGGTGTGGCCTCACCAGCACCTTATACAGCTGCAACATAACCTCGCTGTTTTTAAACTCCATCCCTCGATGAATGAAGGACAAAATTCCATTTGCCTTCTTAATTACCTGCTGCATCTGCAAACCAACTCATTGAGATTCCTGCACAAGGACACCCAGGCCCCTCTGCACAGCAGCATGCTGCAATTTTGTGATTCGGAAACCCATATCCTTCTGCATCTCAGAGTTCATTTAGATAGAATCATAGAATCCCTACAGTGCAGAAGGAGGCCATTCTGCGGCACGGTAGCACGGTGGTTAGCACCGCTGCTTCACAGCTCCAAGGACCCGGGTTCGATTCCCGGCTCGGGGTCACTGTCTGTTGTGGAGTTTGCACATTCTCCTCGTGTCTGCGTGGGTTTCCTCCGGGTGCTCCGGTTTCCTCCCACAGTCCAAAGATGTGCGGGTTAGGTTGATTGGCCAGGTTAAAAAAGAATTGCCCTGAGTGGGATGCGTAGGTTTAGTGGCTAAAAATATGTAGGGATATGGGGGTAGGGCCTGGGTGGGATTGTGGTCGGTGCAGACTCGATGGGCCGAATGGCCTCTTTCTGCACTGTAGGGAGTCTAAGATTTCTAAGATTCGGCCCATCGGGCCTGCACTGGCAACAATCCCATCCAGCCCCGATCCCCATAACCCCATGCATTTACCCTGTTAAACCCCCTCACACTAAGGGACAATTTAGCATGGCCAATCCACCTAACCTGCACATCTTTGGACACTAAGGGGCAATTTAGCATGGCCAATCCACCTAACCTGCACATCTTTGGACACTAAGGGACAATTTAGCATGGCCAATCCACCTAACCTGCACATCTTTGGACACTAAGGGACAATTTAGCATGGCCAATCCACCTAACCTGCACATCTTTGGACACTAAGGGGCAATTTAGCATGGCCAATCCACCTAACCTGCACATCTTTGGACACTAAGGGGCAATTTAGCATGGCCAATCCACCTAACCTGCACATCTTTGGACACTAAGGGACAATTTAGCATGGCCAATCCACCTAACCTGCACATCTTTGGACAATAAGGGACAATTTAGCATAGCCAATCCACCTAACCTGCACATCTTTGGACACTACGGGACAATTTAGCATGGCCAATCCACCTAACCTACACATCTTTGGACAATAAGGGACAATTTAGCATGGCCAATCCACCTAACCTACACATCTTTGGACAATAAGGGACAATTTAGCACGACCAATCCACCTAACCCGCACATCTTTGGACACTAAGGGGCAATTTAACATGGCCAATTCACCTAACCTACACATCTTTGGACACTAAGGGGCAATTTAGCATGGCCAATCCACCTAACCCGCACATCTTTGGACACTAAGGGACAATTTAGCATGGCCAATCCAGCTAACCTGCACATCTTTTGGACTGTGGGAAGAAACTGGAGCACCCGGAGGAAACCCACGCAGGCACAGGGAAAGTGTGCAAACTCCACACAGAGAGTGACCAGAGGCTGGAATCGAACCCGGGTCCCTGGTGCTTCGAGGCAGCAGTGCTAACCACCGTGCCACCCCCCCCATCTATATCTAACTGCTTCTTGAAAACATACAGGGCGCGATCTTACCTGCCGTTCATGCCAAGCTCCCACTGCAGTGAGGTTGCAGAATTTGGGGGTCAGCCTAAACCCCGTTCAATGCGGCGGGATCGGAAAATCCCACTGGTGTGAACGGTGGTAAGATTCTGGACACAATGTTGTACCCTCAACTGTGTGGTAGTGAATTCCACACATTCACCACCCTCTGGTGAAGAAATTTCTCCTCATCTCAGTCCTAAAAGGTTTACCCCGTAGCAGAGAATCATAGAATCCCTGCAGTGCAGAAGGAGGCCATTCGGCCCATCGAGATGGCACCGACCACAATCCCACCCAGGCCCTATCACCATAATCCCCATGCATTTACCCTAGCTAGTCCCCCTGACACGACGGGGCAATTTAGCATGGCCAATCCACCTAACCTGCACATTTTGGACACTAAGATGCAATTTAGCATGGCCAATCCACCTAACCTGCACATTTTGGACACTAAGATGCAATTTTAGCATGGCCAATCCACCTTATCCGCACATCTTTGGATTGTGGGAGGAAACCGGAGCACCCGGAGGAAACCCACGCAGACACGAGGAGAATGTGCAAACTCCACACAGACAGTGACCCCGAGCCGGGAATCGAACCCAGGTCCCTGGAGCTGTGAAGCAGCAGTGCTAACCACTGTGCACCCGTGCCACTCCGTATCCTTAGACTATGACCCCTAGCTCTGGACTTCCGCCACTGGGGACATTCTTCCCGCATCCACCCTGTCTCGTCCTGTTAGAATTTTATAGATTTCTTTGATATCCTGCCTCATTCTTCTGAACTCCAGCGAACACGATCCTAACCGACTCAATCTCTCCGGGCGGCACGGTAGCACAGTGGTTAGCACTGCTGCTTCACAGCTCCAGGGTCCCGGGTTCGATTCCCGGCTCGGGTCACTGTCTGTGTGGAGTTTGCACATTCTCCACGTGTTTGCGTGGGTTTCCTCCGGGTGCTCCGGTTTCCTCCCACAGTCCAAAGATGTGCGGGTTAGGTTGATTGGCCAGGTTAAAATTGCCCCTGAGATGCGTAGGTTAGAGGGATTAGCGAGTAAATATGTGGGGGTAGGGCCTGGGTGGGATTGTGGTTCGGTGCAGACTCGATGGGCCGAATGGCCTCCTTCTGCACTGTAGGGTTTCTATGACATGTCGGTCCCGCCACCCCAGGAATCAGTCTGGTGCACCTTCTCTGCACTCCCTCTAGAGCAAGGATGTCCTTCCTCAGATAAGGCATAAATGGGTCTTTTTCAGGTTGGCAAGACATAACAAGTGCTGTGTCGTAGGGATCAGTGCTCGGACCTCAACTGTTGACAATTTATATAGATGACTTGGGCGAAGAGATGGTTGCCAAATTTGCAGTGGTTAGCACTGCTGCCTCACAGCGCCAGGGACCCGGGTTCAATTTCCAGCTTGGGTCACTGTCTGTGCGGAGGCTGCACATTCTCCCCGTGTCTGCGTGGGTTTCCTCCGGGTGCTCCAGTTTCCTCCCACAGTCCGAAAGATGGTTAGGTGCATTAGGCCGCGCTAAATTCTCCCTCAGTGTAACCCGAACAGGCGCCGGAGTGTGGCGACCAGGGAGATTTTCACAGTAACTTCATTGCAGTGTTAATGTCAGCCTACTTGTGACACTAATCAATAAACTTTACTTTCGCACTTGGGGGATCAAAGGATATAGGGGGGGAAGGCGGGATCAGATTACTGAGCTGGATGATCAGCCATGATCAGAATGAATTGGGGGAGCAGGCTCAAAGGGCCGAATGGCCTCCTCTTGTTCCTGCTTTCTATGTTTCTAAATTGTTTCCTTCATTCCACCACCCCCGGACTTCCCCGTCCCTTGTCACCTCAGGGATCGGTGCTGGGAATTTGAGAATTTATGGGGCATAGTTATTGAGTTTGCAGATGACACAAAGATTGGTGGTATTGCGGACAGTGAAGAAGGTTATCTAGGATTTCAACGGGATCTTGATCAATTGGCCCAGTGGGCTGACAAATGGCAGGTGCAGTTTAATTTAGATAAATGCGAGGTGATGCATTTTGGTAGATCAAAGCAGGGCAGGACTTACTCAGATAATGGTAGGGCGTTGGGGAGAGTTATAGAACAAAGAATCTAGGGATAAAGATTCATTGGTCAGAACATTGAGTACAGGAGTTGGGACATCTTGAAGTTGTACAAGACATTGGTAAGGCCACACTTGGAATACTGTGTACAGTTCTGGTCACCTTATTATAGAAAGGATATTATTAAACTAGAAAGAGTGCAGAAAAGATTTACTAGGATGCTGCCGGGACTTGATGGTTTGAGTTATAAGGAGAGGCTGGATAGACTGGGACTCTTTTCCCTGGAGTGTAGGAGGCTGAGGGGTGATCTTATGGAGGTCTATAAAATAATGAGAGGCACAGATCAGCTAAATAGTCAATATCTTTTCCCAAAGGTCGGGGAGTTTGAAACTAGAGGGCATAGGTTTGAGGGGAGAGGGGAGAGATACAAAAGTGTCCAGAGGGACAACTTTTTTCACACTGAGGGTGGTGAGTGTCTGGAACAAGCTGCCAGAGGCAGTAGTAGAGGTGGGTATAATTTTGTCATTTAAAAAGCGTTTAGACAGTTACATGGGTAAGATGGGTACAGAGGGATATGGGCCAAATGCGGGCAATTCGGATTAGCTCAGTGGTTTTTAAAGAAAGGGCAGCATGATCATGTTGGACCGAAGGGCCTGTTTCCATACTGTAAACTTCTATGACTTCTATGACCTCCTGCAGTGACTGATATTAAAGCAATCTCAAGGCCTGGAAGGTCAGACTCATGGATAAACTGGACTCGCAACTTTCTGCACACCTCAACGCTTTTCTTTTAAAATAAATCACACACACAAAACGGCAACAAAAGAAGATCATATATAAGGACAGAGACTCCCAGGGCAGAAACATTAAAATAAAAATGTGAGGGGAAAACTAAAAGAGAATTGGGTTTCCCCCACAGTAATCTTTCTCCCTCTACCCCAAATCACTCTACTTTTCAACTTTGCTCATAAAATAATTTATTGAAAGAGGAAGAAGTTCCCACAAAAGTCTGAGGTCACGTACCAACCGACTCGAGAATAGCTTCTTCCCTGCTGCCATCAGACTTTTGAATGGACCTACCTGCAGCTGTATAGAACGCTGGTTAGGCCACATTTGGAATACTGAGTCCAGTTCTGGTCACCGCACTACCAGAAGGACGTGGAGGCGTTAGAGAGAGTGCAGAGAAGGTTTACCAGGATGTTGCCTGGTATGGAGGGTCTTAGCTATGAGGAGAGATTGGGTAAACTGGGGTTGTTCTCCCTGGAAAGATGGAGAATGAGGGGAGATCTAATAGAGGTGTACAAGATTATGAAGGGGATAGATAGGGTGAACGGTGGGAAGCTTTTTCCCAGATCAGAAGTGACGTTCACGAGGGGTCACGGGCTCAAGGTGAGAGGGGCGAAGTATAACTCAGATATTAGAGGGACGTTTTTTACACAGAGGGTGGTGGGGGCCTGGAATGCGCTGCCAAGTAGGGTGGTGAAGGCAGACACGCTGACATCGTTTAAGCCTTACCTGGATAGTCACATGAGCAGCCTGGGAATGGAGGGATACAAACGATTGGTCTAGTTGGACCAAGGAGCGGCACAGGCTTGGAGGGCCGAAGGGCCTGTTTCCTGTGCTGTACTGTTCTTTGTACCTCATATTCAGCTGATCTTTCTCTACAACCTAGCTATGACTGTAACACTACATTCTGCACCCTCTGCTATCCTTCTCCCCCGTGTACTCTATGAATGGTATGCTTTGTCTGCATAGTTCACAAGAAACAATACTTTTCACTGTATCTCAATACATGACAATAATAAATCGAATCAAAATTTTAAACAGAGCTGATTTATCTACAACTGGTATCCTCTTTGTTACTGAAACAGTATAATTGAGACCATTTTTGTTTTAATCTGAACTAACGCTGTGTTCTGTTGTTTTAGTGTTGCCCTGGGATTGCCGAGGAGAGCTTGATTGGGATGATTGACAGGTCAGGTCATATGACTGGGGACAGCTAGGCTTTCGCAGGGAATTCCAGTTTAGTTGTTGTTTTGAGTTGAGAGAAGTGTCTCATTTTTCTGATACGTCTAGGAATTGTAGAATCTCTGCAGTGCAGAAGAGGCGATTTGACCCATCGAGTCTGCACCGACTCTCTGACTCGATAGTCTTACCAGGCCCACACCCCGCCCTATCCCTGTAAACCCATGGCCAATTCCCCCAACTGACACATCTTGGGACAATAAGGGACAACTTAGCATGGACAATCCACCCAACCTGCACATCTTTGGACTTCATCTTTGACAAGCAGCTTCTCATGAGTCAACGCATTGAAGTGAACGGTGAAAGTAGAACTCATAGTCATTCCTTCTAGTGCCCGAGGGTTGTATGGAACTGAAGGTAATTTTGGATTCTGGCCTATGTACTAATTGATATGGGCTATACCCCTGCCAATCACCTGTAAGGAAGCTTTCACATGTACCGCCCTTGCAGCCTTGTAGGGAAGGCGGTGACATAGTGGGATCGTCACTGGACTAGCTCTGGGGTCATGGGTTCGAATCCAACCGAGGAAGATGGTGAAATTTGAATTCAATAAACATCTGGAATTAAAAGTCTAATGACGACTGTGAAACCATTGTCGGAAAAACCCATCTGGTTCACCAATGTCCTTTAGGGAAGGAAATCTGCCGTTCTTACCTGGTCTGGCCTACATGTGACTCCAGATTCACAGCCATGTGGCTGACTCCAAAATGGCCCAGCATGCCACTCAGTTCATGGGCAATAAATGCTGGCCCAGCTAGCGACACCCACATCCAACAAAATCATAGAATCCTATAGTGTAGAAGGAGGTCATTCAGCCCATCGAGTCTGCACTGACTAAAAGCCCACCCATGCCCTATCCCCATGCATTTACCCTAACTAGTCCCTCTGACACTAAGGGGCAATTTAGCATGGTCAATCCACCTAACCTGCACATCTTTGGACTCCAAGGAGCAATTTAGCATGGTCAATCCACCTAACCTGCACATCTTTGAACACTAAGGGTCAATTTATCATGGCCAATCCACCTAACCCACACATCATAGAAACCCTACAGTGCAGAAGGAGGCCATTCAGCCCATCGAGTCTGCACCGACCACAATCCCACCCAGGCCCTACCCCCATATCCCTACATATTTTACCCGCTAATCCCTCTAACCTACACATCTCAGGACACTAAGGGGCAATTTTAGCATGGCCAATCAACCTAACCCGCACATCTTTGGACTGTGGGAGGAAACCGGAGCACCCGGAGGAAACCCACGCAGACACGGGGAGAATGTGCAAACTCCACACAGATTGTGACCCGAGGCCGGAATTGAACCCAGGTCCCTGGCGCTGTGAGGCAGCAGTGCTAACCACTGTGCCACCAAACCACCCGTTAATGAATAAAAAATAGTCTGCCAGTATTTTATGCAACATTTCATCATGGTTTGTTTTGCACAAACCATTGCTGAATGGACTTTCTGCAGCTGTGTGCATGTGCATAAAGTCCTCACACTTAAACTCTTCATTTGCAGAATCACGTCCATCTTGTTGATGAGCCAAGGTCTGTTCTGACCCACTTTTGCACGACTTTATCCACTATTGTGCCTCTGTCCTTGGTGTTTACTACAGTAGATCATGTAGAAAATAAGGATAAACAGAAGTATGGGGGAGGCAATAGCCTAGCGATCATAGAAGCCCAAAAGTGCAGAAAGAGGCTATTTGGCCCATCGAATTTGAATTCAGTAAAAATCTAGAACTAAATTTAAGAGCCGTGGGGTTATGCTGCAACTGTACAGGACCTTGGTGAGACCACATTTGGAATATTGTGTGCAGTTCTGGTCACCTCACTATAAGAAGGATGTGGAAGCGCTGGAAAGAGTGCAGAGGAGATTTACCAGGATGCTGCCTGGTTTGGAGGGTAGGTCTTATGAGGAAAGGTTGAGGGAGCTAGGGCTGTTCTCTCTGGAGCGGAGGAGGCTGAGGAGAGACTTAATTGAGGTTTATAAAATGATGAAGGGGATAGATAGAGTGAACGTTCAAAGACTATTTCCTCGGGTGGATGGAGCTATTACAAGGGGGCATAACTATAGGGTTCGTGGTGGGAGATATAGGAAGGATATCAGAGGTAGGTTCTTTACGCAGAGAGCGGTTGGGGTGTGGAATGGACTGCCTGCAGTGATAGTGGAGTCAGACACTTTAGGAACATTTAAGCGGTTATTGGATAGGCACATGGAGCACACCAGGATGATAGGGAGTGGGATAGCTTGATCTTGGTTTCAGATAAAGCTCGGCACAACATCGTGGGCCGAAGGGCCTGTTCTGTGCTGTACTGTTCTATGTTCTGTATGTTCTAAATTTGACCATGAAGCTATTGTCTGAAAAACACATTATGGTTCACATAATGCCGTTTAGGGCAATAAATTCTGGCCCAGCTAGCGACACCCACATCCACCAAAATCATAGAATCCTACAGTGCAGAAGGAGGTCATTCAGCCCATCGAGTCTGCACTGACCTAACCTGCACATCTTTGGACACTAAGGGACAATTTATCATGGCCAATCCACATAACCTACACATTTTTGGACACTATTATTTACCACAGCAAATCTACCTAAGCTGCACATCTTTCGGACTGTGGGAGGAAACCGGAGCACCCGGAGGAAACCCACGCAGACATGGGGAGAATATGCAGACTCTGCACAGACAGTGACCTGAGGCCAGAATTGAACCTGGGTCCCTGGTGCTGCGAAGCAGTAGTGCTAGCCACTGTGCCACCGTGCTGCCCACCAATTGGAGTAGAATCGGTGATCCCCTCTTGGGTAATCTCATTTCTGAAAATGCTTCTTTCTGGTAAAGGCAAGGCCAAAGCAACACCTACTTCCTCTTGGCTACAGAGGTGAGATGAGTCCATATCACCACCTCGTTCTTCTGAAGTCTGAATGGTTCCAAGTCCGCAAAGGCTGGCAGGTGGTCGCTTTTCCCCTTAGAAGCCACCAGAAGCGTTACTTTTTAAAAAAAGTTTATTAGTTACAAGTAGGCTGACATTAACACTGCAATGAAGTTACTGTGAAAATTCCCCAGTCGCCACACTCCGTCACCTGTTCGGATTACACTGAGGGAGAATTTAGCATGACGAATGCAACTGACCAGCACGTCTTTCGGACTGTGGGAGGAAACCGGAGCACCCGGAGGAAACCCACGCAGACACGAGGCAGAACGTGCAGACTCCGGACTGGCAGTGACCCGAGCCGGGAATCGAGCCGGTTAGAAAGAGGCTTAGGCTGCAACCAGATTGGAAGGGACAGGAAGGATTAAAAAGTTTTTTAAAAAGTTTATTTATTATTGTCACAAGTCGGCTTACATTAACACTGCAATGAAGTTACTGTGAAAACACCCTAGTCGCCACACTCCGGCGCCTGTTCGGGTTACACTGAGGGAGAATTTAGCACGGCCCAATGCGGCACGGTAGCACAGTGGTTAGCACTGCTGCTTCACAGCTCCAGGGTCCCGGGTTCGATTCCCGGCTCGGGGTCACTGTCTGTGTGGAGTTTGCACATTCTCCTCGTGTCTGCGTGGGTTTCCTCCGGGTGCTCCGGTTTCCTCCCACAGTCCAAAGATGTGCGGGTTAGGTTGATTGGCCAGGTTAAAAAAAAATTGCCCCTTAGAGTCCTGAGATGCGTAGGTTAGAGGGATTAGCGGGTAAATATGTAGGGGTAGGGCCTGGGTGGGATTGTGGTCGGTGCAGATTCGATGGGCCGAATGGCCTCCTTCTGCACTGGAGGGATTCTATTTCTATTCTATTTCACCCTAACCAGCACGTCTTTCGGACTGTGGGAGGAAACCGGAGCACCCGGAGGAAACCCACGCAGACACAGGGAGAACGTGCAAACTCCACACAGACAGTGACCCAAGCCGGGAATCGAACCCGGGTCCCTGGCGCTGTGAGGCAGCAGTGCTAACCTACTGTGCCACCGTGCCGCCCATTTTTGTCAGGAACAGGGATTTCTGTTTCCCTTTGTCGGAGGGATCAAATGAACTGAGTCTCTGAGACCGTATCGGCGTTCAACAAAGTAGTTTATTCAAGCTTCGAACAACATGCGTGAGGGAGAGCACTCAGAGTTGTAAGTCAAGATTGCTTCTGAGGTACTCTGCTCCCCCGCCCCCTGGGTTCTTACAGCATTCTTCAACCTTTTCGCGTTACAATGTTTAAAGTAAAGTAAAAGTTTATTTATTAGTGTCACAAGTAGGCTTACATTAACACTGCAATGAAGTGACTGTGAAAATCCCCCAGTCGCCACACTCCGGCGCCTGTTCGGGTTACACTGAGGGAGAATTTAGCACGGCCCAATCCACCCTAACCAGCACGTCTTTCAGACTGTGGGAGGAAACCGGGAGCACCCGGAGGAAACCCGCGCAGACACGGGGAGAATGTGCAGACTCCGCGCAGACAGGGAATTGAACCTGGGTTCCTGGCGCTGTGAGGCAGCAGTGCTAACCACTGTGCCACTCCTCGAATGTCTACATGTGAGATTCCAATTAAATCATCTCGTTACTCCAAGTCCTACTTTTGTCACATGGTGCTATCTCAATTGTCCTGTGCGCTTTCACCATTCTCTCGTTCATATCCTGCGCTGACCATGTCAATCTCGCTGTAATGTCAAATCACCACAAATAAGTTTAACATGTAAATTCCAACTGTGGATAGCAATCACCACAGTTACCCTGACACTTGATTAGTTTCCCAGAGGGACATTGGGCCCCATCTCCAGACATCGTGGGATCATGGAAAATAGTGTTGATTTCTTTATGGTTGCGACAGTCTCTGAAGATGCGGCATGCGGCTGTTTAATATTACCTGGGAGAGAGAGTTACTTGCGGTTTGTCTCCAAGTGGCTCCACCAGGGACGGGTGGCACAGTGGTTAGCACTGCTGCTTCACAGCGCCAGGGACCCCGGTTTGATTCCCAGGCTCGGGTGACCGTCTGTGCGGAGTTTGCACGTTCTCCCCGTGTCTGCGTGGGTTTCCTCCGGGTGCTCCGGTTTCCTCCCACAGTCCAAAGATGTGCGGGTTAGGTTGATTGGCCAGGCTAAAAATTGCCCCTTAGAGTCCTGAGATGCGTAGGTTAGAGGGATTAGTGGGTAAAATATGTCGGGATGTGGGGGTAGGGCCTGGGTGGGATTGTGGTCGGTGCAGACTCGATGGGCCAAATGGCCTCTTTCTGTGCTGTAGGGTTTCTATGATTCTATGACATGCTAAATTCTCCCTCAGTGTAACCCGAACAGGCGCCGGAGTGTGGCGACTAGGGCATTTTCACAGCAACTTCATTGCAGTGTTAATGTAAGCCTACTTGTGACAATAATTAAAAAAACTTTTTAATCCTTTCTGTCCCTTCCAATCTGGTTGCAGCCTAAGCCTCTTTCTAACCCTACTACATACACCCTTATCTTCCCACCTTGGGAGATGGAAGTAAATCCTCTGCTATCATGAGGTATAGATCGGGTGGATTCTCGGAGGCTTTTTCCCAGGGTGGAAATGTCTGCTACGAGAGGACACAGGTTTAAGGTGCTGGGGGGTAGGTACAGGGGAGATGTCAGGGGGAAGTTTTTCACACAGAGGGTGGTGGGTGAGTGGAATCGGCTGCCGTCAGCGGTGGTGGAGGCAAACTCGATAGGGTCTTTTAAGAGACTTCTGGATGAGTACATGGGACTTAATAGGATTGAGGGTTATAGGTAGGTCTATATATAAGCCTAGGTAGGTAGGGACATGACCGGCGCAACTTGTGGGCCGAAGGGCCTGTTTGTGCTGTAGTTTTCTATGTTCTATGTTAGATAGAATAACCGTTCACCAAATCAGGTGGCAGAGGACATTGACAGATGCACCATGGAAAGCATCCTTTCTGGTTGTATCACAGCTCGGTATGGCTCCTGCTCTGCCCAAGACCGCAAGAATCAACAAAAAGTTGTGAATGTAGCCCAATCCATCACACAAACCAGCCTCCCATCCATTGACCCTGTCTACACTTCCCGCTGCCTTGGAAAAGCAGCCGGCATAATCAAGGACCCCCACGCACCCCCAGACATTCTCTCTTCCACCTTCTTCCGTCAGGAAAAAGATACAAAAGTCTGAAACAATACTTTTCACTGTATCCCAATACTTGTGACAATAATAAACCAAACCAAATTTAGCATGGCCGATCCCCCTAACCTACATATTGGCCGCACACCGGTGGCACAGTGGCTAGCACTGCTGCCTCACAGCTCCAGGGACCCGGGTTCGATTCCAGCCTCGGGTCGCTGTCTGTGTGGAGTTTGCACGTTCTCCCCGTGTCTGCGTGGGTTTCCTCCGGGTGCTCCGGTTTCCTCCCACAGTCCAAAGATGTGCAGGTTAGGTTGATTGGCCGTGCTAAAATTGCCCCTTAATTTCCCAGGCTGTGCATGTTAGAGGGATTAGCGGGGTAAATATGTGGGATTTCGGGAAGAGGGCCTGGGTGGGATTGTTGTCGGTTCAGGCTCGATGGGCCGAATGGCCTCCTTCTGCACTGTAGAGTTTCTATGATTCTATGATCTTTGGACACTAAGGGACAATTTACAAGGGATCAATTTACTAAGGGACCATCATCCCCGTACAATGGAAAAGCCAGGCAGGATGCCTCAATGACGATCGTCCAGTGGCTCTGACATCCATCATTATGAAGTGCTTCAAAAGGTTAGTCATGGCACGAATCAATTCCAGCCTCCCAGATTGCCTGGATCCACTACAGTTCGTCTATCGCCACAACAGGTCCACAGCAGACGCCATCTCCCTGGCCTTGCACTCAACCATGGAACACCTAGATAATAAAGACACCTTTGTTATCGATTACAGCTCAGCTTTCAACACCATTATTCCGACAAAACTCGTCTCCAAACTCCGTGGCTGGGCCTTGGCTCCTCCCTCTGTGACCAGAGCCTGAACTTCCTAACCCACAGACCACAATCATAGAATCATAGAAACCCTACAGTGCAGAAGGAGGCCATTCGGCCCATCGAGTCTGCACCGACCACAATCCCACCCAGGCCCTACCCCCACATATTTACCCGCTAATCCCTCTAACCTACACATCCCAGGACTCTAAGGGGCAATTTTTAACCTGGCCAATCAACCTAACCCGCACATCTTTTTGGACAATCAGTAAGGATAGGCAACAACACCTCCTCCATGATGATCCTCAGCACCGGTGCCCCACAAGGCTGTGTCCTCAGCCCCTTACTATACTAAGAACATAAGAAATAGGAGCAGGAGTAGGGCATCTAGCCCCTCGAGCCTGCCCCGCCATTCAATAAGATCATGGCTGATCTGAAGTGGATCAGTTCCACTTACCCGCCCGCTCCCCATAACCCTTAATTCCCTTACCGATCAGGAATCCATCTATCCGTGATTTTAAACATATTCAACGAGGTAGCCTCCACCACTTCAGTGGGCAGAGAATTCCAGAGATTCACCACCCTCTGAGAGAAGACGTTCCTCCTCAACTCTGTCCTAAACTGACCCCCTTTTATTTTGAGGTTGTGCCCTCTAGTTCTGGTTTCCTTTCTAAGTGGAAAGAATCTCTCCACCTCTACCCTATCCAGCCCCTTCATTATCTTATAGGTCTCTATAAGATCCCCCCTCAGCCTTCTAAATTCCAACGAGTACAAACCCAATCTGCTCAGTCTCTCCTCATAATCAACACCCCTCATCTCCGGTATCAACCTGGTGAACCTTCTCTGCACTCCCTCCAAGGCCAATATATCCTTCCGCAACTTATACACCGATGACCGTGTGGCCAAGTTCCCCTCCTTTCCTTCTCTATGAACGGTATGCTGTGTCTGTATAGCGCGCAAGAAACAATACTTTTCACTGTATCCCAGTACGTGACAATAATAAATCAAAAAGTTCCGATAATATCCAACTGCTTTGCTGTGAGACTATGGTTCGGCACGAACTACCAGAAGGACGTGGAGGCTTTGGAGAGAGTGCAGAGGAGGTTTACCAGGATGTTGCCTGGTACGGAGGGGCTTAGTTATGAGGAGAGATTGGGTAAACTGGGGTTGTTCTCACTGGAAAGACGGAGGATGAGGGGAGACTTAATAGAGGTGTATAAAATTATGAAAGGCATAGATAGGGTGAACGGTGGGAAGCTTTTTCCCAGGTCGGTGGTGACGTTCACGAGGGGTCATAGGTTCAAGGTGAGGCGGGGGGGAGGTTTAACACAGATATCAGAAAGACATATTTTACACAGAGGGTGGTGGGGGCCTGGAATGCGCTGCCGGGCAAGGTGGTGGAGGCGGACACACTGGGAACGTTTAAGACTTATCTAGACAGCCGTATGAACGGAGTGGGAATGGAGGGATACAAAAGAATGGTCTAGTTTGGACCAGGGAGCGGCGCGGGCTTGGAGGGCCAAAGGGCCTGTTCCTGGGCTGTATTGTTCTTTGAACACTGGTTTCCACTCTCTGCTTTTGGATCCTCCTACTGCCCAGAAACAATCCTGCAAACGGGGACAAAAACCCAGGTCTGAAGCATCACCTGCTCTTCATTCACTCTGAAGCTCGTCCTGGTTGACTCCTGAAGGGACTTGCGCTTCTGAAGTGGTCAGCCACGGCTGCTGTTTTGAAGGCGATTTCCTCCCGGGGTTCCAGCTGACGTGTCACCCTCAGTAAAAAAAACATATAGGCCGGGATTTTCCCGTCCTGCCCGCCGTGGGAATCGTAGCAGGCGGGACAGGACCTTGCAAAGGTCTGTTAACCTCGGGTGGGATTCCCCGGACTTGGGGGGGGGGCCAGCGAGACCGGAGAATCGCGCCCGTAATCTCTGGTCCTCGTCGCGGCTTAAGAGCTGAGCTGGGACTGCGAAAGGCACCTCACAATTCTGTCTACTCCATCCTGGAAGCTGCGGTTATCAGCAACAGTACCAACACTCCCCGCAGTGTTCTGTTTGACAAGGTTCATTCCTGTATTTGTCCGGGGTGCGAGGGGTCCTTAAATTATGCTGGCTGCTTTGCCGAGGCAGTGGGAAGTGTAGACAGAGTCAATGGATGGGAGGCTGGTTTGAGTGATGGATTGGGCTTCATTCACGACCTTTTGTAGTTTCTTGCGGTCTTGGGCAGAGCAGGAGCCCCATACCAAGCTGTGATACAACAAGAAAGAATGCTTTCTGTGGTACATCTGTAAAAATTGGTGACAATCATAGCAGACATGCTAAATTTCCTTAGTCTTCTGAGAAAGTAGAAGCGTTGGTGGGCTTTCTTGACGATAGACGAAGTAGATTGTCATCGACTTCAGGAAGCATAGTGGGGGACATGCTCCTGTCTACCTCAATTGGGATGAAGTAGAAAGTTTCATGTTTTTAGGTGTCCAGATCACCAACAACCAGTCTGGTCCCTTCATATGGACGCTATAGTTAAGAAAGCCCCACCAAAGCCTCTACTTTCTCAGAAGACGAAGGAAATTCGGCATGTCCGCTACGACTCTCACCAACTTTGACAGATGCACCATAGAAAGCATCCTTTCTGGTTGTATCACAGCTCGGTATGGGCTCCTGCTCTGCCCAAGACCGCAAGAAACTACAAAGGGTCGTGACTGTAGCCCAATCCATCACGCAAACCAGCCTCCCATCCACTGACTCTGTCTACCACTTCCCGCTGCCTTGGGAAAGCAGCCGGCATCATCAAGGACCCCCCCACGCACCCCGGACATTCTCTCTTCCGTCGGGGAAAAAGATACAAAGGTCTGAGGTCTTGGTCGGAGCAATCACGTGTGAACTCGCTGGTGCCTCACCAGGTTGGACGACCGATTAAATCCCTTCCCACACTCGGAGCAGGCGAAGGGCTTCTCCCTGGTGTGGGTTCGCTGGTGCGTCAGCAGGGCTGACGATTGCGTGAACCCCTTCCCGCACTCGGGGCAGGTGAAGGGCCTCTCCCCGGTGTGGACCCGGCGGTGGCTCACCAGGTGGGAGGACTGCACGAACCCCTTGCCGCACTCGGGGCAGGTGAAGGGCCTCTCCCCGGAGTGGACTCGCTTGTGGCTCAGCAGGGCGGAGGGGTCGGCGAATCCCTTCTGGCACTGGGGGCAGGCGAAGGGCCTCTCCCCGGTGTGGACGCGCCGGTGCGTCAGCAGGTTGGAGGGTCGGGTGAATGCCTTCCCGCACTCGGAGCAGGGGAAGGGCCTCTCGCCGGTGTGGACGCGCTCGTGTTTCAGCAGCTGGGAGGACTCGGTGAATCCCTTCCCGCACACGGAGCAGGTGAACGGCCGCTCCCCGGTGTGGACCCGCCGGTGTATCAGCAGGTGGGACGACTGGGTGAATCCCTTCCCGCACATGGAGCAGGGGAAGGGCTTCGCTCCGGTGTGGACCCGCCGGTGCCTCAGCAGAGTGGACGACTGGGTGAAGCCCTTCCCGCAGTCCGGGCAGGTAAACGGTCTCTCGCCGGTGTGAACTCGCCGGTGAGTCAGCAGGTGGCAAAACTGCGCGAATCCCTTCCCGCAGTCGGTGCAGGTGAACGGCCTCTCGCCGGTGTGGCTGCGGCGGTGAATTTCCAGCTCCGAGGGGTGACAGTACGCCTTCCCACAGTCCCGACATTTACACGGCCTCTCCCTGGTTCGGTTACACTTGTGCTTCTCCAGTTCAGTCGAATGGTCGAAGCTTCGCCCGCACCCGGAACAAGCGTACGGTTTGTCCGTGGCGTGAAAGCTGCTTTCCCCCTCCATGTTGTCGACGACCGTCACGTCCTGATGAGTTGGAGTGACGCGGTCAGTTGAACTTAGTATCTGGGCTGAACTTTCCGTTTGCAAAACCTTTCCCTGCAAAACAAGTTGAAATCAGTAACTACAAAGAACAGTTGTGGGCGGCACGGTAGCACAGTGGTTAGCACTGCTGCTTCACAGCTCCAGGGTCCCGGGTTCGATTCCCGGCTCGGGTCACTGTCTGTGTGGAGTTTGCACATTCTCCTCGTGTCTGCGTGGGTTTCCTCCGGGTGCTCCGGTTTCCTCCCACAGTCCAAAGATGTGCGGGTTAGGTCGATTGGCCAGGTAAAAAATTGCCCCTTAGAGTCCTGAGATGCATAGGTTAGAGGGGTTAGCGGGTAAAATATGTGGGGGTAGGACCTGGGTGGGATTGTGGTCGGTGCAGACTCGATGGGCCGAATGGCCTCCTTCTGCACTGTAGGGTTTCTATGATTTCTATGATACAGCAAATAAATAATTGGTAAATTAGAATCATAGAAAGAATCATAGAAACCCTACAGTGCAGAAGGAGGCCATTCGGCCCATCGAGTCTGCACCGACCACAATCCCACCCAGGCCCTATCCCCATATCCCTACATATTTACCCGCTAATCCTTCTAACCTACACATCTCAGGACACTAAGGGGCAATTTTAGCTTGGCCAATCAACCTAACCTGCACATCTTTGGACTGTGGGAGGAAACTGGAGTACCCGGAGGAAACCCACGCAGACACGGGGAGAATGTGCCGACTCCGCACAGACAGTGACCCAAGCCGGGAATCGAACCCGGGTTCCTGGCAGCAGTTCCAAGCGCTGTGCCACCTAACTGGAGGGCTGCACGACTGCACAGTAGTTAGTACTGCTGCCTCAGAGCGCCAGGGGCCCGGGTTCGATTCCAGCCTCGGGTGACCATCTATGTGGAATTTTACATTCTCCCCGTGTCTGCATGCGTTTCCTCCGGGTGCTCTGGTTTCCTCCCACACTCCAAAGATGTGCGGGTGAGGTGGATTGGCCATGATAAATCTACCCTTAGTGTCAGGGGGATTGTAAATATGTGGAGTTAAGGGAATAGGGGCTGGGTGGGGAGTGTTGTCAGTGCAGGCTTGATAGGTTGAATAGCCACCTTCTGCACTGCAGGGATTCTATGAGGTACACAGTACATACTCTTGCAACTCAGCCAACGTTGTCTACCTGATACGCTGCAGGAAAGGATGTCCCGAGGCATGGTACATTGGGGAGACCATGCAGACGCTACAACAACAGATGAATGAACACCGCTCGACAATCACCAGGCAAGACTGTTCTCTTCCTGTTGGGGAACACTTCAGCGGTCACGGGCATTCAGCCTCTGATCTTCGGGTAAGCGGCCTTTACGACACCACAGAGTGCCTGAGCAGAGACTGATAGCCAAGTTCCGCACACATGAGGATGGCCTCAACCGGGATCTTGGGTTCATGTCACACTATCTGTAACCCCCACAACTTGCCTGGGCTTGCAAAAATCTCACTAACTGTCCTGGCTGGAGACAATACACATCTCTTTAACCTGTGCTTAACGCTCTCTCCACTCACATTGTCAGTGCATTTAAGACTTGATTACCTGTAAAGACTCACATTCCAACCATTATCATGTAAATTGTCTTTATATGCCCAGTTTGTGAACACAACTCCTCACTCACCTGATGAAGGGGCGGTGCTCCGAAAGCTAGTGGCTTTTGCTGCCAAATAAACCGATTGGACTTTAACCTGGTGTTGTGAGACTTCTTACTGTGCCCACCCCAGTCCAACATCTCCATATCAGGGATTCTAGGAGACAGGGCGCAGGAAAGAGGTAGAGAATCTGGTGAAATGAAATCATAGAAACCCTACAGTACAGAAAGAGGCCCTTCGGCCCATCGAGTCTGCGCCAACCACAATCCCACCCAGGCCCTACCCCCATATCCCTACATATTTACCCACTAATCCCTCTAACCTACGCATCTCAGGACACGAAGGGCAATTTTTTAGCATGGCCAATCAACCTAACCCGCACATCTTTGGACTGTGGGAGGAAACCGGAGCACCCGGAGGAAACCCACACAGACATGAGGAGAGCATGCAAACTCCGCACAGACAGTGACCCAAGCCGGGAATCGAACCCAGGTCCCTGGAGCTGTGAAGCAGCAGTGCTAACCACTGTGCCACCCAATGGTGCAATGATAATCTCTCCCTCAATGTCAGTAAAATGGAGATGGTCATTGACTTTAGGAAGCATAGTGGAGAACATGCCCCTGTCTATATCAACGGGGATGAAGTAGAAAGGGTCGAGAGCTTCAGGTTTTTAGGTGTCCAGATCACCAACAACCTGTCCTGGTCCCTCCATGCCGACACTATAGTTAAGAAACCCCACCAATGCCTCTACTTTATTAGGAGGCTAAGGAAATTCAGCATGTCTGCTGTGACTCTCACCACTTTTTACAGATGCAACATAGAAAGCATGAGTATGACAGGTCAAATGGCCACCCTATGTGCTGTAACTAGAATCATAGAATCCCCTACAGTGCAAAAGGAGGCCATTCGGCCCATCGAGCCTGTACCAACAACAATCCCACCCAGGCTCTATCCTCGTAAACCCGTGTATTTTCCCTGCTAGTCCCCCTGATATATATGGGCAATTTAGCATGGCCAATCCACCTAACCTGCACATCTTTCTCTACATCCTATAACCTTTCTGGTTGTATCACAGCTTGGTATGGCTCCTACTCTGTCGCAAGAAACGACAAAGGGTTGTGAACGTAGCCCAATCCATCACGCAAACCAACCTCCCATCCATTGACTCCGTCTACACTTCCCGCTACCTTGAGAAAGCAGCCAGCATAATCAAGGACCCCACACACCCCGGATATTCTCTCTTCCACCTTCTTCCGTCGGGAAAAAGATGCAAAAGTCTGAGGTCACGTACCAACCGACTCAAGAACAGCTTCTTCCCTGCTGCCGTCAGACTTTTGAATGGACCTAGCTTGCACCAAGTTGATCTTTCTCTACATCCTAGCTGTGACTACATTCTGCACCCTCTCCTTTCCTTCTCTATGAATGGTATGCTTTGTCTGTATAGCATACAAGAAACAATACTTTTCACTGTATACTAATACATGTGACAAATAAATCACAAAAAAATGATTCTATGAGTCTAATCTGTATAAATTCTGAATTGGGTTTCCTAATTTCAGATTTTTCTACATATATGTTGCTCCAAAATTCCATTTAGGTTCGGTGGATTGGCCATGCTAAATTGTCCCTTAGTGTCCAAAGATGTGCAGGTTTGGTTCATTCGCCATGCTAAATTCTCCCTCATGTACCCGAACAGGCACAGAGCGTGGCAACTAGGGGATTTTCACAGTAACTTCATTGCAGTGTTAATATAAGCCTACTTGTGACACTAATAAATAAACGTTAGTGCAGCAATAATACCACTCGGTCATAGAATCCTACAGTGCAGAAGGGGGCTATTTGGCTCATCGAGTCTGCACCAACCACAATCCCACCCAGGCCCTATCCCCATAACCCCATGCATTTACCCTAGCTAGTCCCCATGATACTAAGGGACAATTTAGCATGGCCAATCCACCTAACCCGCAGATCTTTAGACACTAAAGGACAATTTAGCATAGCCAATCCACCTGACCTGCACATCTTTGGGCAATAAGGGACAATTTAGCATGGCCAATCCACCTAACCCGCAGATCTTTAGACACTAAGGTGCAATTTAGCATGGCCAATCCACCTGACCTGCACATCTTTGGACACTAAGGGACAATTTAGCATGGCCAATCCACCTAACCTGCACAGCTTTGGGCACTAACGGACAATTTAGCATGGCCATTCCACCTAACCTGCATGTCTTTCAGACTGTGGGAGGAAACCGGAGCACCTGGAGGAAACCCACGCAGACACGGGGAGAATGTGCAAACTCCACAGTCAGTGACCCGAGGTTGAAATTGAACCCGGGTCCCTGGTGCTGTGAGGCACAGTGCTAAACACTGTTCCACCGTGCTGCCCACCATCATCGCCTCCCAAAGCCCCGTTCTCCCCATGCATTCGAGCTCAACATCTCTCACTGGGTGACTTGTCCCTGCGAAGGGCAAGTCAACACAAAGAGGGGGGGGGGGGACTGTGTCGCTTTAAATATGCAAATGACCCGCCGGGCTCTTGTGCGCATGCTCCACCGGCAAGGGGCCGGCATCGCACCTGCGCACTACATGCTGTGCTGGGACTCGGAAGGAGAAGAGGCGGCCATTTGGAGGCCCAACGACCGCCGGAGCGGGTGAGGTTTCCTAAAGGGAGTGAGTGCACCGGGAAGGGGTGGAGATGCGGGCGGGAAGAGGGAATCAAATGAAATACAAACCTGACTGTGGGTGGTGGGGGGCAAGGGGAAACCGCGCTGGAGCGGCGACGATGATGATGCTGGGGGAGAGCACGTGATGTCCCTCAGCCCGGGGGGGCGGTACCTAGTGGGTGATTGACGTCCGCACCGACCAATCAGAAGAGGACAGGGCGGGGCTGGAGGACCGTAGGGGGAGGGAAATGGCTGGTCCTCCAACCAATGGGAGCGCGGCAAGAGGGCGGGACGTCGCCCTCAGGTGAGGTTGCCTATCCCCAGGTGAGAGTAGCTGAGTCTGCACAGGGAATGGAGCCTGGAGCTGCTCCTGGGTGGGTGGGTAAGGAATAAGAGGCTCAATGCACACATCAATAAATGTATCATTTATGGAAAATACATGTATATAAGTTTATTAGCACTAATAGGAAGGTGGATTATTACTGGGTATGGATGTAAATTGAGAGAGGTTGGATACTCAGCGAGATGTACTGGTTAAGTGCGTTGGGCTGTGCTAAATTCTCCCTCAGTGTAACCCGAACAGGCGCCAGAGTGTGGCCACTAGGAGATTTTCACAGTAACTTCATTCCAGTGTGAATGTAAGCCTACTGGTGACACTAATAAATAACCTAAACCAAACCTTAAATCTTGGTGTCCTCGTGCATCAGTTGCTGAAAGTAAGCGCGCAGGGGCGGCACGGTGGCACAGTGGTTAGCACTGCTGCTTCACAGCTCCAGGGACCTGGGTTCGATTCGCGGCTTGGGTCACTGTCTGTGTGGAGTTTGCACATTCTCCTTGTGTCTGCGTGGGTTTCCTCGGGGTGCTCCGGTTTCCTCCCGGTGTGCAGGTTAGGTTGATTGGCCGTGCTAAAATTGCCCCTTAGTGTCCTGAGAGGTGTAGGTTATAGGGATTAGCGGATAAATATGTGGGGATAAGGGGGTAGGGCCTGGGTGGGATTGTGGTCGGTGCAAACTTGATGGGCCGAATGGCCTCTTTCTGGCAACTAGGGGATTTTCACGGTAACTTCATTGCAGTGTTAATATAATCCTACTTGTGACACTAATAAATAAATGTTAGTGCAGCAATAATACCACTCGGTCATAGAATTCTACAGTGCAGAAGGGGGCTATTTGGCTCCTGGAGTCTGCACCAACCACAATCCCACCCAGGCCCTATCCCCATAACCCCATGCATTTACCCTAGCTCGCCCCCATGATACTAAGGGGCAATTTAACATGGCCAATCCACCTAACCCGCAGATCTTTAGACACTAAGGTGCAATTTAGCATTTAGGGTTTCTATGATTCTAGGTACAGCAGGCAGTAAAGAAGGCAAATGGTATGTTGGCCTTCATAGAGAGAGGATTTGAATATAGGGATAAAAGCAAAATACTGCGGATGCTGGAATTCGGAACAGAAAATGCTGGAAAATCTCAGCAGGTCTGAAAGCATTTCTGGAGAGAGAATAGAGCCAATATTTCAAGTCTGGATGACCCTTCATCAGAGCAGTAACTTCATTGCAGTGTTAATGGAACATGGGAATTAGGAGCAGAAGCACACGTTAGCACTGCTGCCTCACAGCTCCAGGGACCTGGGTTCGATTCCCGGCTCGGGTCACTGTCTGTGTGGAGTTTGTACATTCTCCTCGTGTCTGTGTGGGTTTCCTCCGGGTGCTCCGGTTTCCTCCCACAGTCCAAAGATGTGTGGGTTAGGTTGACTTGCCATGCTAAATTGACCTGAGTGTCAGGGGATTAGCGGGTGGGTCTGGGTCCATAGGACTCTTAAATTGGCCTCGCAGGTAGAAGAGGTGGTTAAGAAGGCGTATGGTGTGCTGGCTTTCATCAATCGAGAGATTGAGTTTAGGAGTCGGGGATAATGATGCAGCTATATAAGACCCTCGTCAGACCCCACTTGGAGTACTGTGCTCAGTTCTGGTCGCCTCATTACAGGAAGGATGTAGAAATTATTGAAAGGGTGCAGAGAAGATTTACAAGGATGTTGCCTGGATTGGGTGGAATGCTTATGAGGATAGGTTGAGGGAGCTCGGTCTTTTCTCCTTGGAGAGACGTAGGATGAGAGGTGACCTGATAGAGATGTATAAGATGTTGAGAGGCATAGATCGGGCGGATTCTCAGAGGCTTTTTCCCAGGGCTGAAATAGCTGCTACGAGAGGACACAGGTTTAAGGTGCTGGGGAGTGGGTACAGAGGAGATGTCAGGGGTAAGTTTTTCACTCAGAGGGTGGTGGGTGAGTGGAATCAGCTGCCGTCAGTGGTGGTGGAGGCAAACTCAATAGGGTCTTTTAAGAGACTTCTGGATGAGTACATGGGGCTTAGTAGGATTGAGGGTTATAGGTAAGCATATATATAAGCCTAGATGGGTAGGGACATGACCAGCGCAACTTGTGGGCCGAAGGGCCTGTTTGTGCTGTAGTTTTTCTATGTTCTCTGTAATATGTGGGGTTACGGGAATAGGGCCTGGGTGGGATTGTGGCCGGTGCAGACTCGATGGGCCGAATGGCCTCCTTCTGCACTGTAGTGATTCTATGATGATTCTGAGCTTCTGCTTAGGCGAAGGATCATCCAGATTCGAAAGATTGGCTCTATTCTCTCTCCACAGATACTGTCAGACCTGCTGAGATATTCCAGCATTTTCCATTAGGGATAGGGATGTTTTGCTTCAATTGTACAGGGCGTTGGTGAGGCCACACAAGGAGTATTGTGTGCAGTATTGGTGTCCTTATCTGAGTAAGGATGTCCTTGCTGTAGAGGGAGCACAGCAAAGGTTTACCAGGCTGATTCCTGGGATCAGGAGGAGAGGAGAGACTAAATTGGTTAGGATTATATTCACTGGTGATCTAAAGTGTAGTAAGAAGTCTAACAACACCAGGTTAAAGTCCAACAGGTCCAACCTGTTGGAGACTTTAACCTGGTGTTGTTAGACTTCTTACTGTGCTTACCCCAGTCCAACGCCGGCATCTCCACATCATGACCTGAAGTGTAACAGTATTTTTGTGTGAAAGAAAAGCATTTTTTTGTTTATTCTGGAGTATGGTGTACAGTTTTTGTCCCCTTATTTGAGGAAAGATGTAGTGGCATTGGAGGCAGTTCAGAGGAGGTTCACTAGATTGATTCCAGAGATGAGGAGTTTGTCGTATAACGAGAGATTGAACAGTTTAGGTCTGGAGTTTAGAAGAATGAGGGGAGATCAAATTGAGGTATACAAGATGATAAAAGATATGGATAAAGTAGACGTGGAGCGGATGCTTCCTCTTGTGGGGCATTCTAGGAGAGGTAAGGGGTATTCTTCGGATAAGGGATAGCAAATTTAAAACAGTTGAGGAGAAATTACTTCTCCCAAAGCGTTGTGAATCTGTGGAACCCGCTACCCCAAAGTGTGGTGGATTCTGGGACAGTGAGTAAATTTGAGGAGGAGTTAGACAGATTTTTAATTCGTAGAAATGGTCAAGAGCTTCAGGTTTTTAGGTGTCCAGATCACCAACAACCTGTCCTGATCCCCCCCCCCCATGCCGACACTATAGCTAAGAAAGCTCACCAACGCCTCTACTTAGAAGACTAAGGAAATTTGGCATGTCAGCTACTTTTAGAGATGCAACATAGAAAGCATTCTTTCTGGTTGTATCACAGCTGGGTATGGCTCCTGCTCTGCCCAAGACCGCAAGGATCTACAAAAGATCGTGAATGTAGCCCAATCCGTCACACAAACTAGCCTCCCATCCATTGACTCTGTCTACACTTCCCGCTGCCTCAGCAAAGCAGCCAGCATCATCAAGGACCCCAAGCACCCCAGACATTCTCTCTTCCACCTTCTTAATTTGGGAAAAAGATACCAACCCACTCAAGAACAGCTTCTTCCCTGCTGCTGTCAGACTTTTGAATGGATTTACTTTGCATTAAGTTGATCTTTCTCTACACCCTAGCTATGACGGTAACACTACAATCTGCACTCTCTCGTTTCCTTCTCTATGAACGGTATGTTTTGTCTGTATAGCACGCAAGAAATAATACTTTTCACGATGTTAATACATGTGACAATAATAAATAATATCAAAATCAAATGGTAATGGGTTGAAAGGTTATGGGGAGAAGGCAGGAAAATGGGGATGAGGAGCATATCAGCCATGATCGAATGGCAGAGCGGACTCAATGGGCCGAATGGCCTCATTCTGCTCCTATATTTTATGAACTTATTCACGTTAATGTTTTACTCAAAGATCAATTTGATGACAAATATAAAAATTTCAATGCCACATAATTAGTTTTTTTTACATTAAACTATTATCTTTCCCCATAGTCTGTCACAGTTTCAGGCAAAAATAGGCGGAAAGGCAAGTTGCGGGAAGGATACAAACATAGAAATCATAGAAACCCTACAGTACAGAAAGAGGCCATTCGGCCCATCGAGTCTGCACCGATCACAATCCCACCCAGACCCTACCCCCATATCCCTACATATTTACCCACTAATCCCTCTAACCTACACATCTCAGGACACTAAGGGCAATTTTTTAGCATGGCCAATCAACCTAACCCGCACATCTTTGGACTGTGGGAGGAAACCGGAGCACCCGGAGGAAACCCACGCAGACACGAAGAGAATGTGCAAACTCCACACAGACAGTGACCCGAGCCGGGAATCGAACCCAGGTCCCTGGAGCTGTGAAGCAGCAGTGCTAACCACTGTGCTACCGTGCCGCCCATAGGTGAGTATAAGGTGAGAATTCTTCATTTTGGAAGGGAGAAGAAAAGAACAGTATTATCTAAATGGAGAAAAACTGCAGAAAGCTGCAATGCAAAGGGACTTGGGGGGGAACTTGAGCATGAAAGACAGAAAGCTGGCACACAGGTGCAGCAGGGAATCAGGAGGGCTAATGGAATGTTGGCCCTCATTTCTAATGGGTTGGAGTGTCTACCAGGCTGATTCCGGGGATGGCGGGACTGATGTACGAGGAGAGATTGACTAGATTAGGGATTGTTTTCGCTGGAGTTCAGACGAATGATGGTGGGATCTCATGGAGACTTATAGAATTCTAACAGGACTAGACAGGGTAGATGCAGGGAGGATATTCCCGATGGTGGGGGAGTCCAGAACCAGGGGCCACAGTCTGAGGATTCAGGGTAGACCATTTAGGACGGAGGTGAGGAGACATTTCTTCACCCGGTGAGCCGGTGGAATTCATTACCACAGGAAGTAGTTGGTGCCAAAACAATGAATGTATTCAAGAGGCGGCTGGATACAGCACTTGGGGCGAATGGGGTCAAAGGTAGATGTGGTTTACATGGACTTCAGCAAGGCGTTCGATAAGGTCCCCCGTGCAAGACTTCTCGAGAAAGTGAGAGGGCATGGGATCCAAGGGGGCTGTTGCCTTGTGGATTCGGAACTGGCTTGCCTGCAGAAGGCAGAGAGTGGTTGGAGACGGGTCTTTTTCTGAATGGAGGTCGGTCACCAGTGGAGTGCCCCAGGGGTCTGTTCTGGGACCCTTGCTGTTTGTCATTTTCATAAATGACCTGGATGAGGAAGTGGAGGGATGGGTTGGTAAGTTTGCCGATGACACGGAGGTTGGTGGGGTTGTGGATAGTCTGGAGGGATGTTAGAAGCTGCAGCGTGACATAGATAGGATGCAAGACTAGGCGGAGAAGTGGCAGATGGACTTCAACCCGGATAAATGTGTAGTGGTCCATTTTGGCAGGTCAAACGGGATGAAAGAGTATAATATCAAGGGTAAGACTCTTAGCGGTGTAGAGGATCAGAAGGACCTTGGGGTCCGGGTCCATAGGACTCTTAAATCGGCCTCGCAGGTAGAGGAGGTGGTTAAGAAGGCATATGGTGTGCTGGCCTTCATCAATCGAGGGATTGAGTTTAGGAGTCGGGAGATAATGATGCAGCTTTATAAGACCCTTGTCAGACCCCACTTGGAGTACTGTGCTCAGTTCTGGTCGCCTCATTACAGGAGGGATGTGGAAATGATTGAAAGGGTGCAGAGAAGATTTATAAGGATGTTGCCTGGATTGGTTGGCATGCCTTGTGAGGATAGGCTGAGGGAGCTCGGTCTTTTCTCCTTGGAGAGACGTAGGATGAGAGGTGACCCGATAGAGGTGTACAAGATGTTGAGTGGTATAGATTGGGTGGATTCTCGGAGGCTTTTTCCCAGGGTGGAAATAGCTGCTACGAGAGGACACAGGTTTAAGGTGCTGGGGAGTAGGTACAGAGGAGATGTCAGGGGGAAGTTTTTCACACACAGCGTGGTGGGTGAGTGGAATCGGCTGCCGTCAGTGGTGGTGGAGGCAAACTCGATAGGGTCTTTTAAGAGACTTCTGGATGAGTACATGGGACGTAATAGGATTGAGGGTTTTAGGTAAGCCTAGGTAGGTAGGGACATGACCGGCGCAACTTGTGGGCCGAAGGGCCTGTTTGTGCTGTAGTTTTTCTATGTTATGGGGAGAAAGCAGGATTATTGAGTTGGACAATCAGCCATGATCGTGATGAATGGCGGAGCAGGCTCGAAGGGCCGAATGGCCTCCTTCAGCTCCTATCTTCTATGTTTCTATAAAGGAGTAGGGAAGTCTTGCTGCAACTGTACAAGGTACTGGTAAGATCACATCTGGAGCACTGTGAGCAGTTTTGCTCCCCTTATTTAAAGAAAGATATTTAATTGGAGGCAGTTTAGAGAAGGTTCACTCGGGTGATTCCCGGCATAGAGGGATTGTCTTATGAGGAAAGGTTGGGAACTCTACTAGTTGGAATTTAGAAGAATGAGAGATGATCATGCTGTGTCGAACTTCGGTGAGGCCACAGCTGGAGTACTGTGTGCAGTTCTGGTCGCCACATTATCAGAAGGATGTGATTGCACTGGAGGGAGTGCAGAGGAGATTCACCAGGATGCTGCCTGGGATGGAACATTGAAGTTATGAAGAGAGGTTGGGTAGGCTTGGGTTGGTTTCGTTGGAGCAGAGAAGACTGAGGGGCGCCCTGATCGAGGTGGACAAGATTATGAGAAACATGTACAGTGTGGATTAAGAGCAGCTGTTCCCCTTAGTTGAAGGGTCAGTCACGAGGCGACATAAGTTCAAGGTGTGAGGCAGAAGGTTTAAGGGGGATGTGAGGAAAAACGGTTTTACCCAGAGGGCGGTGACGGTCTGGAATGCGCTGCCTGGGAGGGCGGTGGAGGCGGGATGCCTCACATCCTTTAAAAAGTATCTCGATGAGCACTTGGCACATCATCACATTCAGGGCTACGGGCCAAGTGCTGGCAGGTGGGAGTTCAGGTGTTTCTAATATGTCGGTGTGGACCCAAAGGGCCTCTTCTCTGCTGTGATCTCATTGAGATATATTGGATTCTTAAGGGGCTTGAGAGGGTAAATGTTGAGAGGATGTTTCCCCTCATGGGAGAGTCTAGGATCAGGGGGCATAGTCTCGGAATATAGAGGCGTCAATTTAAGATTGAGAGGAGGAGGAGGAGGAATTTTTCTGTCTCAGGATTGAGTCTTTGGAACTCCTTGCCGCAGAGAACTGTGGGGCCAAAGTCCTCGAGTATCTTTCGGGCTGAGATAGATAGATTTTTTGATCAATAAGGGAATCAAGGGTTCCCTTGGTGCAGGTAGGTACGATAGGGGCGTTTAAGGAGCTTTTAGATAAGCACATGAGTATGCAAGGAATAGAGGGATAGGGACCAAGGGCAGGCAGAAGGGATTAGTTTAATTTGACGTCATGTTCAGAACAAAGAACAGTACAGCACAGGAAACAGGCCCTTCGGCCCTCCAAGCCTGTGCCACTCCTTGGTCCAACTAGACCAATCGTTTGTATCCCTCCATTCCCAGGCTGCTCATGTGACTATCCAGGTAAGTCTTAAACGATGTCAGCGTGCCTGCCTCCACCACCCTACTTGGCAGCGCATTCCAGGCCCCCACCACCCTGTGTGTAAAAAACATCCCTCTAATATCTGAGTTATACTTTGCCCCTCTCAGCTTGAGCCCGTGACCCCTCGTGATCGTCACCTCCCACCTGGGAAAAAGCTTCCCACTGTTCACCCTATCTATACCCTTCATAATCTTGTACACCTCTATTAGATCTCCCCTCATTCTCCATCTTTCCAAGGAGAACAACCCCAGTTTACCCAATCTCTCCTCATAGCTAAGACCCTCCATACCAGGCAACATCCTGGTAAACCTTCTCTGCACTCTCTCTAACGCCTCCACGTCCTTCTGGTAGTGCGGCGACCAGAACTGGACGCAGTATTCCAAATGTGGCCTAACCAGCGTTCTATACAGCTGCATCATCAGACTGGGCCGAAAGGCCTGTTCCTGTGCTGTACTGTTCTGAGCTTTGTGTTATCCTCAAACTTGGAAATATCACATTCGGTCCCCATATCCAAATATATATCATGAACAGCTTGGTGCCAATGCTGGATGGCACAGTGGTTAGCGCTGCTGCCTCACTGCCAGGGACCTGGGTTCGAATCCCACTCGGGTCACTGTCTGTGCGGAGTCTGCATGTTTTCTGTGTGGGTTTCCTCCGGGTGCCTCCCACAGTCTGAAAGACGTGCTGATTGGGTGCCATGCTAAATTCTCCCTCCATGTACCCGAACAGGCGCCGGAGTGTGGCGACTATGGGATTTTCACAGGAACTTCATTGCAGTGTTAATGTAAGCCTACTTGTGACACTAATAAAAAAAAATCTGGCTCCCTTTGACAATTTCACGTTGGAAGTTGCTCGACTCGACTGGGTTCCAAAATCCACACTAATAAATAAACTTTAAATGCTCTGTTATCTACGATTCCATGGCTGGCTGCTGGTGTGGTTCCTTTACTATGGATTTGAATCTATGCCCATCCATTGCTTCGATTCACCCCTGTCCTCCTGGATTACCTCCTGGATGCTACCAGGACTTGATGGATTGAGTTATAAGGAGAGGCTGGATAGACTGGGACTTTTACCTCTGAAGCGTAGGAGGCTGAGGGGTGATCTTATGGAGGTTTATAAAATAATGAGGGGCACAGATCAGCTAGATAGTCAATATCTTTTCCCAAAGGTAGGAGAGTCTAAAACTAGAGGGCATAGGTTTAAGGGGAGAGATATAAAGGGTCCAGAGGGGCAATTTGTTCACACAGAGGGTGGTGAGTGTCTGGAACAAGCTGCCAGAGGTAGTAGTAGAGGCGGGTACAATTTTGTCTTTTAAAAAGCATTGAGACAGTTACGTGGGTAAGATGGGTTTAGAGGGATACGGGCCAAATGGGGGCAATTGGGATTAGCTTAGTGGTTAAAAACTGGGCAGCATGGACAAGTTGGGCCGAAGGGCCTGTTTCCGTGCTGTAAACCTCTATGACTCTATGACCTCTCTGCTATCATCTTACTAATGGGTGTATTTTGGTGTGTTTTGTATTTTACTGTTACTTTCCCTGACTGTGCGTCAGTGAGGTTTCCACTGCTGCCCATCCCTTGACAGTGAACGACTGAAGTAATCGCTTCAGCTTCCCACAGTATCCTCCACAGTCAGGAATTCATTTTCGTGCACGATAGTCCGTTTCTGTTCCTGTGCTTATATTAACCATCAGACTGTGCACCATTTTTACTCGGTGTAATTAATTGAAATGTTAACTGTTTCTTTCTCCAGAGATACTGGAGAAAGATACTGGGGTGGCACAGTGGTTAGCACTGCTGCCTCACAGCGCCAGGGACCCGGTTCAATTCTGGCCTCGGGTCACTGTCTGTGTGGGAGTTTGCACATTCTCCCCATGTCTGCGTGGGTTTCCTCCGGGTGCTCCGGTTTCCTCCCACAGTCCAAAGATGTGCGGGTTAGGTGGATCGGCCGTGCTAAATTGTCCCTTAGTCTCAGGGGGACTAGCTAGGGTAAATACGTGGGGTGATGTGGATGGGGCCTGGGTGGGATTGTTGTTGGTGCAGACTTGATGGGCCGAATGGCCTCCTTCTGCACTGTAAGGATTCTATGATTCTAAGAAAAAGGGCAGGAATGTGGACGTGAGGAATGTCGGATTAACCATGATCCTATCGAATGGTGCAGCAGGCTTGATGGGCTGAATGTCCCATTCCTGTTCCTATTAAACTCTTATGGTTATGGTCTTAAAAGCAATTTTAAGACTGCACATGGTTCTCCAAGCTCTGAGAATATCAGCTGGCCTGTGATCGCCAAAGATTTAGTGAGAAAGAACAATTTTCTGCAGTAAATTTATCTTAAGAACATAAGAACATAAGAAATAGGAGCAGGAGTAGGCCATCTAGCCCCTCGAGCCTGCCCCGCCATTCAATAAGATCATGGCTGATCTGACGTGGATCAGTACCACTTACCCGCCTGATCCCCATAACCCTTAATTCCCTTACCGATCAGGAATCCATCCATCCGCGCTTTAAACATATTCAGCGAGGTAGCCTCCACCACCTCAGTGGGCAGAGAATTCCAGAGATTCACCACCCTCTGGGAGAAGAAGTTCCTCCTCAACTCTGTCTTAAACCGACCCCCCTTTATTTTGAGGCTGTGTCCTCTAGTTTTAACTTCCTTACTAAGTGGAAAGAATCTCTCCGCCTCCACCCTATCCAGCCCCCGCATTACCTTATAAGTCTCCATAAGATCCCCCCTCATCCTTCTAAACTCCAACGAGTACAAACCCAATCTCCTCAGCCTCTCCTCATAATCCAAACCCCTCATCTCCGGTATCAACCTGGTGAAGCTTCTCTGCACTCCCTCCAATGCCAATATATCCTTCCTCATATAAGGGGACCAATACTGCACACAGTATTCCAGCTGCGGCCTCACAAATGCCCTGTACAGGTGCATCAAGACATCCCTGCTTTTATATTCTATCCCCTTCGCGATATAGGCCAACATCCCATTTGCCTTCTTGATCACCTGTTGTACCTGCAGACTGGGCTTTTGCGTCTCATGCACAAGGACCCCCAGGTTCCTTTGCACGGTAGCATGTTTTAATTTGTTTCCATTGAGATAGTAATCCCATTTGTTATTATTTCCTCCAAAGTGTATAACCTCGCATTTCTCAACGTTATACTCCATTTGCCATATCCTCGCCCACTCACTCAGCCTGTCCAAATCTCTCTGCAGATCTTCTCCGTCCTCCACACGATTCACTTTTCCACTTATCTTTGTGTCGTCTGCAAACTTCGTTACCCTACACTCCGTCCCCTCCTCCAGATCATCTATATAAATGGTAAACAGTTGCGGCCCGAGTACCGATCCCTGCGGCACGCCACTAGTTACCTTCCTCCAACCGGAAAAACACCCATTTATTCCGACTCTTTGCTTCCTGTCGGATAGCCAGTCCCCAATCCACTTTAACACACTACCCCCAACTCCGTGTGCCCTAATCTTCTTCAGCAGCCTTTTATGGGGCACCTTATCAAACGCCTTTTGGAAATCCAAAAACACCGCATCCACCGGTTCTCCTCCATCAACCGCCCTAGTCACATCTTCATAAAAATCCAACATGTTCGTCAAGCACGACTTTCCCCTCATGAATCCATGCTGCGTCTGATTGATCGAACCATTTCTATCCAGATGCCCTGCTATCTCCTCTTTAATAATGGATTCCAGCATTTTCCCTACTGCAGACGTTAAGCTGACCGGCCTATAGTTACCCGCCTTTTGTCTCCTTCCTTTTTTAAACAGCGGCGTAACATTAGCCGTTTTCCAATCAACCGGCACTACCCCAGAATGCAACGAGTTTTGATAAATAATCACTAACGCATCCACTATGACCTCTGACATTTCTTTCAATACCCTGGGATGCATTCCATCCGGACCCGGGGACTTGTCCACCTTCAGTCCCATTAGTCTACCCAGCACTGCCTCTCTGGTAACATTAATTGTATTAAGTATTTCTCCTGCTGCCAACCCTCTATCGTTAACATAAGAACTAGGAGCAGGAGTAGGCCATTCGGCCCCTTGAGTCTGCTCCACCATTCAATAAGATCATGGCTGATCTTTTCCTGGATTCAGCTCCACTTACCCACCCGCTCAACCTAACCCTTAATTCCTTTACTGTTCAAAAATTTATCTAACCTTGCCTTAAAAACATTCAATGAGCCAGCCTCAACTGCTTCACCGGGCAGGGAATTGCACAGATTCACAACCCTTTGTGTGAAGAAGTTCCTCCTCAACTCAGTCCTAAATCTGCTTCCCCTTATTTTGAGGCTATGCCCCCTAGTTCTAGTTTCACCTGCCAGTGGAAACAACTTCCCTGCTTCTATCTTATCTATTCCCTTCATAATCTTATATGTTTCTATAGGATCTCCCCTCATTCTTCTGAATTCCAATGAGTATAGCCCCAGTCTACTCAGTCTCTCCTCATAAGCCAACCCCCAACTCTGGAATCAACCTAGTGAATCTCCTCTGCACCCCTTCCAGTGTGAGTATATCCTTTCTCAAGTAAGGAGACCAAAACTGTATGCAGTACTCCAGGTGTGGCCTCACCAGCACCTTATACAGCTGCAACATAATCTCGCTGTTTTTAAACTCCATCCCTTTAGCAATGAAGGACAAAATTCCATTTGCCTTCTTAATTACCTGCTGCACCTGCAAACCAACTCCTTGAGATTCCTGCACAAGGACACCCAGGTCCCTCTGCACAGCAGCATGCTGCAATTTTTTACCATTTAAATAATGGTCCATTTTGCTGTTATTCCTACCAAAATGGATGACCTCACATTTACCAACATTGTACTCCATCTGCCAGATCCTCGCCCACTCACTTAGACTATCTATATCCCTTTGCAGACTTTGTGTCCTCTGCACACTTTGCTCTGCCACCGATCTTAGTGTCATCTGTGAATTTTGACACTACACTTGGTCCCCAACTCCAAATCATCTATGTAAATCGTAAACAATTGTGGTCCCAACACTGATCCATGAGGCACACCACTCGTCACTGATCGCCTACCAGAAAAACACCCATTTACCCCCACTCTTTGCTTTCTGTTAGTTAACCAATCCTCTATCCATACTAATACATTACCCGTAACACCGTGCACCTTCATCTTATGCAGCAGTCTTTGGTGCGGCACCTTGTCAAATGCCTTCTGGAAATCCAGATACATCACATCCACAGGTTTCCCATTGTCCACTGCACATGTAATGTTCTCAAAGAATTCCACCAAATTAGTCAAACATGACCCGCCCTTCATGAACCCATGCTGCGTCTTACCAATGGGACAATTTATATCCAGATGTCTCGCTATTTCTTCCTTGATGATAGATTCAAGCATTTTACCTACTACAGAAGTTAAGCTAACCGGCCTATAGTTACCCGCCTTTTGTCTACCTCCTTTTCTAAACAGTGGCGTCACATTTGCTGTTTTCCAATCTGTGGGAACCACCCCAGAGTCCAGCGGATTTTGGTAAATTACCACGAGTGCATTTGCTATTTCTCCCGCCCACTCTTTTAGTACCCTGGGATGTATTCCATCAGGACCAGGAGACTTGTCTACCTTTAGCCCCATTAACTTGCCCAACACTACCTCTTCCATGATAATGATAGTTTCTAGGTCCTCACCTGCCATCGCCTTCCTTTCAATTTTTGGCATGTTATTTGTGTCTTCCACTGTGAAGACCGACACAAAATACCTGTTCAATGCCTCAGCCATTTTCTCATTTCCAGTTATTACATCCCCCTTCTCATCCCCTAAAGGACCAATGTTTACTTTCGCCACTCGTTTTCGTTTTATATATTTGTAGAAACTTTTGCTATCTGTTTTTATATTCTGAGCTAGTTTCCTCTCATAATCCATCTTACTTTTCTTTATAGCTTTTTTCGTGGCTTTCTGCTGACCTTTAAAAATTTTTACACATCTTTAAAAATTTCCCAATCCTCTAGGTTCCCACTAATCTTTGCCACTTTGTATGTATTTTCTTTCAATTTGATAGCCTCCTTTATTTCCTTAGATATCCATGGCTGATTATCTCTTTTTCTACAGTCCTTCCTTATCACTGGTATATACTTTTGCTGAGCACTGTGAAAGATCGCTGTGAAAGTCCTCCACTGTTCCTCAATTGTCCCACCATAAAGCTTTTGCTCCGAGTTTACCTTAGCCAACACCTCCCTCATCCCTTTGTAGTCTCCTTTGTTTAAGCACAAGACACTGGATTGGATTTTACCTTCTCACGCTCCATCTGTATTTTAAATTCAACCATACTGCGATCGCTCCTTCCAAGAGGATCCTTAACTGCAAGATCATTAATTTTTCCCCTCTCATTACACAGGACCAGATCTAGGATAGCTTGCTCCCTCGTGGGTTCCATTACATACTGTTCAAGGAAGCTATTGCAGACACATTCTATGAACTCCTCCTCAAGGCTGCCTTGACCAATTGATACGTAGATTAAAATCCCTCATGATAATTGATGTACCGTTTCCTCTGGTGCCAGTGATTCTCTTTCCTCCACACATGGGCTGATTTTGTTCAGGCAAAAGCTCATCAGACCAGGATACTTATTTCCCAGTTTTATCCTTGTGGGACCTGCACTGGCATAGGCCGCACAATGGTTAGCACTGCTGCCTCACAGCACCAGGGACCCAGGTTTCATAGAATCTACAGAAGGAGGCCATTCGACCCATCGAGCCTGCACCGACCACAATCCCACCCAGATTCTATTCCCAGATTCGTATTTACCCTAGCTGGTCCCCCTGACACTTGGTCTAATTTAGCATGAGCAATCCACCTAACCCGCACATCTTTGAACTGTGGGAGGAAACCAAAGCACCTGAAGGAAACCCACGCAGACACGGGGAGAATGTGCAAACTCCACACACAGACAGAGACCCGAGGCCGGAATTGAACCCGTGTCCCTAGCGCTGTGAGGCAGCAGTGCTAACCACTGTGCTGCCTGTTTGATTCGGAAGTTGGGTCACGGTCTGTGCGGAGTCTGCACGTTCTACCCGTGTCTGCGTGGGTTTCCTCCGGGTGATCCGGTTTCCTCCCACAGTCCGAAAGACGTACAGGTCAGATGGATTAGCCATGATAAATGTGTGGGGTTACCTGGATAGGGCAGGGGAGAGATACTCTGTCAGAGAGTTGGTGCAGACTTGATTGGCCGAATGGCCTCATCTTCATTGTAGGGATTCTGTCATTATCTCCGCTGATTCTCTTTGCTCTTAGCTTTGACGAAGGGTCATCGAGACTCAAAACCTGGGCTCTATTCTCTCTCCCCACAGATGCTGAGATTTTCCAGCATTTTCTAATTTTGTTTCAGATTCCAGCATCTGCAGTATTTTGCTTTTATTTGTGATTATATGATTGTCACAAAACAAATCTGGTACATTACCATCCTTACCTGGTCTGGCTCGGTAAGACCAATCATGGCCAATTTACCTAATTTGCTCCTTAGTGCCGAAAGATGTGTAGGTTAGGTAGATTGGCCATGGTACGGGGATAGGCCTAAGATGCTCATAGAAACTATCATAGAATCCTACAGTGCAGAAAGAGGCCATTCGGCCCATCGAGTCTGCACCGACCACCATCCCACCCAGGCCCTATCCCCATATCCCTACATATTTACCCACTAACCTATGCATCCTTGGGACACTAAGGGGCAATTTAGAACGGCCAATCAACCTAGTCCGCACATCTTTGGACTGTGGGAGGAAACCGGAGCACCCGGAGAAAACCCACGCAGACACGAGGAGAATGTGCAAACTCCACACAGACAGTGACCCCGAGCCGGGAATCGAACCCAAGTCCCTGGAGCTGTGAAGCAGCAGTGCTAACCACTGTGCCACCGTGCCGCCCACTAGAAGCAGGAGTAGGCCATTCGACCCTTTGAGCCTGCTCTGCTATTCCTCTTGATCATCGAATTCAATATCCTGATCTCTCTTTCCCGCCCCCACCCACCCCCCCCCCCGCCCCCCCACATTTCCCTCGATCCCTTTAGCCCCAAGAACTATATCTAATTTCTTCTTGAAATCACACAATGTTTTGACCTCAGCTACTTTCTGTTGTAGTGAATTCCACACATTCACCACTCTCTGGGTGAAGAAATTTCTCCTCACCTCAGTCCTAAAAGGTTTATCCGTTATCCTCAAACTATAACCTCTAGTTCTGGACTCCCCCCACCATCGGGAACATTAGAACATAGACATAGAACAGTACAGCACAGAACAGGCCCTTCGGCCCATGATGTTGTGCCGAGCTTTATCTGAAACCAAGATCAAGCTATCCCACTCCCTATCATCCTGGTGTGCTCCATGTGCCATTGTTCCTGAATCTACCCTGTCTAACCCGGATAGAATTTTATAAGTTTCTATCAGATCCCCTCTCACTTTTCTGAACTCCAGTGAATATAATCCTAACTGACTTAGTCTCTCCTCATACGACAGACCTGCCATCCCAAGAATCAGACTGATAAATCTTCGCTGCGCTCCCTCTATAGCAGAGACATCCTTCCTTGGATAAAGGACACCAAAACTGCACACAATACTCCAGGTGTGGCCTCACCAATGCCCTGTACAATTCATAGAAACCCTACAGCACAGAAAGAGGCTATTTGGCCCGTCAAGTCTGCACCAACCACAATCCCACCTAGGCCCTACCCCCATATCCCTACATATTTACCCACTAAACCCTCTAACCTACGCATCTCAGGACACTAAGGGCAATTTTAGCATGGCCAATCCACCTAACCCGCACATCTTTGGACTGTGGGAGGAAACCGGAGCACCCGGAGGAAACCCACGCAGACACTGAGGAGAATGTGCAAACTCCACACAGACAGTGACCCGAGCCAGGAACCGAACCCAGGTCCCTGGAGCTGTGAAGCAGCAGTGCTAACCGCTGTGCTACAGTGCCGCCCTTGCAGGAAAACATCCCTATGCTCAAATAATCTCGCTTATGGTGAGTTGGTGCAGACTCAATGGGCTGAATGGCCTCCTTGTGCACTGCAGGGATTCTACGGGGGTTCTGAGATCCCAACTCATAGAAATCATAGAAACCCTACAGTGCAGAAGGAGGCCATTCGGCCCATCGAGTCTGCACCGACCACAATCCCACCCAGGCCCTACCCCTGGATATTTACCCGCTAATCCCTCTAACCTATGCGTCTCAGGACACTAAGGGGCAATTTTTCTTTTCACCTGGCCAATCCACCTAACCCGCACATCTTTGGACTGTGGGAGGAAACCGGAGCACCCGGAGGAAACCCACGCAGACACGAGGAGAATGTGCAAACTCCACACAGACAGTGACCCGAGCCGGGAATCGAACCCAGGTCCCTGGAGCTGTGAAGCAGCAGTGCTACCGTGCCGCCCACTTTTTCTTGCACATTCAAATATGAGTCTCCCACACTTGCTGCTCCTCCAATTATAGATTCTGTCTCAGCAGGAGTGAGGGGGAAGGAATATGTGGTTGGAGGAGCCAGAGCACAGTAAGAAGTTTAACAACACCAGGTTAAAGTCCAACAGGTTTATTTGGTAGCAAAAACCACACAAGCTTTCGGAGCTCCAAGCCCCTTCTTCAGGTGAGTGGGAATTCCCACTCACCTGAAGAAGGGGCTTGGAGCTCCGAAAGCTTGTGTGGCTTTTGCCACCAAATAAACCTGTTGGACTTTAACCTGGTGTTGTGAGACTTCTTACTGTGTTTACCCCAGTCCAACGCCGGCATCTCCACATCATGGGAGCCAGCAGTAACTGTCACATTTCTGGTTAGGGAAGCAAAGGTTGGAAGCCAGGAGGGTAAGAGCCCTGGGATTGAGTCTGGGACACTTCTCAGCTCCGGCTTTCATCGCCGCCTGAGCGGGAGCTGCAGGATTTTATTTTGCTTGCGACGTCACAATGGGGCGGCAGCGTAGTCTAGCCCCGCCCCCTCTGCCTATTGATCAGAGCGGGCATGTCAGTCACCACCCGACCCCGCCTCCTCCTCCTCACCGCCCACAAACGGTCCTCCAGCCCCGCCCCCTCTGCTTATTGGTCAGAGTGCGCCTCATTCCCCGCCCCCTTCCCCCCTGCCAATTGGTTAGAGTGCCCGTCAGTCAGACCCCGCCCCCTTCCTCCTCCAAACCCTCTGCCCATTAGTCAGAGCGCACAACCGATCCCGCCCCCCCTCACCCAAACCCTCTGCCTATTGGTCAGAGCGCACAACTGATCCCGCCCCCCCTCACCCAAACCTTCTGCCTATTGGTCAGAGCGCACAACTGATCCCGCCCCCCTCACCCAAACCCTCTGCCTATTGGTCAGAGCGCACATCACTCACCGCCTCGGGCCCCGCCCCCCCGGGGAGATCACGTGGTCAGCACCGCCCACCGACGCTGCTATCGCGCCGCCGTCTGCTTCACTGGCCTTTCCCGTTAACTCCGGCCCATCTCTCAGCCAGGTTGGTTTATTTTTCTCTTCCAGCCTCCGCCTACTTCTCCAAACATTGACCCCCTCCTCCTCCTCCTCCCCCCCCCCGGCCTCCCTCAATCCATTTGGAGGAAAAGAAAACTCACTTTCCGTCGCCAACGGCCGACCCTCCTCCCCCTGTCACGGGAATACAATGCGCAGGCGCAGTGCCGGCTACCGGAGCATGCGCACAGCGAAGGCGTTTGATCTACATGTTTAAAGGGACACTGTCCCTGTGTTCATTTGGTCATTTAAAGGGACAGAGTTTAAAGTTTATTGATTATCGAGTAAGGCTTATATTAACACTGCAATTAAGTTTACTGGGAAAATCCCCTGGTGGCCACACTCCGGCGCGCGGAAATGTCCTCCGTGCCTTTTTCTACCGCGCGGAGGCGTTTCTTAGAATCTTAGAATCCCTACAGCACAGAAAGAGGCCATTCGGCCCATCGAGTCTGCACCGACCAAATCCCACCCAGGCCCTACCCCCATATATTTACCCACTAATCCCTCCAACCTACACATCCCAGGACACTAAGGGCAATTTTAGCATGGCCAATCAACCTAACCCGCACATCTTTGGACTGTGGGAGGAAACCGGAGCACCCGGAGGAAACCCACGCAGACACGAGGAGAATGTGCAGACTCCACACAGACAGCGACCCGAGCCGGGAATCGAACCCGGGTCCTTGGAGCTGTGAAGCAGCAGTGCTAACCACTGTGCTACCGTTTCCTGTGCGGGCTGCTGCTGCACACCTTCCACTACCGCCTCCTCGCCTGTCGCCCGGATACACCTTGGCGGGCCTTGTTGCCGCCGGGCAACGGAGGTCCCCGGTGGAGGTCCCTCCCTCTACGGAGGGATCTCCCCCAATTACGTCGGGGACCTGGGGTGGAGGGTGATGCATGCAGCAGTGCCGCACAACCGTAGGATTCACTGGTTCACGGGCTCCGAAGACTGCCCTTTCTGCGGCCTTGTGGAGTCCGTGGACCATGTCTATGTTGTGTATCTTAGGCTGCACTCCCTTTATGTTTTCCTAAAGAACCTTTTATTGATGTTTTGTTTGCACTTCAGTCCCACGCTCCTGATCTACGGACACCCGGTGCGGAGAGGGGAGGGTCGGGATGGCGACCTCCTCGTGAACCTGGGCCTGGCGAAACGCGCCATTTTCCGGTCCAGGCAGCGGGCGATCGAGGGGGCCGTCCATCCTGACTGTCTTCCCCTCTACCGCAGCTACGTTCGCGGCCAGGTGTCCCTGGAGAGGGAGCATGCGGTGTCCACGGGCGCGGTTGACGCTTTCCGCGCCCGCTGGGCACCGCAGGGGTTGGGGTGCGTCATCGACCCTAATAATCACATTTTAATTTGATGTTTTTAAGTTTCCTTTGTACTTTGATTTTTGTTCGGGCTGTTCCCCCTCCTTTTGGGGAGCTGCCCCTTTTACTTTGTCCTGACTTAATTTGAGTTTGTTTATTTGGTTTGACCTAAAATGAGGCCACACTCCGGCGCCTGTTCGGGTTACACTGAGGGAGAATTTAGCACGGCCACTGCACCTAACCAGCATGTCTTTCAGACTGTGGGAGGAAACCGGAGCACCCGGAGGAAACCCACGGAGAACATGCAGACTCCACACAGACAGTGACCCAAGTCAGGAATCGAACCCGGGTCCCTCGTGCTGTGAGGCAGCAGTGCCAACCACCGTGCCCCCAAGGGACACTTGTCATTTAAAGGGAGAGGCACCGTGAGAAAGACTGATTTCAGTAGAGAGAAAGAGAATCGTAGAATCCCTAAAACGCAGTAGAATGATAGACCCGGGTTCAATTCCCGGCTTGTGTCGCTGTCTGCGCGGAGTTTGCACATTCTCCCCATGTCTGCATAGGTTTCCTCCCCCAGTCTGAGAGACGTGCTGCTTAGGTGGATTGGCCATGCTAAATTGCCCCTTAGTGTCCCAAGATGTGTAGGTTAGGGGGATTAGTGGGGTAAATAGTGGGGTAAAGTGGGGCAGCACAGTAGCACAGTGGTTAGCACTGCTGCTTCACAGCTCCAGGGGCCTGGGTTCGATTCCCGGCTCGGGTCACTGTCTGTGTGGAGTTTGCACATTCTCCTCGTGTCTGCGTGGGTTTCCTCCAGGTGCTCCGGTTTCCTCCCACAGTCCAAAGATGTGCGGGCTAGGTTGATTGGCCGTGCTAAAATTGCCCCTTAGTGTCCCGGGATGCATAGGTTAGTGGGATTAGCGGGTGAATGTGTAGGGATATGGGGGTAGGGCCTGGGTGGGATTGTGGTTGGTGCAGACTCGATGGGCCGAATGGCCTCTCTCTGTACTGTAGGATTTCTATGATTCTATTCTTGGGGTTGCGTGGAACATGTTTGGGTGGGATTGCCCCTTAGTGTCAGGGGGATTATGTGGGGTAACAAGGATCGGGCCTGGGTGACCATGTTGTTGGTGCAGACTCGATGGGCTGACTCTGACAGCATATCTCACCCAGGTCAACTCCCCGACCCTATCCCCATAACTCCACACATTAACCATCCATCTTACCTACCCATCTTGGGACACTAAGGGGCAATATTGAGAGGAGGAAAGCGCGCAGTCATAGAATCCCTGCAGTGCAGAAGGCGGACATTTGGCCCATCGAATCTACACTGACCACAAATGCACCCAGGCCCTATCTCCGTAACCCCATGTATTTACCCTTCTAACCCCCTTGACACAAAGGGGCAATTTAGCATGGCCAATCCACCTAACCTGCATATCTCTGGAGGAAACTCACGCAGTCACAGGGAGAACGTGCAAACTTCACACATACAGTGGCTCGAGGCCAGAAATAAACCTCAGTTCCTGGCGCTTGTGAGGAAGCAGTGCTAACTACTGCGCCACCGTGCCGATTTTGGCAACTCCTTTTACAGGGCGTTAGGGGTAGGATTTACACACATGCGTTTCCTCCGGGTGCTCCGGTTTCCTCCCACAGTCTGAGATATTGTGCTGGTTAGGTGCATTGACCTAACAGGCGCCAAGAGTGTGGCGATCAGGGGAATTTCACAGTAATTTCATTGCAGTGTAAATGTAAGCCTCACTTGTGACGAAATAAATAAGCCTTCACTTTTACTTTATCCACCTAACCCGCACATCTTTGGACTGTGGGAGGAAACCGGAGCTCCCGGAGGAAACCCACGCAGACAGTGGGAGAATGTGTAGACTCCACACAGACAGTGACCCGAGCCGGGAATCGAACCCGGGTCCCTGGCACTGTGAGGCAGCAGTGCTAACCCACTGTGCCAATGTGCGCTGTGTGGCCATTATTATTATTGTTATTATTATTATGTATTTACCCTGTTAATACCCCCGGTCATGATGTGGAGATGCCGGCGTTGGACTGGGGTGAACACAGTAAGAAGTCTCACAACACCAGGTTAAAGTCCAACAGGTTTATTTGGAAGCAAATACCATAAGCTTTCGGAGCGCTGCTCCTTCGTCAGATGCAGTGGAAATCTGCTCTCAAACAGTGCAAACAGACACAAAAAAGAGCACTGTTTGAGAGCACATTTCCACTCCATCTGACGAAGGAGCAGCGCTCCGAAAGCTAATGGTATTTGCTACCAAATAAACCTGTTGGACTTTAACCTGGTGTTGTGAGACTTCTTACTGTGCTTACCCCTGGTGCCAAGGGCCAATTTAGCATGGCCAAGGGGCGGCACGGTAGCACAGTGGGTTAGCACTGCTGCTTCACAGCTCCAGGGACCCGGGTTCGATTCCCGGCTCGGGGTCACTGTCTGTGTGGAGTTTGCACATTCTCCTCGTGTCTGCGTGGGTTTCCTCCGGGAGCTCCGGTTTCCACCCACAGTCCAAAGATGTGCGGGTTAGGTTGATTGGCCAGGCTAAAAATTGCCTCTTAGAGTCCTGAGATGCGTTGGTTAGAGGGATTAGTGGGTAAAAATGTAGGGATATGGGGGTAGGGTCTGGGTGGGATTGTGGTTGGTGCAGACTCGATGGGCTGAATGGCCTCTTTCTGCACTGTAGGGTTTCTATGTTACAATCTAACCCACACATCTTTGGACACTAAGGGGCAATTTAGCATGGCCAATCCACCTAACCCACACATCTTTGGACACTAAGGGGCAATTTAGCATGGCCAATCCACCTGACCTACATATCTTTGGACACTAAGGGGCAATTTAGCATGGCCAATCCACCTAACCTGCACATCTTTGGACACTAAGGGGCAATTTAGCATGGTCAATCCACCTAACCTACACATCTTTGGACACTAAGGGGCAATTTAGCATGGCCAATCCACCTGACCTACATATCTTTGGACACTAAGGGGCAATTTAGCATGGCCAATCCACCTAACCTGCACATCTTTGGACACTAAGGGGCAATTTAGCATGGTCAATCCACCTAACCTACACATCTTTGGACACTAAGGGACAATTTAGCATGGCCAATCCACCTGACCTACATATCTTTGGACACTAAGGGGCAATTTAGCATGGCCAAACCATCTAACCTGCACATCTTTGGACTGTGGGAGGAAACCGGAGCACCCGGAGGAAACCCACGCAGACACGAGGAGAATGTGCAAACTCCAGACAGACAGTGACCCGAGGCTGGCACTGAACCCGGGTCCCTGGCGCTGTGAGGCAGCAGCGCGAACCACAGCGTCCCGTTTTGGGGCAAAATATGAACGATGTAATTCTGAAATCCCGAATTGCTCCTTTTCAAGTTTTAATCGTCGCCGTAAACCATGTTTTGCAGGGGGAGGGTTTGCCGATGGGAAGGCCGGATCGCGCGTCGCACCAGCCCGAGTGAGCCACGCGATGGAGCGGGACGTGGAGGCCGTCGACCGCTCTGGAGGGGAGAGCAGCGTCGGCGCGGCGGACAAACCGTACGCCTGCGCCGTGTGCGGGCGCGGCTTCAACCGATCGTACGACCTGGGCAGGCACAAGTGCGACCGGGACAGGGAGAGGCCCTGCAAGTGCGGCGACTGCGGCAAGGAGTTCAGCTACCCCTCTGAGCTGGAGACCCATCGGCGCAGCCACACTGGCGAGAGGCCCTTCACCTGCCCCGCCTGCGGCAAGGGATTCGTCCGCTCCTCCAACCTGCTGTCCCACCAGCAGGTGCACAGCGGGGAGAGGCCCTTCATCTGCTCGGCCTGCGGCAAGGGCTTCGCCCGCTTCTCCCACCTGCTGAGGCACCACAAGGTGCACACGGGGGAGCGCCCCTTCACCTGCTCGGCCTGCGGCAAGGGGTTCTCCGACTCGTCCGACCTGCTGAAGCACCAGCGGGCCCACACCGGGGAGAGGCCCTTCGCCTGCCTCCAGTGCGGCGAGCGCTTCACCCAGATCTCCCACCTGCTGAGGCACCAGCGCACCCACAACGGCGAGCGGCCCTTCACCTGCTTCGTGTGCGAAAAGAGGTTCACCGAGGCTTCCAACCTGCTCCGGCACCAGCGCGTGCACACGGGCGAGAGGCCCTTCACCTGCCCGCTGTGCCAGAAGGGCTTCGCCCAGTCGTCCACCCTCCTCCGGCACCAGCGCGTGCACTCGGGCACGCAATCCTTCACCTGCTCTGCCTGCGGGAAGGGGTTCAGTCGCTCTTCCAGCCTGGTGAAACACCAGTGCGCGCACACATGACTCAGGGGGATTAGCAGGGTAGAGGATGTGTGGGGTTGTGGTAATAGGGCCCTGGGTGGGATTGTGGTCGGTACAGACTCGATGGGCCGAATGGCCTCCTGCTGCGCTGTAGGGATTCTCTGATTCTCAGACCTCCTTTGAACCTGACTCGGTGGGGGGATCGGCACAGTGGTCGGCACTGCTGCCTCTCAGCGCCAGGGACACGGATTCGATTCCCGGCTCGGGTCACTGTCTGTGCGGAGTCTGCACGTTCTCCCCGGGTTTCCTCCGGGTGCTCCGGTTTCCTCCCACAGTCCAAAGATGTGCAGGTTAGGTGGATTCGCCATGCTAAATTGCCCCTTAGCGTCAAGGGGGATCAGCTGGGTAAATGTGTGGGGTTAAGGGAATCGGGCCTGGGTGGGATTGTGGTCGATACAGACTCGACGGGCCGAATGGCTTTCTTCTGCATCTTCTTCACCCCCCCTCTACCCCCAACACACTGAAAACTGCTTTGAGTGTGCCTCAGCATCCCTCCCCCTCCCCTCCCAAGTATCCCTGCCTTGCCTGCGTCCGCACACCCTGGCCTCCTGCCGAACATTCCTGTGATCTCTCCTTCCCTGCGGTGGGGCTCCAGAACTTGTGCTTCTTCAGCCTCCTGCCATGCAAGGGAGTGAGGGAAAGGGTGGCTGGGGGGTAGGGTGGGGTGGTGGGGCAGTGCGGGGCGGTGTGGAAGCTTGGCAGTTGAAATGTAATGTGGACAAGTCTGCAATTTGATTTATTATTGTCACAGGTACTGGGATACAGTGAAAAGTATTGTTTCTTGCGCGCTGTACAGACAAAACATACCATTCATAGAGTACATAGGGAGAAGGAAAGGAGAGGGTGCAGAATGTAGTGTTACAGTCATAGCTAGGGTGTAGAGAAAGATCAACTTAATGCGAGGTAGGTCCATTCAAAAGTCTGACAGCAGCAGGGAAGAAGCTGTTCTTGAGTCGGTTGGTACGTGACCTCAGACTTTTGTACCTTTTTCCCGTTGGAAGAGGTGGAAGAGAGAATGTCTGGGATGAGTGGGGTCCTTGATTATGCTGGCTGCTTTTCCCCGAGGCAGAGGGAAGTGTAGACAGAGTCAGTGGATGGGAGGCTGGTTTGCGTGATGGATTGGGCTACATTCACGACCTTTTGTAGTGTCTTGCGGTCTTGGGCAGAGCAGGAGCCATACCAAGCTGTGATACCACTGGAAAGAATGCTTTCTATGGTGCATCTGTAAAAGTCACCCTCACCCACATTGAAAACTGCTTTGAGAATGCCTAATCACTCCCCTCCCCTCCCCCTCCCTTCCCCTCCCCTTCCCCTCCCCTTCCCCTCCCCTTCCCCTCCCCTTCCCCTCCCCCTCCCCTCCCCCTCCCCTCCCCCTCCCCTCCCCCTCCCCTCCCCTCCCCTCCCTTCCCTTCCCCTCCCCCTCCCCTCCCCCTCCCCTTCCCTCCCCTTCCCCTCCCCTTCCCCTCCCCTTCCCCTCCCCTTCCCCTCCCCTTCCCCTCCCCTTCCCCTCCCCTTCCCCTCCCCTTCCCCTCCCCTTCCCCTCCCCTTCCCCTCCCCTTCCCCTCCCCTTCCCCTCCCCTTCCCCTCCCCTTCCCCTCCCCTTCCCCTCCCCTTCCCCTCCCCTCCCCTTCCCCTCCCCTTCCCCTCCCCTTCCCCTCCCCTTCCCCTCCCCTTCCCCTCCCCTTCCCCTCCCCCTCCCCTCCCCCTCCCCTCCCCTCCCCCTCCCCTTCCCCTCCCCCTCCCCTCCCCCTCCCCTCCCCCTCCCCCTTCCCCTCCCCCTTCCCCTTCCCCCTCCCCTCCCCTCCGAAGTATCCCTGCCCTGCCTGTCTCCACGTCCCCTGGCCTCCTGCTTAATATTCACGTGATTGCTCCTTCCTGGGAGAGGGAGGGGCTCTGGTGCTTGTGACTCATAAAATCCTTCGCCTCCCGTCACGCAAGTTGTGGGGGAAGAGTGGGGAGCTTGGCAGGTGGAACACAAGGTGGATAAGTGTGATGTTATCCATTTTGTCAGGAGGAATGGAGATTTAGAGGATTTCTTAAGTGGTGAGTGGGGGTGCAGAGGAGATTCACCAGGATGCTGCATGGGATGGAACATTAAGCATTGAGGTTGGATGGGCTTGGGTTGTTTGCATGTGGGACACTTGCCTTTATCAGTTGATGCACAGATTACAAAAGGGAAGCCATGTTGGAGTTGTGTAGAACTTTGGTGAGGCCACAGCTGGAGTACTGTGTGCAGTTCTGGTCGCCGCATTATGGGAAGGACGTGAATGCACTGGAGGGAGTGCAGAGGAGATTCACCAGGGTGCTGCCTGGGATGGAGCATTTATGAAGAGAGGTTGGGTAGGCTTGGGTTGTTTTCTCTGGAGCAGAGAAGACTGAGGGACGGCCTGATGGAGATGGAGAAGGTTATGAGAGACATGAAACAGTGTGGATCAGGAGCAGCTGCTTCCCTTAGCTGAAGGGTCGGTCACAAGGAGACAAAGGATCAAGGTGAGAGGTTGGGGGCGGCACAGTGGTTAACACCGCTGCTTCACAGCTCCAGGGACCTGGATTCGATTCCCGGCTCGGGTCACTGTCTGTGCGGAGTTTGCACATTCTCCTCATGTCTGCGTGGGTTTCCTCCGGGTGCTCCGGTTTCCTCCCACAGTCCAAAGATGTGCGGGTTAGGTTGATTGGCCATTCTAAAAGTGCCCCTTAGTGTCCTGAGATGCGTAGGTTCGACGGATTAGTGGATAAAATATGTAGGGATATGGGGGTAGGGCCTGGGTGGGATTGTGGTCGGTGCAGACTCGATGGGCCGAAATGGCCTCTTTCTGTGCTGTAGGGTTTCTAAGGTTCGGGGGGATGTGAGGAAAAGCGTTTTTACTCAGAGGTTGGTGACGGTCTGGAATGTGCTGCCTGGGAGGGGAGTGGAGGCACATCCTTTTACAAAGTACCTGGATAAGCACTCAGCACCTCATCACATTCAGGGCTATGGGCCAAGTGCTGGTAAATGGGATTAGGTGGGAGGTCAGGTGTTTCATGCGAGTCGGTGTGGACTCGATGGGCTGAGAGGCTTCTGCTCTGTATGATTGGGAAGTGTTGGTGTCCAGGGAAACCTGGTTCACCAGCCACTGAGAGCCAACACCGAGGTGAGGCAAGCAATTAGGAAGACCAATGGTACGTTGGCCTCGAGCGCAAGAGGATTTCGGGCGCAAGGGTTAAAAATGATTTGGGCAATCGTTTGGAATCTTGGCAAGCCCACAGCCAGAGCAGTTTTGGTCTCCTTTGGATATCCTTGCCGCAGAGGGAGGGCAGCGGAGATTCTATTTTCTTTTATTCATTCGTGGGACATGGGCGTCGCTGGCTTGCCAGCGTTTATTGCCCATCCTTAGTTGCCCCTTGAGAAGGTGGTGGTGAGCCGCCATCTTGAATCGCTGCAGTCCATGTTCTGTGGGTTGACCCACAATGCCGTAGGGAGGGAATTCCAGGATTTTGACCCAGCGACTGCGAAGGAACGGCCGATAAATTTCCAAGTCGGGATGGTGAGTGGCTCAGAGGGGAACTTGCAGGTGGTGGTGTTCCCCATAAGAACATAAGAAATAGGAGCAGGAGTCGGCCATCTTGCCCCTCGAGCCTGCCCCGCCATTCAATAAGATCATGGCTGATCTGATAGTGGATCAGTACCACTTACCCGCCTGATCCCCATAACCCCTAATTCCCTTACCGATCAGGAATCCATCTATCCGTGATTTAAACATATTCAACGAGGTAACCTCCACCACTTCAGTGGGCAGAGAATTCCAGAGATTCACCACCCTCTGAGAGGAGAAGTTCCTCCTCAACTCTGTCCTAAACTGACCCCCCTTTATTTTGAGGCTGTGCCCTCTAGTTCTAGCTTCCTTTCTAAGTGGAAAGAATCTCTCCACCTCTACCCTATCCAGCCCCTTCATTATCTTATAGGTCTCTATAAGATCCCCCCTCAGCCTTCTAAATTCCAACGAGTACAAACCCAATCTGCTCAGTCTCTCCTCATAAGCTACACCCCCTCATCTCCGGTATCAACTTGGTGAACCTTCTCTGCACTCCCTCCAAGGCCAATATATCCTTCCGCAAATAAGGGGACCAATACTGCACACAGTATTCCAGCTGCGGCCTCACCAATGCCTTGTACAGATGCAGCAAGACATCTCTGCTTTTATATTCTATCCCCCTTGCGATATAGGCCAACATCCCATTTGCCTTCTTGATCACCTGTTGCACCTGCAGACTGGGTTTTTGCATCTCATGCACAAGGACCCCCAGGTCCCTCTGCACAGCAGCATGTTGTCATTTCTTTCCATTTAGATAATAATCCAATTTGCTATTATTTCTTCCAAAGTGAATAACCTCGCATTTGTCAACTGCCCCTTGTCCTTCTAGATGGAAGTGGCCGTGGGTTTGGAAGGTGCTGTCTAAGGATCTTTGGTGAATTGCTGCAGTGCATCTTGTAGATAGTACACACTGCTGCTACTGAGCGTCGGTGGTGGAGGGAGTGGGTGTTTGTGGATGGGGTGCCAGTCAAGTGGGGCTGCTTTGTCCTGGACGGTGTCGAGCTTCTTGAGTGTTGTTGGAGCTGCACCCATCCAGGCAAGTGGGGAGTATTCCATCAGACTTCTGACACTGGACTGATTCCTGGGAAGAGCGGGTCTGTCCTGTGAGGAAGACTGGAAGAGACCAGGCCTGTCTCCTTCGGAGTTAGAAGAATGCGAGTTAATCTCATTAAAACTTCTTACAGGGTTCGATAGGGTAGATGCAGGATGGATGTTTTCCCTGAGGCCGGGGGGAGGGGGGTGTCTTTAACCAGGGGCCACAATCTCAGAATTAGGGGCTGATGGCTGAGAACTGAGATTAGGAGAAATTTTTACCCTGAGGGTGGTGAATCTTTGGAATTCACCATCCTCTGAGAGTAAAAAAGGGCTGTGGAAGCTCAATCATGGAGCATTTTCAAGAGAAAGATAAATTTCTAGGTGTTAATGTTAAAAAGGGAAAGAGGAACAGTGGGGAATAGCTGGAAGCCAGGTAGGCCCGGGGAGAAGCTCGAGGCCGGGTAGGCCCGGGGAGAAGCTCGAGGCCAGGTAGGCCCGGGGAGAAGCTCGAGGCCAGGTAGGCCCGGGGAGAAGCTCGAGGCCAGGTAGGCCCGGGGAGAAGCTCGAGGCCAGGTAGGCCCGGGGAGAAGCTCGAGGCCAGGTAGGCCCGGGGAGAAGCTCGAGGCCAGGTAGGCCCGGGGAGAAGCTCAAGGCCAGGAAAGCCCAGGGAGAAGCTAGAGACCAGGTAGGCCCGGGGAGAAGCTAGAGGCCAGGTAGGCCCAGGGAGCAGCTGGAAGCCAGGTAGGCCCGGGGAGAAGCTAGAAGCCAGGTAGGCCCGGGGAGAAGCTAGAGGCCAGGTAGGCCCAGGGAGCAGCTGGAAGCCAGGTAGGCCCAGGGAGAAGCTAGAAGCCAGGTAGGCCCAGGGAGCAACTGGAAGCCATGTAGGCTCGGGTAGAAGCTGGAAGCCAGGTAGGCCCGGGGAGAAGCTGGAGGCCAGGTAGGCCCAGGGAGAAGCTGGAGGCCAGGTAGGCCCGGGGAGAAGCTAGAGGCCAGGTAGGCCCGGGGAGAAGCTAGAGGCCAGGTAGGCCCAGGGAGAAGCTAGAGGCCAGGTAGGCCCAGGGAGAAGCTGGAAGCCAGGTAGGCCCGGGGAGAAGCTAGAGGCCAGGTAGGCCCAGGGAGAAGCTAGAGGCCAGGTAGGCCCAGGGAGAAGCTGGAAGCCAGGTAGGCCCGGGGAGAAGCTAGAGGCCAGGTAGGCCCAGGGAGAAGCTAGAGGCCAGGTAGGCCTGGGGAGATACTGGAAGCCAGGTAGGCCCAGGGAGAAGCTAGAGTCCAGGTAGGCCCGGGGAGAAGCTAGAGGCCAGGTAGGCCCAGGGAGCAGCTGGAAGCCAGGTAGGCCCGGGGAGCAACTGGAAGCCAGGTAGTCCCGGGGAGAAGCTGGACGCCAGGTAACCCAGGGAGAAGCTAGAAGCCAGATAGGCCCAGGGAGCAACTGGAAGCCATGTAGGCTTGGGTAGAAGCTGGAAGCCAGGTAGGCCCAGGGAGAAGCTGGAAGCCAGGTAGGCCCAGGGAGCAACTGGAAGCCATGTAGGCTTGGGTAGAAGCTGGAAGCCGGGTAGGCCCAGGGAGAAGCTGGAAGCCGGGTAGGCCCAGGAAGCAGCTGGAAGCCGGGTAGGCCCAGGGAGCAGCTGGAAGCCGGGTAGGCCCAGGGAGAAGCTGGAAGCCAGGTAGCCCAGGGAGCAGGTGGAGGCCAGGTAGGCCCAGGGAGGAGCTGGAAGCCGGGTAGCCCAGGAAGCAGGTGGAAGCCAGGTAGGCCCAGGGAGGAGCTGGAAGCCAGGTAGCCCAGGGAGCAGGTGGAAGCCAGGTAGGCCCGGGGAGCAACTGAAGCGTGGGTAGGCCCGGGAAGGCTGGAGTCTGGTGGGCCCACCAAATGAGAAAATTGCCTGGCTGCCACCTCGCAATCAATTTCTCTTGGAGTAAAGTCCAAGCTTCATGGAGAGTGTGAGTGTGTCTGTCATTGTCTAAGAGAGTTAGGGAGGGGAGACTTTAGCCTGAGTGAGACAGACTGAGTGAGTATATTTGGGAATTTGGTGCATCGGGAGGGAAATGCGGTGTTTTAGGTTTACTGCAAGAACTAAAGTGTGCTGTGTGAGTGTGGGGAGAGGGTTCCGTGGGTCGGGAGGATATTGAATTTGATGATAAACCATGATCAAATGAATGGCGGAGCAGGCTCGAAGGGCCAAAAGGCCTACTCCTGCTTCTAGTTTCTATGTACCCGAGTAGGCGACTCGGGGATTTTCACAGTAACTTCATTGCAGTGTTAATGTAAGCCTACTTGCGACAATAATAAATAAACTTGATAGGACCATTCAAAAGTCTGACGGCAGCAGGGAAGAAGCTGTGTACTTGAGTCGGTTGGTACGTGACCTCAGACTTTTGCATCTTTTTCCCCGACGGAACAAGGTGGAAGAGAGTTTATCAAGGGTGCGTGGGGGGGGTCCTTGATTGTGCTGGCTGCTTTCCCGGGGCAGAGGGAAGTGTATGTAGCTGGAGTCAATGGATGGGAGGCTGGTTTGCGCGATGGACTGGGCTATCTACGTTCATAACCCTTTGTAGTTTCTTGCGGTCTTGGTCACAGCACTCTGGTGGCTCACTCTCCACCTTCACAAGGGGCAATTAGGGCTGGGCAAAAATTGCTGGCCTAGCCAGCAAAGCCCACATCCCTTGAATGAAAAAAGTGCATTATTTTGACTCCATGGATTAAATATCTGAATATATTGATGATGAGGGGGATTGATAGTGTGGACGTTCAGAGACTATTTCCTCGGGTGGATGGAGCTATTACAAGGGGGAATAACTATAAGGTTCATGGTGGGAGATATAGGAGGGATGTCCGAGGTAGGTTCTTTACGCAGAGAGTGGTTGGGGTGTGGAAGGGACTGCCTGCAGTGATAGTGGAGTCAGACACTTTAGGAACATTTAAGCGGTTATTGGATAGGCACATGGAGCACACCAGGATGATAGGGAGTGGGATAGCTTGATCTTGGTTTCGGAAAAGGTACGGCACAACATTGTGGGCCGAAGGGCCTGTACAGTGGTGTACTGTTCTATGTTCTATATTCTCCATATGTGAGGGTTGTGTGGGAAGGGGAGGCGAACCTTTTTCTTTTCTACTCTTCTGCTTCCAATATTTAATTTCCACGTCGGGGCAGCAGAAGGAGCGGGTAAATCAGTAACTGGTCTTGTGAGAAACTATCATTGTAAGAACTGTATTTTATCAGTATCGGGCTTGATTTAGCTCAGTTGGCTGGGCGGCTAGTTTGCGACACAGAGCGATGCCATGGGTTCAATTCCTGTACTGGCTGAGGTTATTCATGAAGGCCCTGCCTTCTCAACCTTGCCCCTCGCCTGAGGTGTGGTGTTGCTCAGGTTAAAGGAAGTGTTGTGTGCAGTTTTGGTGTCCTTATCTGAGGAAGGATGTCCCTGCTATAGAGGGAGCGCAGCGAAGGTTTACCAGGCTGATTCCTGGGATGGCAGGTCTGTCATATGAGGAGAGACTAAGTCGGTTAGGATTATATTCACTGGAATTTAGAAGAGTGAGAGGGGATCTCGTATAAACTTATAAAATTATAACAAGGTTAGACAGGGTAGATTCAGAAAGAATGTTCTCAATGGTGGGGGGAGTCCAGAACTAGGGGTCATAGTTTGAGGATGAGGGGGTAAACCTTTTAGAACTGAGGTGAGGAGAAATTTCTTCACCCAGAGGGTGGTGAATGTGTGGAATTCACTGCCACAGAAAGTAGTTGAGGCCAAAATGAGGGCGGCACGGTAGCACAGTGGTTAGCACTGCTGCTTCACAGCTCCAGGGACCTGGGTTCGATTCCCGGCTCGGGTCACTGTCTGTGTGGAGTTTGCACATTCTCCTCGTGTCTGCGTGGGTTTCCCTCCGGGTGCTCCGGTTTCCTCCCACAGTCCAAAGATGTGCGGGTTAGGTTGATTGGCCATGCTAAAATTGCCCTTAGTGTCCTGGGGATGCGTAGATCAGAGGGATTAGCGGGTAAAATATGTGGGGGTAGGGCCTGGGTGGGATTGTGGTCGGTGCAGACTCGATGGGCCGAATGGCCTCTTTCTGTTCTGTAGGGTTTCTATGATTCTTCTATGAAAATGCTTTGAAAGTTAAAGTTTATTTGTTAGTCACAAGTCGGCTTACATTAACACTTATAGAAACCCTACAGTGCAGAAGGAGGCCATTCGGCCCATCGAGCCTGCACCGACTACAATCCCACCCAGGCCCTATCCCCGCAACCCTACATATTTACCCTGCTTGTCCCCCTGACACTATGGGGCAATTTTTAGCATGGCCAATCAACCTAACCTGCACGTCTTTGGACTGTGGGAGGAAACCGGAGCACCCGGAGGTAACCCATGCAGCCATGAGGAGAATGTGCAAACTCCACACAGTCACCCGAGTCGGGAATTGAACCTGGGTCCCTGGCACTGTGAGGCAGCAGTGCTAACCACCGTGCCGCCCCGGGGGAGTGTCCAAAGTTGGGAAGATATGGTAAGTCACAGAGTAGAACAAAGTAAATTGCAGCACAGGAACAGGCCCTTCCCCCCTCCAAGCCTGCACTGACCATGCTGCCCGACTTAACTAAAACCCCCTACCCTTCCGGGAACCATATCCCTCTATTCCCATTTGTCACAACGCACTACCTCGTTGAATATGTTTAAATCACGGATGGATGGATTCCTGATCGGTAAGGGAATTAGGGGTTATGGGGAGCAGGCGGGTAAGTGGAACTGATCCACTTCAGATCAGCCATGATCTTATTGAATGGCGGGGCAGGCTCGAGGGGCTAGATGGCCTACTCCTGCTCCTATTTCTTATGTTCTTAAAAGTCACTATCGTATCTGCTTCCACTACCACCCCCGGCAGCGAGTTCCAGGCTTGCCTCGTACATCTCCTTTAAACCTTGCACCTTAAACCTATGCCCCCAAGTGATTGAAGCTTGAAAAAGCTTCTAACTATCCATTCTGTCCATGCCCCTCATAATCTTGTAGACTTCCATCAGTTCACCTCCTCAACCTGCGTTGTTCCAGTGAGAACAAACCAAGTTTCTCCAACCTCTCCTCATAGCAAAGACAAGGCATTGTTACAGGAAATGAAAAATAGGCAATGACAGGAAGGGATAGAGGCTACGAATCTAACAGTAAATGAACAGATGAGACTAGAGGTTAAAAAAATAGGGTAAAACTAAGGTATCCCACCTAAGGTGTCCTACAAAGCAGGTCAGGAGAGTAGGAAAGGCCCAGCCCACGTGCTTCTCTGACATCTGTTTTCACATGAATTCTAGCCAACTTGGAACTTGCACCACCTAGTTTAAGTTTGTTTATTAGTGTCGTAAGTAGGCTTATATTAACACTGCAATGAAATAACTGTGGAAATCCCCCAGTTGCCACACTCCGGCGCCTGTTCGGGTTACACTGAGGGAGAATTTAGCACGGCCAATTCACCTAACCAGCACGTCTTTCGGACTGTGGGAGGAAACCGGAGCACCCGGAGGAAACCCACGCAGACACGGGGAGAACGTGCAAACTCCGCACAGACAGTGACCCGAGCCGGGAATCGAACCCGGGTCCCTGGCGCTGTGAGGCAGCAGTGCTAACCACTGTGCCACCGTGCCCCCTGAAGGTGAATGCAAGGTCACTGTATGTTAAACCCAACTCCTTAGCTATGGCCTGTTCTGCACCCCTTCCTTGGTGACCCTGGGACCGCGTCTTTCTCCCTGTACTTGGATGAAAAGGCAAAAGAAATGGTTTTATTGGTGAACTCTGTTCTTTGGCACATTTGAATGGACGTTTTTATTAATTACTCTTTTTAAAGTTTTGTTTAGACACTGATATCATTTGAAATTCATGTTTAATGTTGTACACAACCTTACCTTACCAAAATGTGTTCATTGAGCAGAGAATGTAATGTCCCCCCCCCCCCCCCCCCCCGACCCCAGCAAAAATGGTTGGACCAATCTGATCTCGTAGAATGGGAGAGATGCTCAAAAACCCCCCTACTTCTGCTCTTGTGCCCCTCAGTGACACAGTAAGAAGTCTAACAACACCAGGTTAAAGTCCAACAGGTTTATTTGGTAGCAAAAGCCACACAAGCTTTCGGAGCGCTGCCCCTTCGTCAGGTAAGTGGGAGTTCTGTTCACAAACAGGGCGGTCACAGGCATTCGGCCTCTGATCTTCAGGTAAGCGTTCTCCAAGGCGGCCTTCACGACACACGACAGCGCAGAGTCACTGAGCAGAGACTGATAGCCAAGTTCCGCACACATGAGGATGGCCTCAACCGGGATCTTGGGTTCATGTCACACTATCTGTAACCCCCACGACTTGCCTGGGCTTGCAAAATCTCACTAACTGTCCTGGCTGGAGACAATACACATAGAATCATCGAAACCCTACAGTGCAGAAAGAGGCCGTTCGGCCCATCGAGTCTGCACCGACCACAATCCCACCCAGGCCCTACCCCCATATCCCTACATATTTTATCCACTAATCCCTCTAACCTACGCATCTGAGGAAACTAAGGGGCAATTTTAGCATGGCCAATCAACCTAACCTGCACATCTTTGGACCGTGGGAGGAAACCGGAGCACCTGGAAGAAACCCACACCGACACGGGGAGAACGTGCAAACTCCACACAGAGAGTGACCCCGAGCCGGGAATCGAACCCAGGTCCCTGGAGCTGTGAAGCAGCAGTGCTAACCGCTGTGCTACCGTGCCGCCCCACAATCTCTTTAACCTGTGCTTAACCCTTTCTCCACTCACATTGTCTGTACCTTTAAGACTTGATTACCTGTAAAGACTCGCATTCCAACCATTATTCTGTAAATTGAGTTTGTGTCTCTGTGTGCCCTGTTTGTGAACACAACTCCCACTCACCTGACGAAGGGGCTTGCAGCTCCGAAAGCTTGTGTGGCTTTTGCTACCAAATAAACCTGTTGGACTTTAACCTGGTGTTGTGAGACTTCTTACTGCGTTTACCCCAGTCCAACGCCGGCATCTCCGCATCATGGCCCCTCGGTGACTCCAGCCCCTCCTGGATCTCGAACACCCTGAGTCTGCGTGACTGAACAAAGGACGGAAAAGTGCAGCACATGAACAGGCCCTTCGGCCCTCCAAACCCGGGCCGATCATGATTCCCTAACTAAACCAAAAAAAAATCTTCTGCCCCTTACTCAGTCCGTATCCCTCTATTCCCTCACTATTCATCTACTCATCTCGATGCCTCTTAAATGTTGCTAATGTGCCTGTTTCCACCACCTCCTCTGACAGCACGTTTCAGACACCCACCACTCTCTGTGTGAAAAACTTCCTCTGCACATCTCCCTTAAACTTTCTCCCTCTCACCTTGAACCTGTTCCCTCGCCCCTTGTAATTGAAACTTCCACCCTGGAGAAAAAAGCCTCTGACTATCCCACCCTGTCCATGCCTCTCGTAATTCTGTCGACCTCTATCAGGTCTCCCTTCAGCCTTAAGACCATAAGACATAGGAGCGGAAGTAAGGCCATTCGGCCCATCGAGTCCACTCCACCATTCAATCATGGTTGATTTCAACTCCATTTACCCGCTCTCTCCCCATAGCCCTTAATTCCTCGAGAAATCAAGAATTTATCAATTTCTGTCTTGAAGACGCTCAACGTCTCGGCCTCCACAGCCCTCTGTGGCAATGAATTCCACAGACCCACCACTCTCTGGCTGAAGAAATTTCTCCTCATCTCTGTTCTAAAGTGACTCCCTTTTATTCTAAGGCTGTGCCCCCGCGTCCTAGTCTCCCCTGCTAAATGGAAACAACTTCCCTACGTCCATCCTATCTAAGCCGTTCATTATCTTGTAAGTTTCTATCAGATCTCCCCTCAACCTCCTAAACTCCAACGAATACAATCCCACGATCCTCAGACGTTCATCGTATGTCAGGCCTACCATTCCTGGGATCATCCGTGTGAATCTCCGCTGGACCCGCTCCAGTGCCAGTATGTCCTTCCTGAGGTGTGGGGCCCAAAATTGCTCACAGTACTCCAAATGGGGCCTAACCAGTGCTTTATAAAGCCTCAGAAGTACATCCCTGCTTTTGTATTCCAAGCCTCTTGAGATAAATGACAACATTACATTTGCCTTCTTAATTACGGACTCAACCTGCAAGTTTACCTTTAGAGAATCCTGGACTAGGACTCCCAAGTCCCTTTGCACTTTAGCATTATGAATTTTGTCACCGTTTAGAAAATAGTCCATGCCTCTATTCTTTTTTCCAAAGTGCAAGACCTCGCACTTGCCCACGTTGAATTTCATCAGCCACTTCTTGGACCACTTCGTCTTTCCAGTGAAAACAATCCCAGTTTATTCAACCTCTCCCCATAGCCAACACCCTCGAGACCAGGCAACATCCTGGTGAACTTTGGATCACAGAAGATCAAAGAATCCTACAGTGCAGAAGGAGGCCATTCAGCCCATCTGCACCGACCACAATCCCACCCAGGCCCTATCCCCATAACCCCAATTATTTACCCCAGCTAGTCCCCCTGACACTCGGGGGCAATTTAGTATTGTCAATCCACCGAACCCATACATCTTTGGGCTGTGGGAGGAAACCCACGCAGACACGGGTACAACGTGCAGACTCCGCACAGACGTTGACCCAAGGCGGGAATTGAACCCGGGTCCCTGGCGTTGTGAGGCAGCAGTGCTAACCACTGCCGTCTGCTAACCACTGTGCCACCATGCCATCCTGTGTTTCCCTCATCCTACATTGTCTTCTTTATATTAACCTTGAACCGATATGCGGGTTAGTTGATTGGCCATACTAAATTGGCCCCTTAGTGTCAGGGGATTAGCAGGGTAAATAAAGTTTTAAAATTTATTTTTCAATCACAAGTAGGCTTACATTCACACTGCAATGAAGTTACTGTGAAAATCTTCTAGTCGTCACACTCTGGTGCCTGTTCGGGTACACTGAGGGAGAATTTAGCACGGCCAATTCACCTAACCCGCACATCTTTGGACCGTGGGAGGAACACAGTAAGAAGTTTAACAACACCAGGTTAAAGTCCAACAGGTTTATTTGGTAGCAAAAGCCACACAAGCTTTCGGAGCTCCAAGCCCCTTCTTCAGGTGGGCGGGCTTGGAGCTCCGAAAGCTTGTGTGGCTTTTGATACCAAATAAACTTGTTGGACTTTAACCTGGTGTTGTTAAACCTCTTACTGTGTTTTACCCCAGTCCAACGCCGGCATCTCCACAACGTGGGAGGAAACCGGAGCACCCGGAGGAAACCCAAGCAGACACGGGGGAGAACGTGCAGACTCCACACAGACACCGACCCAAGGCGGGAATTGAACCCGGGTCCCTGGCGTTGTGAGGCAGCAGTGCTAACCACTGTGCCACCGTGCCGCCCCAGCGTGGTGTTCTGGGCGCAACCTCTCTCCAAAGCTTCCACGTCCTTCTGGCAGTGTGGTGGCCAGGACTACATGCAGTGCTCTAAATGCGGCTTAATCAAGGTTTTGTACAGATGCAAGGCATTCTATGAGGCTGTGATCGACCAGGACACAGGGAGCGAACTGGAGTTCCCTCACAGCAGAGGAATCGGAGATCTCATCATTGTCGTTATAACGTTTATCTATTTACATTTTTATGTATTATTTATTGATTATATATACACATATAAAACATTTCATATATCATGTATCAATTATGTACATAAAAAACATAAAACATTTCAATTAGTGAGGTTGAGAGTGTCTGCTGTTGATATCAATTCTGTGTTTGGCCAAGTGTACATCATGGAGCTCTGAAATCAACGGGAATCAGGGAAAACTCTGCTGGTTGGAATCGTACCGAGCACAAAGGTTGTGGTTGTTCGAAGTCGGTCATCTCAGCTCAAGTCCCTCAGGAAAGTATCATAGAAACTCTACAGTGCAGAAGGAGGCCATTCGGCCCATCGAGTCTGCACCGACCACAATCCCACCCAGGCCCTACCCCCACATATTTTACCCACTAATCCCTCTAACCTACGCATCCCAGGACTCTATAAGGGGCAATTTTTAACCTGGCCCCAATCAACCTAACCCGCACATCTTTGGGACTGTGGGAGGAAACCGGAGCACCCGGAGGAAACCCACGCAGACACGAGGAGAATGTGCAAACTCCACACAGACAGTGACCCCGAGCCGGGAATCGAACCCGGGACCCTGGAGCTGTGAAGCAGCAGTGCTAACCACTGTGCTACCGTGCCGCCCTAGGCCCAACCATCTTTGGCTGCTTCATCAGTGAAGCATAAGGTCAGAAGTAGGGATTTGCGTCAATGTTTAGCACCACTCGAGTCTCCTCAGATATTTGATTTGATTTATTATTGTCACATGTATTACAGTGAAAAATATTGTTTCTTGCGCGCTATACAGACAAAGCATACCGTTCATAGAGAAGGAAAGGAGAGAGTGCAGAATGTAGTGTTACAGTCATAGCTAGGGTGTAGAGAAAGATCAACTTAATGCAAGGTAGGTCCATTCAAAAGTCTGACAGCAGCAGGGAAGAAGCTGTTCTTGAGTCGGTTGGTACGTGACCTCGGGCTTTTGTATCTTTTTCCCAAAGGAAGGAGCCGGGAGAGAGGATGTCCGGGGTGCGTGGGGTCCTTAATTATGCTGGCTGCTTTGCCGAGGCAGCGGGAAGTGTAGACAGAGTCAATGGATGGTTTGCGTGATGGATTGGGCTACATTCACGACCTTTTGTAGTGCCTCGTGATCTTGGGCAGAGCAGGAGCCGTACCGAGTTGTAATACAACCAGAAAGAATGCTTTCCAAGGTGCATCTGTAAAAGTTGGTGAGAGTCGTAGCTGACATGCCAAATTTCCTTAGTCTTCTGAGAAAGTAGAGGCGTTGGTGGGGCTTTCTTAACTATAGTATCAGCATGGGGGGGACCAGGACAGGTTGTTGGTGATCTGGACACCTAAAAACTTGAAGCTCTCGACCCTTTCTACTTCATCCCCATTGATGTCGACAGGGGCATGTTCTCCTTTACGCTTCCTGACGTCGATGACAATCTCCTTCGTTTTGTTACATTGAGGGAGAGATTATTGTTGCTGCACCAGTTCACCAGATTCTCTATCTCATTCCTGTACTCTGTCTCGTCATTGTTTGAGACCCGACCCACTACAGTGGTGTCGTCAGCAAACTTGAAAATCGAATTGGAGGGGAATTTGGCCGCACAGTGATAGATGTATAAGGAGTATAGTAGGGAGCTGAGAACACAGCCTTGTGCAGCACCAGTGTTGAGGATAATCGTGGAAGAGGTGTTGTTGCCTATCTTACTGATTGTGGTCTGTGAGTTAGGAAGTTCAGGATCCAGTCGCAGAGGGAGGTGCTGAGGCCCAGGCCACGGAGTTTGGAGATGAGTTTCGTGGGAATAAGAGTGTTGAAGGCTGAGCTGTAGTCAATAAATAGGAGTCTGACATAGGTGTCCTTGTTATTTAGGTGTTCCAGGGTTGCGTGCAAGGCCAGGGAAATGGCATCTGCTGTGGTTGAAAGAGTCCATGTCCGAATACAACAAGACCTTTTTAAGTTTATTTATTGAGTGTCACAAGTCGACTTGCATTAACACTGCAATGAAGTTACTGTGAAAATCTCCTGGTCGCCACACTCTGGCGCCTGTTCAGGTTTATAATGAGGGTGAATTTAGCACGGCCAATGCACCTAACCAGCTCCGGACTGTGGGTGGAACCGGAGCACCCGGAGGAAACCCACGCAGACACGGGGAGAACGTGCAGACACAGCACAGACAGTGACACAAGCCGGGAATCGAACCTGGGCCCCTAGTGCTGTAAGGCTGCAGTGCGTACCAGTCTGTCACTGTGCCGCCCAGGGATTAATTTCAGGCTTGAGCTAAGAAATGTAAAGTAACATTTGTGCCACCCAAGTGCCAGGAAATTACAATCTCCAGCAAGAGAGAATCATAGAATAGAATCATAGAATTCCTGCAGTACAAAAGGAGGCCATTCAGGCTATCAAGTCTGTACTGACCACGATCCCACCCAAGCCCATACATTTACCCTGCTAATCCCCCTGACACTAGGTTGGTGAGAAGAAACTGGAGCACCCGGAGGAAACTTACGCAGACACGGGGAGAACGTGCAAACTCCACACAGACGGTGAACCTAGGCCAGAATTGAACCTGGGTCCCTGGTGCTGTGAGGCAGCAGTGCCAACCACTATGCCACCATCTCCCAACCATCTCCTCTTGACATTCAATGGCATTACTATGACTGAATCCCCCATTATTAACATCCTGAGGTAACCATTGGCCAGTAACCGAAGTGGACCAGCCATTTAAATAATGAGCACAAGAGCGGGTCAGAGGATAGGAATCCTGCGGCGGGAAACTCACCTACCATCTCGCCAAGCCTGTCCACAGTGACCACGGCACCACACAACCCTGCCACAGCAACCTCTGCAAGACGTGCCGGATCATCGACACGGATGCCATCATCTCACGTGAGAACACCATCCACCAGGTACACGGTACCTACTCTTGCAACTCGGCCAACGTTGTCTACCTGATACGCTGCAGGAAAGGATGTCCCGAGGCATGGTACATTGGGGAAACCATGCAGATGCTACGACAACGGATGAATGAACACCGCTCGACAATCACCAGGCCAAGACTGTTCTCTTCCTGTGGGGGAGCACTTCAGCGGTCACGGGCATTCAGCCTCGGATCTTCAGGTAAGCGTCCTCCAAGGCGGCCTTCACGACACACGACAGCGCAGAGTCGCTGAGCAGAGACTGATAGCCAAGTTCCGCACACATGAGGACGGCCTAAACCGGGATGTTGGATTTATGTCACATTATCAGTAACCCCCACCACTTGCCTCCTGGACTTGCGGGCTGTCCTGTCTGGAGACGATACACATCTCTTTAACCTGTGCTTAATGCTCCCTCCACCCACATTGTCTGTATCTTTAAGACCTGGCTGGCTGTAGGGATTCGCATTCTAATCAGTATTCTGTAACTTGATTTTGTGTCTCTGTTTGAGAGCACATTTCCACTCCATCTGACGAAGGAGCAGCGCTCCGAAAGCTTAATGGTGTTTGCTACCAAATAAACCTGTTGGACTTTAACCTGGTGTTGTTAAAACTCTGACTGTGTTCACCCCAGTCCAACGCCGGCATCTCCACATCACCGTCTACAAGTCAGTAGTGTGATGGAATATTCTCCCTTCGATGACTACGGTTTCAACAACATTCAAGAAGCTTGACACAATCAGTGAGTATCGGGAGGGGGTGGGAGTGGCAAACACTCTGCTGGTTGGAGTCATACCTGGTACACAGGAAGATGGTTGTGGGGGTGTCAGTCATCTCAGCTCCAGGACATCTCTGCAAGAATCCCTCAGGCCTAAGTGTCCTAGGCCCAACCATCTTCAGCTGCTTCATCAGTGACCTTCCCTCCATCATAAGGTCAGAAGTGGGGATGTTCGCCGATGATTGCACAATGTCCAGCACCATGCACGACTCCTCAGATACTGAAGCAGTCCATATTCAAATGCAACAAGATCTGGACAATATCCAGGCTTGGGCTGACAAGTGGCAAAGTAACATTCAAGCCACACAAATGCCAGGCAATGACCATCACCAATAAGAGACACTAACCACCACTCCTTGACATTCAATGGTGTTGCCACCACTGAATCCCCCCCCACTGTCAACATCCTTGGAGTTACCACTGACCAGAAACTCAACTGGATTCACCACATAAACACAGTGGCTACAAGAGCAGGTCAGAGGCTGGGAATCCTGCGGAGAGTAACTCACCTCCTGACTCCCCAAAGCCTGTCCACCATCTACAAGGCACAAGTCAGGGGTGTGATGGAATACTCCCCACTTGCCTGGATGGGTGCAGCTCCAACGACACACAAGAAGCTCAACACCATCCAGGACAAAGCAGCCCCGCTTGATCATCACCACATCCACTCCTTCCACAACCAACGCTCAGTAGCAGCTGTATGTACTATTGTTACAAAGGGGAAGGTTGATCTCCTCTCTGAGAACTAACTTTTGACCACTCAAAGAGAAGTACCTGTACAGGACCTTGGTGAGACCACATTTGGAATATTGTGTGCAGTTCTGGTCACCTCACTATAAGAAGGATGTGGAAGCGCTGGAAAGAGTGCAGAGGAGATTTACCAGGATGCTGCCTGGTTTGGAGGGTAGGTCTTATGAGGAAAGGTTGAGGGAGCTAGGGCTGTTCTCTCTGGAGCGGAGGAGGCTGAGGGAAGACTTAATAGAGGTTTATAAAATGATGAGGGGGATAGATAGAGTGAACGTTCAAAGACTATTTCCTCGGGTGGATGGAGCTATTACAAGGGGGCATAACTATAGGGTTCGTGGTGGGAGATACAGGAAGGATATCAGAGGTAGGTTCTTTACGCAGAGAGTGGTTGGGGTGTGGAATGGACTGCCTGCAGTGATAGTGGAGTCAGACACTTTAGGAACATTTAAGCGGTTATTGGATAGGCACATGGAGCACACCAGGATGATAGGGAGTGGGATAGCTTGATCTTGGTTTCAGATAAAGCTCGGCACAACATCGCGGGCCGAAGGGCCTGTTCTGTGCTGTACTGTTCTATGTTCTACCTCCCTTCATAATCTGTTTAAGTGTGTGAGAAGGGGGATTATCTGCACTTCAACAACTTTTAGTGGTTAAATCAAAATAACTATCTGAGACTCTCTGTAAAAACAAGTAACGCTATTTATCTAACTAACAGTAAACCAGACTCTCAGAGGCTTTTTCCCAGGGTGGAAATGTCTGCTACGAGAGGACACAGGTTTAAGGTGCTGGAGGGTAGGTACAGGGGAAATGTTAGGGGGAAGTTTTTCACACAGAGGGTGGTGGGCGAGTGGAATCGGCTGCCGTCAGTGGTGGTGGAGGCAAACTCAATAGGGTCTTTTAAGAGACTCCTGGATGAGTACATGGGACTTAATAGGATGGAGGGTTATAGGTAGGTCTAGAAGGTAGGGATATGTTCGGCACAACTTGTGGGGCCGAAGGGCCTGTTTTGTGCTGTAGTTTTCTATGTTTCTATGTAAGTTAACTAAACTATTAACAAATCCAACAAAAAACACTATTCCAATGGAATGCTGTTTAGATAAACACACTTCCCACTTATTAACAAAAAAATAGAAATTTTAGTCACTCTCAAAATACAACCAGGTGTTAACTTCTGAAATCTTACATCTTCTTTGCTGATTTCTTCTGTCTTCACTATTGAGATGAAGCTTTCTTTTAAGACATAAATGTGCTGTTACGCTGGCAGAGAGCAGTTGCTTGCTGTGTGTCTCTCTAAGATGTGGAGATGCCGGCTCTGGACTGGGGTGGGCACAGTAAGAAGTCTCACAACCCCAGGTTAATGTCCAACAGGCTTATTTGGTATCACGAGCTTTCGGAGCGCTGCTCCTTCATCAGGTTCATGGACCTGATGAAGGACAAAGAACAAAGAACAATACAGCACAGGAACAGGCCCTTCGGCCCTCCAAGCCCGCGCCGCTCCCCTGGTCCAAACTAGACCATTCTTTTGTATCCCTCCATTCCCACTCCGTTCATGTGGCTATCTAGATAAGTCTTAAACGTTCCCAGTGTGCCCTCCTCCACCACCTTGCCCGGCAGCGCATTCCAGACCCCCACCACCCTCTGTGTAAAATACGTCCTTCTGATATCCGTGTTAAACCTCCCCCCCCACCCCTCACCTTGAACCTATGACCCCTCGTGAACGTCACCACCGACCTGGGAAAAAGCTTCCCACCGTTCACCCTATCTATGCCTTTCATAATTTTATACACCTCTATTAGGTCTCCCCTCATCCTCCGTCTTTCCAGTGAGGACAACCCCAGTTTACCCAATCTCTCCTCATAACTAAGCCCCTCCATACCAGGCAACATCCTGGTAAACCTCCTCTGCACTCTCTCTAAAGCCTCCACGTCCTTCTGGTAGTGTGGCGACCAGAACTGGGTGCAATATTCCAAATGCGGCCGAACCAAGGTTCTATACATCTGCAACATCAGACCCCAACTTTTATACTCTATGCCCCGTCCTATAAAGGCAAGCATGCCATATGCCTTCTTCACCACCTTCTCCACCTGTGACGTCACCTTCAAGGATCTGTGGACTTGCACACCCAGGTCCCTCTGCGTATCTACACCCTTTATGGTTCTGCCATTTATCGTATAGCTCCCCCCTACATTAGCTCTACCAAAATGCATCACTTCGCATTTATCTGGATTGAACTCCATCTGCCATTTCTTTGCCCAAATTTCCAGCCTATCTATATCCATCTGTAGCCTCTGACAATGTTCCTCACTATCCGCAAGTCCAGCCAATTTCGTGTCGTCCGCAAACTTACTGATCACCCCAGTTACACCTTCTTCCAGATCGTTTATATAAATCACAAACAGCAGAGGTCCCAATACAGAGCCCTGCGGAACACCACTAGTCACAGGCCTCCAGCCGGAAAAAGACCCTTCCACTACCACTCTCTGTCTTCTGTGACCAAGCCAGTTCTCCACCCATCTAGCCACCTCCCCCTTTATCCCATGAAATCCAACATTTTGCACCAACCTACCATGAGGTACTTTGTCAAACGCTTTACTAAAGTCCATATAGACGACATCCACGGCCCTTCCCTCGTCAACCAATCTAGTCACTTCTTCAAAAAACTCCACCAGGTTAGTGAGGCATGACCTCCCTCTCACAAAACCATGCTGACTATCGTTAATGAGTTTATTCCTTTCTAAATGTGCATACATCCTATCTCTAAGAATCCTCTCCAACAACTTCCCTACCACTGACGTCAAGCTCACCGGCCTATAATTACCCGGGTTATCCTTCCTACCCTTCTTAAATAACGGGACCACATTAGCTATCCTCCAATCCTCTGGGACCTCACCTGTGTCCAGTGACGAGACAAAGATTTGCGTCAGAGGCCCAGCGATTTCATCTCTCCTCTCCCTGAGCAGCCTGGGATAGATTCCATCAGGCCCTGGGGATTTGTCAGTCTTTATATTCTCGAAAAAACCTAACACTTCCTCCCTTGTAATGGAGATTTTCTCTAACGGGTCAACACTCCCCTCCGAGACACTCCCAGTCAACACATCCCTCTCCTTTGTGAATACCGACGCAAAGTATTCATTTAGGATCTCCCCTACTTCTTTGGGCTCGAAGCATAATTCCCCACATAATTCGGAGTAGCGCTCCGAAAGCTCGTGATACCAAATAAACCTGTTGGACTTTAACCTGATGTTGTGAGACTTCTTACTGTCTCTCCAAAGCAGTGAGCCGTGGCAGATGGCAGTTGCTGTCTGGCTCTCTAAATCTGGGGGCTGTGGCCGCTATACCCACTGATGACATACCAAAATCCCCAAAATAGGATTGGTTTACAGGTGACCGAAACATCAAATTCAAATCTGATAGGCTGCTGTTATTCAAATGACTAGTTTAAACTGATTGGGCCAACTTCAAAACCAGCCTGTTGTCCTGGCAACACTGCTGCCAAGCCCTCGAAATACAAATTTGGTGGAGTTTTTTGAGGAAGTGACAAAAACGGTTGATGAAGGAAGGGCCGTGGATGTCGTCTATATGGACTTCAGTAAGGCATTTGACAAAGTCCCACATGGCAGGTTGGTTAAGAAGGTTAAGGCTCATGGGATACAAGGAGAAGTGGCTAGGTGGGTGGAGAACTGGCTTGGCCACAGGAGACAGAGGGTAGTGGTCGAAGGGTCTTTTTCCGGCTGGAGGTCTGTGACCAGTGGTGTTCCGCAGGGCTCTGTACTGGGACCTCTGCTATTTGTGATATATATAAATGATTTGGAAGAAGGTGTAACTGGTGTAATCAGCAAGTTTGCGGATGACACGAAGATGGCTGGACTTGCGGATAGCGAAGAGCATTGTCGGGCAATACAGCAGGATATAGATAGGCTGGAAAATTGGGCGGAGAGGTGGCAGATGGAGTTTATTCCAGATAAATGCGAAGTGATGCATTTTAGAAGAAATAATGTAGGGAGGAGTTATACAATAAATGGCAGAGTCATCAGGAGTATAGAAACACAGAGGGACCTAGGTGTGCAAGTCCACAAATCCTTGAAGGTGGCAACACAGGTGGTGAAGAAGGCATATGGTATGCTTGCCTTTATAGGACGGGGTATAGAGTATAAAAGCTGGAGTCTGATGATGCAGCTGTATAGAACGCTGGTTAGGCCACATTTGGAGTACTGCGTCCAGTTCTGGTCGCCGCACTACCAGAAGGACGTGGAGGCATTAGAGAGAGTGCAGAGAAGGTTTACCAGGATGTTGCCTGGTATGGAGGGTCTTAGCTATGAGGAGAGATTGGGTAAACTGGGGTTGTTCTCCCTGGAAAGACGGAGAATGAGGGGAGATCTAATAGAGGTGTACAAGATTATGAAGGGGATAGATAGGGTGAACGGTGGGAAGCTTTTTCCCAGATCAGAAGTGACGTTCACGAGGGGTCACGGGCTCAAGGTGAGAGGGGCGAAGTATAACTCAGATATTAGAGGGATGTTTTTTACACAGAGGGTGGTGGGGGCCTGGAATGCGCTGCCAAGTAGGGTGGTGGAGGCAGGCACGCTGACATCGTTTAAGACTTACCTGGATAGTCACATGAGCAGCCTGGGAATGGAGGGATACAAACGATTGGTCTAGTTGCACCAAGGAGCGGCACAGGCTTGGAGGGCCGAAGGGCCTGTTTCCTGTGCTGTACTGTTCTTTGATACAATGTTATATGCTGTCCGTGTACTTGTATTTCACACCTGCATCTCTTTTCAAACATCATTTCTTTGAACAGAACCATGAAATTTTACAACTCTTAGCATTTTACATTTTTAAAAAATAATTTCACAAACACTAACTTCACAACACTATCTACAAGATGCACTGCAGAAATTCATCCAAGATCCTTAGACAGCACCTTCAAAACCCACGGCACTTCCATTCAAATCCTCCAAAAAAGCCAGCAGCTGTCTCTATCAGGGTAATAGCACATTTATGTCTTAAAAGAAAGTCTCATCCATCTGGGACAAAGGCAGCAGATACATGGGGAACACCACCACCTGCAAGTTCCCCTCCGAGCCCCACTCACCATCCTGGCTGGGAAGTATAATTTCTTAATTTTATTTATTGGTGTCACCTCTTAGAATCCCTACAGCACAGAAAGAGGCCATTCGGCCCATCGAGTCTGCACCGACCACAATCCCACCCAGGCCCTACCCCCATATATTTACCCACTAATCCCTCTAATCTACGCATCCCAGGACACTAAGGGCAATTTTTAGCATGGCCAATCAACCTAACCCGCACATCTTTGGACTGTGGGAGGAAACCGGAGCACCCGGAGGAAACCCACGCAGACATGAGGAGAATGTGCAGACTCCACACAGACTGTGACCCAAGCCAGGAATCGAACCCAGGTCCCTGGAGCTGTGAAGCAGCAGTGCTAACCACTGTGCTACCGTGCCGCCCTGCAATGTTCACTGCAAGTTCACTGCAATGAACTTGCTGTGAAAATCCCCTAGTCGCCACACTCCGGCGCTTGTTCGGGTACACCGAGGGAGAATTTAGCATGGCCAATGCATCAAAGCAGCACGACTTTCGGACTGCGGGAGGAAACCGGAGCACCTGGAGGAAACCCAGGCAGACACGTGGAGAATGTGCTGACTCTGCACAGATAGTGACCCGAGGCCGGGAATGGATCCCAGGTCCCTGGGTGCTGTGAGGCTGCAGTGCTAACCACTGTGCCACTCAATGAATGGAGGTGGGAAGAGACTGGACAAGAGGAGAGAGAATGGAGTCAAGATAGGAAGGAATGAGTTCAGTGAAGCAGGAACAGGCTGACACGATGGGCCTACCGGGGCAGTCCTGTTTGTGGATTTAGGGAAGGAGGTATAAGCGGGCATTCCAGGGTTGGGAGGCTATGAGGTTGGAAGCTGTGGAGGGAAGATCTCCAGAGGAGATGAGATCAGTGACAGACCTGGAATCAATAGCTTGATGCTCGGTGGTGGCGTCATGGTCAAGGGGGAGGAAGGAGGAAGCGTCTGAGAGTTGGCGCTCAGCCTCTGCCAGGTAAAATGTCTCACAACACCAGGTTACAGTCCAACAGGTTTATTTGGTATCACGAGCTTTCAGAGTGCTGCTCCTTCATCAGGTCATAGAGTCATAGAGGTTTACAGCATGGAAACAGGCCCTTCGGCCCAACTTGTCCATGCCGCCTTTTCTTTTTTAAAACCCCTAAGCTAATCCCAATTGCCCGCATTTGGCCCATATCCCTCTATACCCATCGTACCCATGTAACTATCTAAATGCTTTTTAAAAGACAAAATTGTACCCGCCTCTACTACTACCTCTGGCACCTCGTTCCAGACACTCATCACCCTCTGTGTGAAAAAATTGCCCCTCTGGACACTTTTGTATCTCTCCCCTCTCACCTTAAACCTATGCCCTCTAGTTTTAGACTCCCCTACCTTTGGGAAAAGATATTGACTATCTAGCTGATCTGTGCCCCTCATTATTTTATAGACCTCTATAAGATCACCCCTCAGCCTCCTACGCTCCAGGGGAAAAATGTCCCAGTCTATTCAGCCTCTCCTTATAACTCAATCCATCAAGTCCCGGTAGCATCCTAGTAAATCTTTTCTGCACTCTTTCTAGTTTAATAATATCCTTTCTATAATAGGTGAGTTTCATAATGCAGAAGCAGCGCTCTGAAAACTCATGATTCCAAATAAACCAGTTGGACTTTAACCTGGTGTTGTGAGACTTCTTACTGTGCCCACCCCAGTCCAAAGCCGGCATCTCCACATCAAGACAACAACAGCATCACTCTTGCCAGTGGGTTTGATGACAAGGTAAGAAGTCTCACAACACCAGGTTAAAGTCCAACAGGTTCATTTGGTAGCAAACGCCACACAAGCTTTCGGAGCGCTTGCTGCTCCCTCGTCAGGTGGAGTGGGAGATCTCTTGTAGAAACTTGATGTCTGCGTCGATATGCGCGATCTTCTTGGAGATCCCCTCCACTTGGAGCCGGCAGTTTGCGGTGTCGATGGTAGTCATGATGTGGAGATGCCGGCGTTGGACTGGGGTGGCCACAGTAAGAAGTCTAACAACACCAGGTTAAAGTCCAACAGGTTTATTTGATAGCACAAGCCACAAGCTTTCAGAGCGCTGCTCCTTCGTCAGGTGGAGTGGGAGATCTCTTGTAGAAACTTGATGTCTGTGTCGATATGCGCGATCTGTGGAAGGATATGCAGAAGGATATATTGGAAGGATATCCGATATGCGGAAGGATATATTGGCCTTGGAGGGAGTGCAGAGAAGGTTCACCAGGTTGATACCAGAGATGAGGGGTGTTGATTATGAGGAGAGACTGAGCAGATTGGGTTTGTACTCATTGGAATTTAGAAGGCTGAGGGGGGATCTTATAGAGACCTATAAGATAATGAAGGGGCTGGATAGGGTAGAGATGGAGAGATTCTTTCCACTTAGAAAGGAAACTAGAACTAGAGGGCACAGCCTCAAAATAAAGGGGGGGTCAGTTTAGGACAGAGTTGAGGAGGAACTTCTTCTCTCAGAGGGTGGTGAATCTCTGGAATTCTCTGCCCACTGAAGTGGTGGAGGCTACCTCGCTGAATGTGTTTAAATCACGGATAGATGGATTCCTGATCGGTAAGGGAATTAGGGGTTATAGGGATCAGGCGGGTAAGTGGAACTGATCCACTTCAGATCAGCCATGATCTGAAGTGGGGCAGGCTCGAGGGGCTAGGTGGCCTACTCCTGCTCCTATTTCTTATGTTCTTATCTTCTTGGAGATCCTCTCCACTTGGGTGCCGGCAGATTGCGGTGTCGATGGTCGTCATGATGTGGAGGTGCCGGCGTTGGACTGGGGTGGGCACAGTAAGAAGTCTCACAACACCAGGTTAAAGTCCAACAGGTTTATTTGGTAGCAAACGCCACACAAGCTTTCGGAGCGCTCGCTGCTCCTTCGTCAGGTGGAGTGGGAGATCTCTTGTAGAAACTTGATGTCTGCGTCGATATGCGCGATCTACTTGGAGATCCTCTCCGCTTGGAGCCGGCAGTTTGCGGTGTCGATGGTCATCATGATGTGGAGGTGCTGGCGTTGGACTGGGGTGGGCACAGTAAGGAGTCTAACAACACCAGGTTAAAGTCAACAGGTTTATTTGGTAGCACAAGCCACTAGCTTTCGGAGCACTGCTCCTTCGTCAGGGAGATGACAAGGTCAGGATTAGACCCGAGAGGGCGAAGTGCAGCGAGTTCAGAAGGAGACAAGTTAGAGTGGGAAAATGTTCAAACTTTATTTGGGGGGGTGAATAAAATTGGGGTTGGTGCTGGATGGGACCTTGAGAAGAGCTCAAGGGCGGCATGGTAGCACAGTAGGTTAGCACTGCTGCTTCACAGCTCCAGGGACCCGGGTTCGATTCCCGGCTCGGGGTCACTGTCTGTGTGGAGTTTGCACATTCTCCTCGTGTCTGCGTGGGTTTCCTCCGGGTGCTCCGGTTTCCTCCCACAGTCCAAAGATGTGCGGGTTAGGTTGATTGGCCGTGCTAAAATTGCCCCTTAGTGTCCTGAGATGCGTAGGTTAGAGGGATTAGTGGGTAAATGTGTAGGGATATGGGGATAGGGCCTGGGTGGGATTGTGGTCGGTGCAGACTCGATGGGCCAAATGGCCTCCTTCTGCACTGTAGGGCTTCTATTTCTATGATGAGCTGGGACTGCAGCGAGTACGCATGCGCATTACGGCGGGTGGGCGGGCGCCTGGGACGGCGGCCAGTGCGCGTGCGCGGATTGCCGCGGAGTCTGTTCGGCCGGCGCGCGGGCGGCGCGAGAGGGGGGGGGTGTGTCGGGAACCTCGGATTTGAAAAGGAGGGCGACCGTTAACGGTGGTCGGCGTTGCCATGGCAGCGGGGGCGGCGCTTGCCAACCGCGCGCGCCGGCACAAGTGGGCCCTCGAGCTCAACGTGGGCGGCGGCGGCGGCAGCAGCAGGTGCGGAGGCCGCGCGGGGAGCCGGGGGACTCGAGTAGCAGACAAGCCGGGGCTTAGCCCGCCTGACCCCCGGGCAGGCCACCACACCCACCCGAAACTTCCCCAACCCCGGGTTTTTCTCTCTCCCCTTTCACCCCCTCTTCCCCACGTTGTCCCCCCCTCAGCACAAAGCAGCCCCTCAAATCCCCCACAAAGCACTCAAACCGCACTTGGCATCTTTTCCCCCCGGGGTCGTGACCCTGAGGTGCCATCTTGGTTGCAGCCCACACACACCGACCGGGGGCGCCAACCGTGCGATGGTGGTGGTGAATGGTTGGAGGGATGGTTTCCATGGCCGGGCGCTGGAACTGTGGGACCCTGGATCTCTCCCTGGAGTTGATGCTGCCCCGCGTTCATCCTGGGGTCACTTGGATTGACCCCCCCCTTCCTCTTAACGAAGGATTGGGCTGGGGGTTTGGGTGTATGGTTGGCACCCTACCGGCAAGAAGATGCAAAATCTTTGTGCGTCCTTTGTGGCATTAGTTTGCCCTTGGTCTGGATGGTGCAGGCGATATTGGTGTCTCTGATGGAGAGATTCCCTCCTTTAAAAGGGATTCCCTGACAGAGAGACTCCCTCTTTAAAAGGGGTTCACTGACGGAGAGACTCCCTCTTTAAAAGGGGTTCACTGACGGAGAGACTCCCTCTTTAAAAGGGGTCCCTGACAGAGAGACTCCCTCTTTAAAAGGGATTCCCTGACAGAGAGACTCCCTCTTTAAAAGGGGTTCACTGACGGAGAGACTCCCTCTTTAAAAGGGGTCCCTGACAGAGAGACTCCCTCTTTAAAAGGGATTCCCTGACAGAGAGACTCCCTCTTTAAAAGGGATTCCCTGACAGAGAGAGTCCCTCTTTAAAATGGGTCCCTGACGGAGAGACTCCCTCTTTAAAAGGGATTCCCTGACAGAGAGAGTCCCTCTTTAAAATGGGTCCCTGACGGAGAGACTCCCTCTTTAAAAGGGATTCCCTGACAGAGAGAGTCCCTCTTTAAAAGGGATTCCCTGAGGGAGAGACTCCCTCTTTAAAAGGGATTCCCTGACGGAGAGACTCCCTCTTTAAAAGGGGTCCCTGACGGAGAGACTTCCTCTTTAAAAGGGATTCCCTGACAGAGAGAGTCCCTCTTTAAAAGGGGTCCCTGACGGAGAGACTTCCTCTTTGAAAGGGATTCCCTGACGGAGAGACTCCCTCTTTAAAAGGGATTCCCTGACAGAGAAGCTCCCTCTTTAAAAGGGATTCCCTGACAGAGAGACTCCCTCTTTAAAAGGGGTCCCTGACAGAGAGACTTCCTCTTTCAAAGGGATTCCCTGACGGAGAGACTCCCTCTTTAAAAGGGATTCCCTGACGGAGAAGCTCCCTCTTTAAAAGGGATTCCCTGACAGAGAGACTCCCTCTTTAAAAGGGATTCCCTGACAGAGAGACTCCTTCTTTAAAAGGGGTCCCTGACAGAGAGACTCCCTCTTTAAAAGGGATTCCCCGACAGAGAGACTCCCTCTTTAAAAGGGATTCCCTGACAGAGAGACTCCCTCTTTAAAAGGGATTCCCTGACAGAGAGACTCCCTCTTTGAAAGGGGTCCCTGACGGAGAGACTCCCTCTTTGAAAGGGGTCCCGACGGAGAGACTCCCTCTTTGAAAGGGGTCCCTGACGGAGAGACTCCCGCTTTGAAAGGGGGTCCCTGACAGAGAGACTCCCCTCTTTGAAAGGGGGCCTTAAAGGCTCACTAAATTGACCAATTTGTGTTCGTCTCTTTCGCAGGGGCCGTGATCGACAATGCGGCCAGGGAGACTCCATGTACCCTGTTGGGTATTCGGAAAAACAGCTCCCGGACACCAGCGTCCAAGAAACGGACCGGATTCTGGTTGAGAAAGTAAGTTGGATTTGAATGTGTCCTCGGCGCGCGCGGGATTGTTTTGCCCACGCTGGTGAACTGCCTCTGTGAACCTCAGCACCCCATGTGGTGCAAGAGCTTTGCGATGGTGTTAAAGGTCATCCTTGCTTCCAGGCCTGGGGTTAAGGTCTGTATCTGACAACACCTCCCCTTTCTTGCTGTCTGTTACTGACCCTGTGTTTGCTTTCTGTTTCAGCGCTGCTGGGACATTGCTTTGGGCCCACTGAAACAAGTGCCCATGAATCTGTTCATCATGTACATGGCTGGCAACACCATCTCCATCTTCCCTATCATGATGGTCTGCATGATGGCCTGGAGACCCATACAGGCACTGATGTCCATGTCAACAAGTGAGTACTGTAATGAATCTGCAGCTCTGAACCTGCATCAGTTCGAGGCACAAGCCTCCTGTGTACCTTCCCTTATCCCAGCTTATCGTGTTATTAATTTCTAAATCCTGTATATTTTTTAGCCTGTCGCTTAGGTGCTCTGAGGAGCAGGAGACTGGGAGACACCAATCAGTATACAGATATCTTCCTGAGAGAGGGCGGGTACTGAGAGACACCAGTCAGTGTACAGATATCTTCCTGAGAGAGGGCGGGTACTGAGAGACATCAGTCGGTGCACAGATATCTCCCTGAGAGAGAGAGGGGGGACTGAGAGACACCAGTCAGTGTACAGATATCTCCCTGAGAGAGAGAGAGGGGTCTGAGAGACACCAGTCAGTGTACTGATATCTCCCTGAGAGATAGAGGGGGGACTGAGAGACACCAGTCAGTGTACAGATATCTTCCTGAGAGAGAGAGAGGGGTCTGAGAGACACCAGTCAGTGTACTGATATCTCCCTGAGAGATAGAGGGGGGACTGAGAGACACCAGTCAGTGTACAGATATCTTCCTGAGAGAGGGCGGGTACTGAGAGACATCAGTCGGTGTACAGATATCTCCCTGAGAGAGAGAGGGGGGACTGAGAGACACCAGTCAGTGTACAGATATCTCCCTGAGAGAGAGAGAGGGGTCTGAGAGACACCAGTCAGTGTACTGATATCTCCCTGAGAGACAGAGAGGGGACTGAGAGACACCAGTCAGTGTACAGATATCTCCCTGAGAGAGAGAGAGGGGTCTGAGAGACACCAGTCAGTGTACTGATATCTCCCTGAGAGACAGAGAGGGGTCTGAGAGACACCAGTCAGTGTACAGATATCTCCCTGAGAGAGAGAGGGGACTGAGAGACACCAGGCAGTGTACAGATATCTCCCTGAGAGAGAGAGGGGACTGAGAGACACCAGGCAGTGTACAGATATCTCCCTGAGAGAGAGAGGGGACTGAGAGACACCAGTCAGTGTACAGATATCTTCCTTAGAGAGGACTGAGAGACAGCAGTCAGTGTACAGATATCTCCCTGAGAGAGAGAGAGAGGGGTCTGAGAGATACCAGTCTGTGTACAGACACCTCCCTGAGAGAGGGGGGGACTGAGAGACACCAGACAGTGTACAGATATCTCCCTGAGAGAGAGAGGACTGAGAGACACCAGCCAGTGTACAGATATCTCCCTGAGAGAGAGAGGGGACTGAGAGACACCAGTCAGTGTACAGATATCTCCCTGAGAGAGAGAGGGGACTGAGAGACACCAGTCAGTGTTTAGATATCACCCTGAGAGACAGAGAGGGGTCTGAGAGACACCAGTCAGTGTTTAGATATCTCCCTGAGAGACAGAGAGGGGTCTGAGAGACACCAGTCAGTGTTTAGATATCTCCCTGAGAGACAGAGAGGGGTCTGAGAGACACCAGTCAGTGTACTGATATCTCCCTGAGAGATAGAGGGGGGACTGAGAGACACCAGTCAGTGTACAGATATCTCCGAGAGAGAGAGGGGGGACTGAGAGACACTAGTCAGTGTACAGATATCTCCCTGAGAGAGAGAGGGGACTGAGAGACACCAGCCAGTGTACAGATATCTCCCTGAGAGAGAGAGGGGACTGAGAGACACCAGGCAGTGTACAGATATCTCCCTGAGAGAGAGAGGGGACTGAGAGACACCAGTCAGTGTACAGATATCTCCCTGAGAGAGGGGACTGAGAGACACCAGTCAGTGTTTAGATATCACCCTGAGAGACAGAGAGGGGTCTGAGAGACACCAGTCAGTGTACTGATATCTCCCTGAGAGATAGAGGGGGGACTGAGAGACACCAGTCAGTGTACAGATATCTCCCTGAGAGAGAGAGGGGACTGAGAGACACCAGTCAGTGTACTGATATCTCCCTGAGAGAGAGGGGACTGAGAGACACCAGTCAGTGTACAGATATCTCCCTGAGAGAGAGAGGGGTCTGAGAGACACCAGTCAGTGTACAGATATCTCCCTGAGAGAGAGAGGGGGGACTGAGAGACACCAGTCAGTGTACAGATATCTCCCTGAGAGAGAGAGAGGGGTCTGAGAGACACCAGTCAGTGTACTGATATCTCCCTGAGAGATAGAGGGGGGACTGAGAGACACCAGGCAGTGTACAGATATCTCCCTGAGAGAGAGAGGGGACTGAGAGACACCAGGCAGTGTACAGATATCTCCCTGAGAGAGAGAGGGGACTGAGAGACACCAGGCAGTGTACAGATATCTCCCTGAGAGAGAGAGAGGGGACTGAGAGACACCAGTCAGTGTACAGATATCTCCCTGAGAGAGAGAGGGGACTGAGAGACACCAGGCAGTGTACAGATATCTCCCTGAGAGAGAGAGAGGGGACTGAGAGACACCAGTCAGTGTACAGATATCTTCCTTAGAGAGGACTGAGAGACAGTGGTCAGTGTACAGATATCTCCCTGAGAGAGAGAGAGAGGGGTCTGAGAGATACCAGTCTGTGTACAGACACCTCCCTGAGAGAGGGGGGGACTGAGAGACACCAGACAGTGTACAGATATCTCCCTGAGAGAGAGAGGACTGAGAGACACCAGCCAGTGTACAGATATCTCCCTGAGAGAGAGAGGGGACTGAGAGACACCAGTCAGTGTACAGATATCTCCCTGAGAGAGAGAGGGGACTGAGAGACACCAGCCAGTGTACAGATATCTCCCTGAGAGAGAGAGGGGACTGAGAGACACCAGGCAGTGTACAGATATCTCCCTGAGAGAGAGAGGGGACTGAGAGACACCAGTCAGTGTACAGATATCTCCCTTAGAGAGGGGACTGAGAGACACCAGTCAGTGTACAGATATCTCAGAGAGAGAGAGGGGGGACTGAGAGACACTAGTCAGTATACAGATATCTCCCTGAGAGAGAGAGGGGACTGAGAGACACCAGCCAGTGTACAGATATCTCCCTGAGAGAGAGAGGGGACTGAGAGACACCAGGCAGTGTACAGATATCTCCTTGAGAGAGAGAGGGGACTGAGAGACACCAGTCAGTGTACAGATATCTCCCTGAGAGAGAGAGGGGACTGAGAGACACCAGTCAGTGTTTAGATATCACCCTGAGAGACAGAGAGGGGTCTGAGAGACACCAGTCAGTGTTTAGATATCTCCCTGAGAGACAGAGAGGGGTCTGAGAGACACCAGTCAGTGTACTGATATAGAACATAGAACATAGAACATAGAAAGCCACAGCACAAACAGGCCCTTCGGCCCACAAGTTGCGCCGATCACATCCCCACCTCTAGGCCTATCTATAGCCCTCAATCCCATTAAATCCCATGTACTCATCCAGAAGTCTCTTAAAAGACCCCAACGAGTTTGCCTCCACCACCACCGACGTCAGCCGATTCCACTCACCCACCACCCTCTGAGTGAAAAACTTACCCCTGACATCTCCCCTGTACCTACCCCCCAGCACCTTAAACCTGTGTCCTCTCGTAGCAACCATTTCAGCCCTTGGAAATAGCCTCTGAGAGTCCACCCTATCCAGACCCCTCAACATCTTGTAAACCTCTATCAGGTCACCTCTCATCCTTCGTCTCTCCAGGGAGAAGAGACCAAGCTCCCTCAACCTATCCTCATAAGGCATGCCCCCCAATCCAGGCAACATCCTTGTAAATCTCCTCTGCACCCTTTCAATGGCTTCAACATCTTTCCTGTAATGAGGTGACCAGAACTGCGCGCAGTACTCCAAGTGGGGTCTAACCAGGGTCCTATAAAGCTGCAGCATTATCTCCCGACTCCTAAACTCAATCCCTCGATTAATGAAGGCCAGTACGCCGAACGCCTTCTTGACCGCATCCTCCACCTGCGAGGCCGATTTAAGAGTCCTATGGACCCGGACCCCAAGGTCCTTCTGATCCTCTACACTGCTAAGAATGGTACCCTTCATTTTATACTGCTGCTCCATCCCATTGGATCTGCCAAAATGGATCACTACACACTTATCTGGGTTGAAGTCCATCTGCCACTTCTCCGCCCAGTCTTGCATTCTATCTATGTCTCGCTGCAACTTCTGACATCCCTCCAAACTATCCACAACACCACCTACCTTGGTGTCGTCAGCAAACTTACCAACCCATCCCTCCACTTCCTCATCCAGGTCATTTATGAAAATGACAAACAGCAAGGGTCCCAGAACAGATCCCTGGGGCACTCCACTGGTCACTGACCTCCATGCAGAGAAAGACCCCTCCACAGCCACTCTCTGCCTTCTGCAGGCAAGCCAGTTCTGGATCCACAAGGCAACAGCCCCTTGGATCCCATGCCCTCTCACTTTCTCAAGAAGTCTTGCATGGGGGACCTTATCGAACGCTTTGCTGAAGTCCATATAGACCACATCCACCGCTCTTCCTTCGTCAATGTGCTTGGTCACATTTTCAAAGAACTCAACCAGGCTCGTAAGGCACGACCTGCCCCTGACAAAGCCGTGCTGACTACTTTTGATCATACTAAACTTCTCTAGATGATCATAAATCCTGTCTCTCAGGATCCTCTCCATCAACTTACCAACCACTGAGGTTAGACTCACCGGTCGGTAATTTCCCGGGCTGTCCCTGTTCCCTTATCTCCCTGAGAGATAGAGGGGGGACTGAGAGACACCAGTCAGTGTACAGATATCTCCCTGAGAGAGAGAGGGGACTGAGAGACACCAGTCAGTGTACAGATATCTCCCTGAGAGAGAGAGAGGACTGAGAGACACCAGTCAGTGTACAGATATCTCCCTGAGAGAGAGAGTGGTCTGAGAGACACCAGTCAGTGTACAGATATCTCCCTGAGAGAGAGAGGGGTCTGAGAGACACCAGTCAGTGTACAGATATCTCCCTGAGAGAGAGAGAGGACTGAGAGACACCAGTCAGTGTACAGATATCTCCCTGAGAGAGGGGGGACTGAGAGACACCAGTCAGTGTACAGATATCTCCCTGAGAGAGAGAGGGGACTGAGAGACACCAGCCAGTGGACAGATATCTCCCTGAGAGAGAGAGGGGACTGAGAGACACCAGGCAGTGTACAGATATCTCCCTGAGAGAGAGAGGGGACTGAGAGACACCAGTCAGTGTATAGATATCTCCCTGAGAGAGAGAGGGGACTGAGAGACACCAGTCAGTGTACAGATATCTCAGAGAGAGAGAGGGGGGACTGAGAGACACTAGTCAGTATACAGATATCTCCCTGAGAGAGAGAGGGGACTGAGAGACACCAGCCAGTGTACAGATATCTCCCTGAGAGAGAGAGGGGACTGAGAGACACCAGTCAGTGTACAGATATCTCCCTGAGAGAGAGAGGGGACTGAGAGACACCAGTCAGTGTTTAGATATCACCCTGAGAGACAGAGAGGGGTCTGAGAGACACCAGTCAGTGTTTAGATATCTCCCTGAGAGACAGAGAGGGGTCTGAGAGACACCAGTCAGTGTACTGATATCTCCCTGAGAGATAGAGGGGGGACTGAGAGACACCAGTCAGTGTACAGATATCTCCCTGAGAGAGAGAGGGGACTGAGAGACACCAGTCAGTGTACAGATATCTCCCTGAGAGAGAGAGAGGACTGAGAGACACCAGTCAGTGTACAGATATCTCCCTGAGAGAGAGAGGGGTCTGAGAGACACCAGTCAGTGTACAGATATCTCCCTGAGAGAGAGAGGGGTCTGAGAGACACCAGTCAGTGTACAGATATCTCCCTGAGAGAGAGAGAGGACTGAGAGACACCAGTCAGTGTACAGATATCTCCCTGAGAGAGGGGGGACTGAGAGACACCAGTCAGTGTGCAGATATCTCCCTGAGAGAGAGAGGGGACTGAGAGACACCAGTCAGTGTACAGATATCTCCCTGAGAGAGAGAGAGGACTGAGAGACACCAGTCAGTGTACAGATATCTCCCTGAGAGAGAGAGGACTGAGAGACACCAGTCAGTGTACAGATATCTCCCTGAGAGAGAGGGGACTGAGAGACACCAGTCAGTGTACAGATATCTCCCTGAGAGAGAGGGGACTGAGAGACACCAGTCAGTGTACAGATATAAGAACATAAGAAATAGAAGCAGGAGTAGGCCATCTGGCCCCTCAAGCCTGCTCTGCCATTCAATAAGATCATGGCTGATCTGATAGTGGGTTCAGTTCCACTTACCCGCCTGATCCCTATAACTCTTAATTCCCTTATTGGCTAAAAACCTATCTGTGACATTTAATGAGGTAGCCTCCACCGCTTCATTGGGCAGAGAATTCCAAAGATTCACTACCCTCTGGGAGAAGAAGTTCCTCCTCAACTCTGTTCTAAATTGACTCCCCTGTATTTTGAGGCTATGCCCCCTAGTTCTTGTTTCCATTGTAAGTGGAAATAACCTCGCTGCTTCTACCCTATCCAGCCCCTTCATTATCTTATATGTCTCTATAAGATCTCCCCTCAACCTTCTAAACTCCAATGAGTACAGGCCCAGTCTACTCAATCTCTCCTCATGAGCTAACCCCCTCATCTCCGGAATCAACCCAGTGAACCTTCTCTGCACCCCCTCCAAAGCCAATATATCCTTCCGCAAATAAGGGGACCAATACTGTACACAGTACTCTAGGTGCGGCCTCACCAGTACCCTGTACAGTTGCAGCATGACCTCCCTGCTTTTATACTCCATCCCCTTCGCGATAAAGGCCAACATTCCATTTGCCGCCTTGATTACCTGCTGCACCTGCAAACTGAGTTTTTGTGATTCATGCACAAGGACCCCCAGGTCCCTCTGCACAGCAGCATGTTGTAATTTTTCACCATTTAAATAATAGTCCATTTTACTATTATTCCTTCCAAAGTGGATAACCTCACACTTACCAACGTTATACTCCATCTGCCAGATCCTCGCCCACTCACTTAACCTATCCAAATCTCTCTGCAGACTTTCCGCATCCTCCACGCCATTCACTTTCCCACTCATCTTTGTGTCATCCGCAAACTTTGTTACCCTACACTCGGTCCCCTCCTCCAGATCGTCTATGTACATGGTAAATAGTTGAGGCCCCAGCACCGATCCCTGCGGCACGCCACTAGTCACTGATTGCCAACCAGAAAAGCACCCATTTATACCTACTCTCTGCTTCCTGTTAGATCGCCAATCCTCAATCCACGCTAACACTTTACCCCCAACTCCGTGCACCTTTATCTTTTGCAGTAACCTTTTGTGACGCACCTTATCGAAAGCCTTCTGAAAATCCAAATACACCACATCCACCGGTTCCCCCCTGTCAACCGCACTCGTCACCTCCTCAGAAAACTCCAGTAAATTAGTCAAACATGACTTTCCCTTCCTGAATCCATGCTGCGTCTCCTTGATTGAACCATTCTTATCCAGGTGCCCTGCTATTTCTTCCTTTATCATAGAAATCTTAGAAACCCTACAGTGCAGAAAGAGGCCATTCGGCCCATCGAGTCTGCACCGACCACAATCCCACCCAGGCCCTACCCCCATATCCCTACATATTTTACCCGCTAATCCCTCTAACCTACACATCCCAGGACACTAAGGGGCAATTTTAACCTGGCCAATCAACCTAACCCGCACATCTTTGGAGTGTGGGAGGAAGCCGGAGCACCCGGAGGAAACCCACGCAGACACGAGGAGAATGTGCAAACTCCACACAGACAGTGAGCCAAGCCGGGAATCGAACCCAGGTCCCTGGAGCTGTGAAGCAGCAGTGCTAACCACTGTGCTACCGTGTCGCCTTATGATAGATTCCAGCATTTTCCCAACTACGGATGTTAAGCTAACCGGCCTGTAGTTACCCGCCTTGAGTCTGCCTCCTTTTTTTAAACAGTGGCGTTACATTAGCTGTTTTCCAATCAGCTGGCACCTCCCCAGAGTCCAGTGAATTTTGATAGATTACAACATTTGCTCTTCTGCCGTTTCTTTTAGTACCCTGGGATGCATTCCATCCGGACCAGGGGACTTGTCTACCTTTTAGTCCCATTAGCCTACCCAGCACTACCTCTTTAGTAATAGTGATCGTTTTAAGGTCCTCACCCCCTACAGTCCCATGACCGTCAATTATTGGTAAGCTATTAGTGTCCTCCACTGTGAAGACCGACACAAAAAACTTGTTTAAGGCCTCGGCCATTTCCTCGTTTCCCATTATTAAATCCCCCTTCTCATCTTCTAAGGGACCAACATTTACTTTAGCTACTCTTTTCCTTTTTATATATTTGTAAAAACTCTTACTATCAGTTTTTATATTTTGTGCTAGTTTACTTTCCTACTCTATCTTTCCTTTCTTTATTGCTTTCTTAGTCGTTCTTTGTTGCTTTTTAAAGCCTTCCCAATCCTCTAGTTCCCCACTAATTTTGGCCACTCTGTATGCATTGGTTTTTAATTTGATACTCTCCTTTATCTCCTTGTTTATCCACGGCTGGTTATCCCTTTTCTTACATTCCTTCTTTTTCACTGGAATATATTTTTGCTGAGTACTGAGAAAAATCTCCTTAAAAACCCTCCACTGTTCCTCAACTGTCCCACCAATTAGTCTGTGTTCCCAGTCTACATTAGCCAACTCCGTCCTCATCCTATTGTAATCCCCCTTGTTCAAGCAGAGGACACTGGTTTGGGACCCTACTTTCTCACCCTCCATCACGGGGCGGCACGGTAGCGCAGTGGTTAGCACTGCTGCTTTACAGCTCCAGGGACCTGGGTTCGATTCCCGGCTTGTGTCGCTGTCTGTGTGGAGTTTGCACATTCTCCTCGTGTCTGCGTGGGTTTCCTCTGGGTGCTCCGGTTTCCTCCCACAGTCCAAAGATGTGCGGGTTAGGTTGATTGGTCAGGTTAAAAATTGCCCCTTAGAGTCCTGGGATGCGTAGGTTAGAGGGATTAGCGGGTAAATATGTGGGGGTAGGGCCTGGGTGGGATTGTGGTCGGTGCAGACTCGATGGGCCGAATGGCCTCCTTCTGTACTGTAGGGTTTCTATGATCTGTATTAGAAATTCAACCATATTGTGATCACTCATTCCAAGAGGATCCCTCACAAGGAGATCATTTATTTTACCTGCCTCGTTCCACAGGACCAGATCCAGGATAGCTCGCTCCCTCGTAGGTTCTGTAACATACTGTTCGAGGAAACTATCCCGACAGCATTCTGAGAACTCTTCCTCAAGTCCACCGCGTCCGACTTGAGTTGACCAATCAATATGGAGGTTAAAATCCCCCATGATTATTGCTGTTCCATTTGTACATGCATCTGTTATTTGTTTGTTTATAGCCCGCCCCACCTTGAAGTTATTATTTGGGGGCCTATAGACCACACCCACCAGTGACTTTTTCCCCCTACTATTCCTTATCTCCACCCACATTGATTCCACATTTTGCTCCTTAGAGCCTATATCGTCTCTCACTACCGCCCTGATGTTATCCTCAATTAACAGAGCTACCCCACCTCCTTTTCCTTCCTGTCTATCCTTCCGAATTGTCTGATACCCCAGGATATTTAGTTCCCAGTCCTGGTCACCCTGCAACCACGTTTCTGTAATGGCCACCAGATCATACCCATTTGTACTGATTTGTGCCGTCAACTCATTCACTTTGTTTCGAATGCTACGTGCATTCAGGTAAAGTGTCTTTATGTTAGTCTTTCTTACCTGGACCCGATTTGTTAGTGCATTCCTTTGTTTGCACGCTCTGTCCCTTCCTGTCACAGACTGGTTATTCTTCCCCAGACCATCTCCTTGCACTGTGTTGACCACCTTCCCTTCTCATGCTTTTTTGCTCTGCCTGAGGTTAGATTCCTGCCACCTTCTATACTCTCTGCTCTATTACGTGGTCTGGAAACTTTACTAACCTCTCCTGAGCCCTCGGCTCCTTTAACTAGTTGAAAGTCCTCATCATTAACCTGCACTCCTACCCTCTCCTTTACCTTTGATTTTCTAATTCTCCATACCACTGAACCCTCCCCCCGCAACTATTTAGTTTAAAGCCCCATCTACAGCCCTGGTTATACGATTCGCCAGGACTCTGGTCCCAGCACGATTCAGACGAAGACCATCCCATCGGAACAGGTCCCCTCTTCCCCAATACTGGTGCCAATGTCCCATGAATTCAAACCCATTCCTCCCACACCAATCTTTGAGCCACTCATTTACCTCCTTAATCTTATTGACCCTGTGCCAATTCGCTCGTGGCTCAGGCAGTAATCCAGAGATTATTATCTTTTTTGTTCTGCTTTTCAATTTAGCTCCGAGCTTTTCATATTCCCTGAGCAGAACCTCAGTTCCTGTTCTTCCTCTGTCGTTGGCACCTATGTGGACCACGACAACTGGATTTTTACCCTCCCACTCCTCGTTCCTCTGCAGCCCAGATGAGATATCCTGAACCCGAGCACCCAGGCAGGCAATACAACCTTCGGGATTCTCGATCCTGGTCACAGAGAACAGTGTCAATGCCCCTAACTATACTCTCCCCAATTACCACTACATTTCTTTCCCCCCCCCCCCCTCCCCCCCCACTTGAATGGCTCCCTGTACCACGGTGCTGTGGTCAGTTTGCTCATCCTCCCTGCATTCCCTGTTCTCGTCCACACAGGTAGCAGGAATCTCGAACCTGTTGGACAGGTTCAGGGACTGAGGCTCCGGTAACACTACTCCCTGGATCCCTCTACCTGCCTCACTCGCAGCCACACCCTCTGGTCCCCGACCACTGTCTGAATTCAAGGTAGTTTTCCCTCAGAGAGAGAGAGGGGACTGAGAAACACCAGTCAGTGTACAGATATCTCCCTGAGAGAGAGAGGGGACTGAGACACCAGTCAGTGTACTGATATCTCCCTGAGAGAGAGAGAGAGAGGGGACTGAGACATCAGTTAGTGTACAGATATCTCCCTCAGAGAGAGAGGACTGAGAGACACCAGTCAGTGTACAGATACCTTCCTGAGAGAGAGAGAGAGGGGACTGAGAGACACCAGTCAGTGTACAGATATCAGTCTCTGAGAGAGAGAGGGGACTGAGAGATACCAGTCAGTGGACAGATATCTCCCTGAGAGAGAGAGGGGACTAATATCAGTGTTCAGATATCTCCCTGAGAGAGAGAGAGGACTGAGAGACACCAGTCAGTGCACAGATATCTCCCTGAGAGAGAGAGGACTGAGAGACAACAGTCAGTGTACAGATATCTCCCTGAGAGAGAGAGAGGGGACTGAGAGACACCAGTCAATGTACAGATATCTCCCTGAGAGAGAGAGAGGGGACTGAGACACCAGTCAGTGTCCAGATACCTCCCTGAGAGAGAGAGAGGGGACTGAGAGACGCCAGTCAGTGTACAGATATCTCCCTCAGAGAGAGGACTGAGAGACACCAGAAAGTGTACAGATATCTCCCTGAGAGAGAGAGAGAGAGGGGACTGAGAGACACCAGTCAGTGTACAGATATCTCTCTGAGAGAGAGAAAGTGGACTGAGAGACACCAGTCAGTGTACAGATATCTCCCTGAGAGAGAGAGAGGACTGAGAGACACCAGTCAGTGTACAGATATCTCCCTGAGAGAGAGAGGACTGAGAGACAACAGTCAGTGTACAGATATCTTCCTGAGAGAGAGAGAGGGGACTGAGAGACACCAGTCAATGTACAGATATCTCCCTGAGAGAGAGAGAGGGGACTGAGAGACACCAGTCAGTGTACAGATATCTCCCTGAGAGAGAGAGAGAGGACTGAGAGACACCAGTCAGTGTACAGATATATCCCTGAGAGAGAGAGGGGACTGAGAGACGCCAGTCAGTGTACAGATATCTCCCTGAGAGAGAGGGGGGACTGAGAGACACTAGTCAGTGTACAGATATCTCCCTGAGAGAGAGAGAGGACTGAGAGACACCAGTCAGTGTACAGATATCACCCTGAGAGAGAGGGGACTGAGAGACACCAGTCAGTGTATAGATATATCCCTGAGAGAGAGAGGGGACTGAGACACCAGTCAGTGTACAGATATCTCCCTGAGAGAGAGAGGACTGAGAGACACCAGTCAGTGTACAGATATCTCCCTGAGAGAGAGAGAGGACTGAGACACCAGTCAGTGTACAGCTATCTCCCTGAGAGAGAGAGGGGACTGAGAGACACCAATCAGTGTACAGATATCTCCCTGAGAGAGAGGACTGAGAGACACCAGTCAGTGTACAGATATCTCCCTGAGAGGGAGAGAGAGAGGGGACTGAGAGACACCAGTCAGTGTACAGATATCTCCCTGAGTGAGAGAGGGGACTGAGAGACACCAGTCAGTGTACAGATATCTCCCTGAGAGAGAGAGGGGACTGAGAGACACCAGTCAGTGTACAGATATCTCCCTGAGTGAGAGAGGGGACTGAGAGACACCAGTCAGTGTACAGATCTCTCCCTGACAGAGAGGGGACTGGGAGACACCAGTCAGTGTACAGATATCTCCCTGAGAGAGAGAGGACTGAGAGACACCAGTCAGTGTACAGATATCTCCCTGAGAGAGAGAGGGGACTGAGAGACACCAGTCAGTGGACAGATATCTCCCTGAGAGAGAGAGGGGACTGAGACACACCAGTCAGTGTACAGATATCTCCCTGAGAGAGAGGGAGGACTGAGAGACACCAGTCAGTGTACAGATATCTCCCTGAGAGAGAGAGGACTGAGAGACACCAGTCAGTGTACAGATCTCTCCCTGATAGAGAGGGGACTGAGAGACACCAGACAGTGTATAGATATCTCCCTGAGAGAGAGAGGACTGAGAGACACCAGTCAGTGTACAGATATCTCCATGAGAGAGAGAGGGGACTGAATGACACCAGTCAGTGTACAGATATCTCCCTGAGAGAGAGAGAGGGGACTGAGAGACACCAGTCAGTGTACAGATCTCTCCCTGAGAGAGAGAGGACTGAGAGGCACCAGTCAGTGTACAGATATCTCCCTGAGAGAGAGAGGACTGAGAGACACCAGTCAGTGTACAGATATCTCCCTGAGAGAGAGAGGGGACTGAGAGACACCAGTCAGTGGACAGATATCTCCCTGAGAGAGAGAGGGGACTGAGAGACACCAGTCAGTGTACAGATCTCTCCCTGATAGAGAGGGGACTGAGAGACACCAGTCAGTGTACAGATCTCTCCCTGAGAGAGAGAGGACTGAGAGACACCAGACAGTGTATAGATATCTTCCTGAGAGAGAGAGGACTGAGAGACACCAGTCAGTGTACAGATATCTCCATGAGAGAGAGAGGGGACTGAGAGACACCAGTCAGTGTACAGATATCTCCCTGAGAGAGAGAGAGAGGACTGAGAGACACCAGTCAGTGTACAGATCTCTCCCTGAGAGAGAGAGGACTGAGAGACACCAGTCAGTGTACAGATATCTCCCTGAGAGAGAGAGGGGACTGAGAGACACCAGTCAGTGGACAGATATCTCCCTGAGAGAGAGAGGGGACTGAGAGACACCAGTCAGTGTACAGATATCTCCCTGAGAGAGAGGGAGGACTGAGAGACACCAGTCAGTGTACAGATATCTCCCTGAGAGAGAGAGGGGACTGAGAGACGCCAGTCAGTGTACAGATATCCCCCTGAGAGAGAGGGGGGACTGAGAGACACTAGTCAGTGTACAGATATCTCCCTGAGAGAGAGAGAGGACTGAGAGACACCAGTCAGTGTACAGATATCTCCCTGAGAGAGAGGGGACTGAGAGACACCAGTCAGTGTATAGATATCTCCCTGAGAGAGAGAGGGGACTGAGAGACACCAGTCAGTGTACAGATATCTCCCTGAGTGAGAGAGGGGACTGAGAGACACCAGTCAGTGTACAGATATCTCCCTGAGAGAGAGGGAGGACTGAGAGACACCAGTCAGTGTACAGATATCTCCCTGAGAGAGAGAGGACTGAGAGACACCAGTCAGTGTACAGATATCTCCATGAGAGAGAGGACTGAGAGACACCAGTCAGTGTACAGATATCTCCCTGAGAGAGAGAGGGGACTGAGAGACGCCAGTCAGTGTACAGATATCTCCCAGAGAGAGAGAGGGGACTGAGAGACACCAGTCAGTGTACAGATATCTCCCTGAGAGAGAGAGGGGACTGAGAGACACTAGTCAGTGTACAGATATCTCCCTGAGAGAGAGAGAGGGGACTGAGAGACACCAGTCAGTGTACAGATATCTCCCTGAGAGAGAGGGGGGACTGAGAGACACCAGTCAGTGTACAGATATCTCCCTCAGAGAGAGGACTGAGAGACACCAGAAAGTGTACAGATATCTCCCTGAGAGAGAGAGAGGGGACTGAGAGACATCAGTCAGTGTACAGATATCTCCCTGAGAGAGAGAGGGGACTAATATCAGTGTTCAGATATCTCCCTGAGAGAGAGAGAGGACTGAGAGACACCAGTCAGTGTACAGATATCTTCCTGAGAGAGAGAGAGGGGACTGAGAGACACCAGTCAGTGTACAGATATCTTCCTGAGAGAGAGAGAGGGGACTGAGAGACACCAGTCAATGTACAGATATCTCCCTGAGAGAGAGAGAGGGGACTGAGAGACGCCAGTCAGTGTACAGATATCTCTCTCAGAGAGAGGACTGAGAGACACCAGAAAGTGTACAGATATCTCCCTGAGAGAGAGAAAGTGGACTGAGAGACACCAGTCAGTGTACAGATGTCTCCCTGAGAGAGAGGGGACTGAGAGACACCAGTCAGTGTACAGATATCTCCCTGAGAGAGAGAAAGTGGACTGAGAGACACTAGTCAGTGTACAGATATCTCCCTGAGAGAGAGAGAGGGGACTGAGAGACACCAGTCAGTGTACAGATATCTCCCTGAGAGAGAGGACTGAGAGACACCAGTCAGTGTACAGATATATCCCTGAGAGAGAGAGGGGACTGAGAGACACCAGTCAGTGTACAGATATCTCCCTGAGAGAGAGGGGGGACTGAGAGACACTAGTCAGTGTACAGATATCTCCCTGAGAGAGAGAGAGGACTGAGAGACACCAGTCAGTGTACAGATATCTCCCTGAGAGAGAGGGGACTGAGAGACACCAGTCAGTGTACAGATATCTCCCTGAGAGAGAGAGGGGACTGAGAGACACCAGTCAGTGTACAGATATCTCCCTGAGTGAGAGAGAGGACTGAGAGACATCAGTCAGTGTACAGATATCTCCCTGAGAGAGAGGGAGGACTGAGAGACACCAGTCAGTGTACAGATATCTCCCTGAGAGAGAGAGGGGACTGAGAGACACCAGCCAGTGTACAGATATCTCCCTGAGAGAGAGAGGGGACTGAGAGACACCAGGCAGTGTACAGATATCTCCTTGAGAGAGAGAGGGGACTGAGAGACACCAGTCAGTGTACAGATATCTCCCTTAGAGAGGGGACTGAGAGACACCAGTCAGTGTACAGATATCTCCCTGAGAGAGAGAGGACTGAGAGACACCAGTCAGTGTACAGATATCTCCATGAGAGAGAGGACTGAGAGACACCAGTCAGTGTATAGATATCTCCCTGAGAGAGAGAGGGGACTGAGAGACACCAGTCAGTGTACAGATATCTCCCTGAGTGAGAGAGGGGACTGAGAGACACCAGTCAGTGTACAGATATCTCCCTGAGAGAGAGAGGGGACTGAGAGACGCCAGTCAGTGTACAGATATCCCCCTGAGAGAGAGGGGGGACTGAGAGACACTAGTCAGTGTACAGATATCTCCCTGAGAGAGAGAGAGGACTGAGAGACACCAGTCAGTGTACAGATATCTCCCTGAGAGAGAGGGGACTGAGAGACACCAGTCAGTGTATAGATATCTCCCTGAGAGAGAGAGGGGACTGAGACACCAGTCAGTGTACAGATATCTCCCTGAGAGAGAGAGGACTGAGAGACACCAGTCAGTGTACAGATATCTCCATGAGAGAGAGGACTGAGAGACACCAGTCAGTGTATAGATATCTCCCTGAGAGAGAGAGGGGACTGAGAGACACCAGTCAGTGTACAGATATCTCCCTGAGTGAGAGAGGGGACTGAGAGACACCAGTCAGTGTACAGATATCTCCCTGAGAGAGAGGGAGGACTGAGAGACACCAGTCAGTGTACAGATATCTCCCTGAGAGAGAGAGGACTGAGAGACACCAGTCAGTGTACAGATATCTCCATGAGAGAGAGGACTGAGAGACACCAGTCAGTGTACAGATATCTCCCTGAGAGAGAGAGGGGACTGAGAGACACCAGTCAGTGTACAGATATCTCCCTGAGAGAGAGAGGGGACTGAGAGACACTAGTCAGTGTACAGATATCTTCCTGAGAGAGAGAGAGGGGACTGAGAGACACCAGTCAGTGTACAGATATCTCCCTGAGAGAGAGGGGGGACTGAGAGACACCAGTCAGTGTACAGATATCTCCCTCAGAGAGAGGACTGAGAGACACCAGAAAGTGTACAGATATCTCCCTGAGAGAGAGAGAGGGGACTGAGAGACACCAGTCAGTGTACAGATATCTCCCTGAGAGAGAGAGGGGACTAATATCAGTGTTCAGATATCTCCCTGAGAGAGAGAGAGGACTGAGAGACACCAGTCAGTGTACAGATATCTTCCTGAGAGAGAGAGAGGGGACTGAGAGACACCAGTCAGTGTACAGATATCTCCCTGAGAGAGAGAGAGGACTGAGAGACACCAGTCAGTGTACAGATATCTTCCTGAGAGAGAGAGGGGGGACTGAGAGACACCAGTCAATGTACAGATATCTCCCTGAGAGAGAGAGGGGGGACTGAGAGACGCCAGTCAGTGTACAGATATCTCCCTCAGAGAGAGGACTGAGAGACACCAGAAAGTGTACAGATATCTCCCTGAGAGAGAGAAAGTGGACTGAGAGACACCAGTCAGTGTACAGATGTCTCCCTGAGAGAGAGGGGACTGAGAGACACCAGTCAGTGTACAGATATCTCCCTGAGAGAGAGAAAGTGGACTGAGAGACACTAGTCAGTGTACAGATATCTCCCTGAGAGAGAGGACTGAGAGACACCAGTCAGTGTACAGATATCTCCCTGAGAGAGAGAAAGTGGACTGAGAGACACTAGTCAGTGTACAGATATCTCCCTGAGAGAGAGGACTGAGAGACACCAGTCAGTGTACAGATATATCCCTGAGAGAGAGAGGGGACTGAGAGACACCAGTCAGTGTACAGATATCTCCCTGAGAGAGAGGGGGGACTGAGAGACACTAGTCAGTGTACAGATATCTCCCTGAGAGAGAGAGAGGACTGAGAGACACCAGTCAGTGTACAGATATCTCCCTGAGAGAGAGGGGACTGAGAGACACCAGTCAGTGTACAGATATCTCCCTGAGAGAGAGAGGGGACTGAGAGACACCAGTCAGTGTACAGATATCTCCCTGAGTGAGAGAGAGGACTGAGAGACATCAGTCAGTGTACAGATATCTCCCTGAGAGAGAGGGAGGACTGAGAGACACCAGTCAGTGTACAGATATCTCCCTGAGAGAGAGAGGGGACTGAGAGACACCAGTCAGTGTACAGATATCTCCCTGAGAGAGAGGGGGGACTGAGAGACACCAGTCAGTGGACAGATATCTCCCTGAGAGAGAGAGGACTGAGAGACACCAGTCAGTGTACAGATATCTCCCTGAGAGAGAGAGGGGACTGAGAGATGCCAGTCAGTGTACAGATATCTCCCTGAGAGAGAGAGAGGGGACCGAGAGACACCAGTTAGTGTACAGATATCTCCCTCAGAGAGAGGACTGAGAGACACCAGAAAGTACAGATATCTCCCTGAGAGAGAGAGAGAGGGGACTGAGAGACACCAGTCAGTGTACAGATATCTCCCTGAGAGAGAGAGAGGGGACTGAGAGACACCAGTCAGTGTACAGATATCTCCCTGAGAGAGAGAGGGGACTGAGAGACACCAGTCAGTGTACAGATATCTCCCTGAGAGAGAGAGGACTGAGAGATGCCAGTCAGTGTACAGATATCTCCCTGAGAGAGAGAGGACTGAGAGACGCCAGTCAGTGTACAGATATCTCCCTGAGAGAGAGAGGACTGAGAGACACCAGTCAGTGTACAGATATCTCCCTGAGAGAGAGAGGGGACTGAGAGACACCAGTCAGTGTACAGATATCTCCCTGAGAGAGAGAGAGAGGGGACTGAGAGACACCAGTCAGTGCACAGATATCTCCCTGAGAGAGAGGGGACTGAGAGACGCCAGTCAGTGTACAGATATCTCCCTGAGAGAGAGAGAGAGGGGACTGAGAGACACCAGTCAGTGTACAGATATCTCCCTGAGAGAGAGGGAGGACTGAGAGACACCAGTCAGTGTACAGATATCTCCCTGAGAGAGAGAGGACTGAGAGACACCAGTCAGTGTACAGATATCTCCATGAGAGAGAGGACTGAGAGACACCAGTCAGTGTACAGATATCTCCCTGAGAGAGAGAGGGGACTGAGAGACGCCAGTCAGTGTACAGATATCTCCCTGAGAGAGAGAGGGGACTGAGAGACACCAGTCAGTGTACAGATATCTCCCTGAGAGAGAGAGGGGACTGAGAGACACTAGTCAGTGTACAGATATCTCCCTGAGAGAGAGAGAGGGGACTGAGAGACACCAGTCGTGTACAGATATCTCCCTGAGAGAGAGGGGGGACTGAGAGACACCAGTCAGTGTACAGATATCTCCCTCAGAGAGAGGACTGAGAGACACCAGAAAGTGTACAGATATCTCCCTGAGAGAGAGAGAGGGGACTGAGAGACACCAGTCAGTGTACAGATATCTCCCTGAGAGAGAGAGGGGACTAATATCAGTGTTCAGATATCTCCCTGAGAGAGAGAGAGGACTGAGAGACACCAGTCAGTGTACAGATATCTTCCTGAGAGAGAGAGAGGGGACTGAGAGACACCAGTCAGTGTACAGATATCTCCCTGAGAGAGAGAGAGGACTGAGAGACACCAGTCAGTGTACAGATATCTTCCTGAGAGAGAGAGAGGGGACTGAGAGACACCAGTCAATGTACAGATATCTCCCTGAGAGAGAGAGAGGGGACTGAGAGACGCCAGTCAGTGTACAGATATCTCTCTCAGAGAGAGGACTGAGAGACACCAGAAAGTGTACAGATATCTCCCTGAGAGAGAGAAAGTGGACTGAGAGACACCAGTCAGTGTACAGATGTCTCCCTGAGAGAGAGGGGACTGAGAGACACCAGTCAGTGTACAGATATCTCCCTGAGAGAGAGAAAGTGGACTGAGAGACACTAGTCAGTGTCCAGATATCTCCCTGAGAGAGAGAGAGGGGACTGAGAGACACCAGTCAGTGTACAGATATCTCCCTGAGAGAGAGGACTGAGAGACACCAGTCAGTGTACAGATATATCCCTGAGAGAGAGAGGGGACTGAGAGACACCAGTCAGTGTACAGATATCTCCCTGAGAGAGAGGGGGGACTGAGAGACACTAGTCAGTGTACAGATATCTCCCTGAGAGAGAGAGAGGACTGAGAGACACCAGTCAGTGTACAGATATCTCCCTGAGAGAGAGGGGACTGAGAGACACCAGTCAGTGTCCAGATATCTCCCTGAGAGAGAGAGGGGACTGAGAGACACCAGTCAGTGTACAGATATCTCCCTGAGTGAGAGAGAGGACTGAGAGACATCAGTCAGTGTACAGATATCTCCCTGAGAGAGAGGGAGGACTGAGAGACACCAGTCAGTGTACAGATATCTCCCTGAGAGAGAGAGGGGACTGAGAGACACCAGTCAGTGTACAGATATCTCCCTGAGAGAGTGGGAGGACTGAGAGACACCAGTCAGTGTACAGATATCTCCCTGAGAGAGAGAGGACTGAGAGACACCAGTCAGTGTACAGATATCTCCCTGAGAAAGAGAGGGGACTGAGAGATGCCAGTCAGTGTACAGATATCTCCCTGAGAGAGAGAGAGGGGACCGAGAGACACCAGTTAGTGTACAGATATCTCCCTCAGAGAGAGGACTGAGAGACACCAGAAAGTACAGATATCTCCCTGAGAGAGAGAGAGGGGACTGAGAGACACCAGTCAGTGTACAGATATCTCCCTGAGAGAGAGAGGACTGAGAGACACCAGTCAGTGTACAGATATCTCCCTGAGAGAGAGGGGACTGAGAGACACCAGTCAGTGTATAGATATCTCCCTGAGAGAGAGAGGGGACTGAGACACCAGTCAGTGTACAGATATCTCCCTGAGAGAGAGAGGACTGAGAGACACCAGTCAGTGTACAGATATCTCCATGAGAGAGAGGACTGAGAGACACCAGTCAGTGTATAGATATCTCCCTGAGAGAGAGAGGGGACTGAGAGACACCAGTCAGTGTACAGATATCTCCCTGAGTGAGAGAGGGGACTGAGAGACACCAGTCAGTGTACAGATATCTCCCTGAGAGAGAGGGAGGACTGAGAGACACCAGTCAGTGTACAGATATCTCCCTGAGAGAGAGAGGACTGAGAGACACCAGTCAGTGTACAGATATCTCCATGAGAGAGAGGACTGAGAGACACCAGTCAGTGTACAGATATCTCCCTGAGAGAGAGAGGGGACTGAGAGACACCAGTCAGTGTACAGATATCTCCCTGAGAGAGAGAGGGGACTGAGAGACACTAGTCAGTGTACAGATATCTCCCTGAGAGAGAGAGAGGGGACTGAGAGACACCAGTCAGTGTACAGATATCTCCCTGAGAGAGAGGGGGGACTGAGAGACACCAGTCAGTGTACAGATATCTCCCTCAGAGAGAGGACTGAGAGACACCAGAAAGTGTACAGATATCTCCCTGAGAGAGAGAGAGGGGACTGAGAGACACCAGTCAGTGTACAGATATCTCCCTGAGAGAGAGAGGGGACTAATATCAGTATTCAGATATCTCCCTGAGAGAGAGAGAGGACTGAGAGACACCAGTCAGTGTACAGATATCTTCCTGAGAGAGAGAGAGGGGACTGAGAGACACCAGTCAGTGTACAGATATCTCCCTGAGAGAGAGAGGGGACTAATATCAGTGTTCAGATATCTCCCTGAGAGAGAGAGAGGACTGAGAGACACCAGTCAGTGTACAGATATCTTCCTGAGAGAGAGAGAGGGGACTGAGAGACACCAGTCAGTGTACAGATATCTCCCTGAGAGAGAGAGAGGACTGAGAGACACCAGTCAGTGTACAGATATCTTCCTGAGAGAGAGAGGGGGGACTGAGAGACACCAGTCAATGTACAGATATCTCCCTGAGAGAGAGAGGGGGGACTGAGAGACGCCAGTCAGTGTACAGATATCTCCCTCAGAGAGAGGACTGAGAGACACCAGAAAGTGTACAGATATCTCCCTGAGAGAGAGAAAGTGGACTGAGAGACACCAGTCAGTGTACAGATGTCTCCCTGAGAGAGAGGGGACTGAGAGACACCAGTCAGTGTACAGATATCTCCCTGAGAGAGAGAAAGTGGACTGAGAGACACTAGTCAGTGTACAGATATCTCCCTGAGAGAGAGAGAGGGGACTGAGAGACACCAGTCAGTGTACAGATATCTCCCTGAGAGAGAGGACTGAGAGACACCAGTCAGTGTACAGATATATCCCTGAGAGAGAGAGGGGACTGAGAGACACCAGTCTGTGTACAGATATCTCCCTGAGAGAGAGGGGGGACTGAGAGACACTAGTCAGTGTACAGATATCTCCCTGAGAGAGAGAGAGGACTGAGAGACACCAGTCAGTGTACAGATATCTCCCTGAGAGAGAGGGGACTGAGAGACACCAGTCAGTGTACAGATATCTCCCTGAGAGAGAGAGGGGACTGAGAGACACCAGTCAGTGTACAGATATCTCCCTGAGTGAGAGAGAGGACTGAGAGACATCAGTCAGTGTACAGATATCTCCCTGAGAGAGAGGGAGGACTGAGAGACACCAGTCAGTGTACAGATATCTCCCTGAGAGAGAGAGGGGACTGAGAGACACCAGTCAGTGTACAGATATCTCCCTGAGAGAGAGGGGGGACTGAGAGACACCAGTCAGTGTACAGATATCTCCCTGAGAGAGAGAGGACTGAGAGACACCAGTCAGTGTACAGATATCTCCCTGAGAGAGAGAGGGGACTGAGAGATGCCAGTCAGTGTACAGATATCTCCCTGAGAGAGAGAGAGGGGACCGAGAGACACCAGTTAGTGTACAGATATCTCCCTCAGAGAGAGGACTGAGAGACACCAGAAAGTACAGATATCTCCCTGAGAGAGAGAGAGAGGGGACTGAGAGACACCAGTCAGTGTACAGATATCTCCCTGAGAGAGAGAGAGGGGACTGAGAGACACCAGTCAGTGTACAGATATCTCCCTGAGAGAGAGAGGGGACTGAGAGACACCAGTCAGTGTACAGATATCTCCCTGAGAGAGAGAGGACTGAGAGATGCCAGTCAGTGTACAGATATCTCCCTGAGAGAGAGAGGACTGAGAGACGCCAGTCAGTGTACAGATATCTCCCTGAGAGAGAGAGGACTGAGAGACACCAGTCAGTGTACAGATATCTCCCTGAGAGAGAGAGGGGACTGAGAGACACCAGTCAGTGTACAGATATCTCCCTGAGAGAGAGAGAGAGGGGACTGAGAGACACCAGTCAGTGCACAGATATCTCCCTGAGAGAGAGGGGACTGAGAGACGCCAGTCAGTGTACAGATATCTCCCTGAGAGAGAGAGGGGACTGAGAGACACCAGTCAGTGTACAGATATCTCCCTGAGAGAGAGAGAGAGGGGACTGAGAGACACCAGTCAGTGCACAGATATCTCCCTGAGAGAGAGGGGACTGAGAGACACCAGTCAGTGTACAGATATCTCCCTGAGAGAGAGAGAGGACTGAGAGACACCAGTCAGTGTACAGATATCTCGTTGAGAGAGAGAGAGGACTGAGACACCAGTCAGTGTACAGATATCTCCCTGAGAGAGAGAGAGGACTGAGAGACACCAGTCAGTGTACAGATATCTCCCTGAGAGAGAGAGAGGACTGAGAGACGCCAGTCAGTGTACAGATATCTCCCTGAGAGAGAGAGAGGGGACCGAGAGACACCAGTCAGTGTACAGATATCTCCCAGAGAGAGAGAGAGGACTGAGACACCAGTTAGTGTACAGATATCTCCCTCAGAGAGAGGACTGAGAGACACCAGAAAGTACAGATATCTCCCTGAGAGAGAGAGAGGGGACTGAGAGACACCAGTCAGTGTACAGATATCTCCCTGAGAGAGGGAGGACTGAGAGACACCAGTCAGTGTACAGATATCTCCCTGAGAGAGAGAGAGGGGACTGAGAGACACCAGTCAGTGTACAGATATCTCCCTGAGAGAGAGGGGGGACTGAGAGACACCAGTCAGTGTACAGATATCTCCCTGAGAGAGAGAGGACTGAGAGACGCCAGTCAGTGTACAGATATCTCCCTGAGAGAGAGAGAGGGGACTGAGAGACACCAGTCAGTGTACAGATATCTCCCTGAGAGAGAGAGAGGACTGAGAGACACCAGTCAGTGTACAGATATCTCCCTGAGAGAGAGAGAGGACTGAGAGACACCAGTCAGTGTACAGATATCTCCCTGAGAGAGAGGGGGGACTGAGAGACACCAGTCAGTGTACAGATATCTCGTTGAGATTTCTTTAACTGCCCCAAAACCTATCGGTCTCAGCCTCGAATATAATAAATGATGGAGCATTTAGAGCCCTTTGGGGTAGAGAATTCCAACAATTTCCAATTCCTCTTCGTCCCAATCTTAAAATGGCTGCCCCCTTATCCTGAGGCTCTGTCGCTCTGCGCCACATTATCACCTGACGAAGGAGCAGCGCTCCGAAAGCTTGAGGCTTTTGCTGCCAAATAAACCTGTTGGACTTTAACCTGGTGTTGTTAAACGTCTTGCCACATTATCCAGCCAGGGGGAAACAGCATCTCCACATCTCCCCTGTCAAACCCTCTTTACAATTATATACAAGTTTCAGCAAGCTCAACTCTCTGAGGCTATTATTCATTAGTGCCACAAGTCGGCTTTACATGAAGCCACTGTGGAAAATCCCCCCATGTCGCCACATTCTGGCACCTGTTTGGTTACATTGAGGGAGAATTTAGCATGGCCGATGCATCCTAACCAACACGTCTTTCGGACTGTGGGAGGAAACCGGAGCACCCGGAGGAAACCCACGCAGACACGAGGAGAATGTGCAAACTCCACACAGACAGTGACCCCGAGCCGGGAATCGAACCCGGGTCCCTGACGCTGCGAAGCAGCAGTGCTAACCCACTGTGCTACCGTGCCGCTACTAAGTTCCAGAGAGTCCTGCTCAGTCTCTCCTTATTGGAGAACCCAGTCATCCCCAGGAACCTGTCCAGTGAACCTTTGTTACGCTCCCCCTCGGGCAAGTGTTTAGGCAAGGGCAGCCGAACTGTGGGCAGCCCTCGAGACATCCTTTTACCAAACCCCTCTAATACATGTGCAGAATGATTTCCTCACTGCGCCACCCAGGGAGTAACAATGGATATTTCTCTTCAATCTAGTTACACAAGGTCAGTTGACCCTCACCCCGAGGCAATGAAAGAGGTGAAATCTGACTATTTCCTGAGGAAGAGGAACAGTCGGAATTGGGGGCAAAAGTTGGAAAATCTGCATCTTTATTGGCACAGTGCTGCCTCACAGCGCCGGGGACCCGGGTTCGATTCCCAGCTCGGGTCACTGTCCGTGCGGAGTCAGCACGTTCTCCCCGTGTCTGCGTGGGTTTCCTCCGGGTGCTCCGGTTTCCTCCCACAGTCCAAAGATGTGCGGGTTAGGTGGATTGGCTATGCTAAATTGCCCGTTGGTGTCCTGGGATGTGCAGGTTGGTGGCACGCTGGCACAGTGGTTAGCGCTGCTGCCTCACAACGCAAGGGACCTGGGTTCAATTCCCGCTCGGGTCACTGTCTGTGCGGAGTTTGCACGTTCTCCCCGTGTCTGCGTGGGTTTCCCTCCGGGTGCTCCGGTTTCCTCCCACAGTCTGAAAGACATGCTGGTTAGGGTGCATTGGGCCGTGCTAAATTCTCCCTCAGTGTAACCCGAACAGGAGCCCGAGTGTGGCCACCAGGGAGATTTTCACAGTAACTTCATTGCAGTGTTAATGTAACCTTACTTGTGACACTGATAAATAAACGTAAACTTTGTCTCCTCCCCCCATCCACCCCCATCCGCCTCGGCTTCCAACCACCTCTCCCAGATTTCTCGCTGTCGTTGCGTGCTGACCTTTTTGTAATTTGAGTATGAAATTCAGCCAGTCTCTCAGCTGCCCCCTGACCTCTCCCGCCTTCTCGATTCTTGCTTTCAGCCTTCAAGTTGCTGGAGAGTTCGAGCCAGCAGTGGCTGCAGGGCCTGGTCTACTTCATCGGTAACCTGCTGGGCTTGGCCCTGGCCGTCTACAAGTGCCAGTCGATGGGGCTGTTGCCCACCCACGCCTCCGACTGGCTGGCGTTCATCGAGCCGCCCCAGGTGAGACCCCGGTACCCGGTATGTGAGGGGGAGCCAGGAAAATCGGAGGGACACCAGAGGAGACCATTCACCCACTCTTGGCCTGGGGAGATTGAAATGAACGGGCCCTGTACTTTCTGGAGTTTGGATGGGTGAGAAAAGACCTGACTGAAAGGGGCTCCACGGTGGCCCAGTGGTTAGCCCTGCTGCCTCCCAGGGTCCCGGGTTCGATTCTGGCCTTGGGTCACTGTCTGTGTGGGAGTTTGCACGTTCTCCCCGTGTCTGCGTGGGTTTCCTCCAGGTGCTCCGGTTTCCTCCCACAGTCCAAAGATGTGCAGGTTGGATGGATTGGCCATGCTATATTGCCCCTTAATGCCCAAAGATGTGCAGGTTAGGTAGATTGGCCATGCTCAATGTACGGGGTTACGGGCAGAGGGTGACACGGAGGGCGTGGGTGGGCATTCTGTTTCAGAGAGTCGGTGCAGACCTGATGGGCCGAATGGCCGCCTCCTGCACTGTGGGGATTCTGTGATGCATGAGGCCGATGCGGAGAGGCTAATTCTTGGAGGGTCGAGAATGCGGGGCCAACGGTTTCAAGGGGGCAGCCATTTCCGACTGAAGTGAGGGGGAGTTTCTTCACTCGAAAGGGTTTGTGCATCTTTGGGTAGGCTCAAGGCTGAGGGAGGGAGAGCTTTCTGGGCATGAGGGATGGGGGGGAAGAGTGCGGGGAAAGTGGAGTTGAGGTCAAGGGTGAGGTGCGTTCTTATTGAATAGTGGGGCAAGCTCGACGGGAGAGCTAGTTCCGCCCCGATTCCTTACGCTCTTCTCTTCTCTTTTATGCAGAGAGTGGAATACACGGGCGGGGGGCTGATCCTGTGACGGTCCCACTCCCCCCCCTCGTCGCTCGCAGAGAGATACCACCCCGAGGGCGATCAACACTAAACTCAACCGGCTGTCGTCTTGTTACCCTCGGACCAGGCTTGCTCTAGTTAACCTGCTCTCCCATTGCTGCCCCTCACGTACAGAGAGAGAGACACCTGGGCTGGAATTCTCTCACCGACGGGATTTTCCAGTTCCGCCGGCAGTGCACCCCTGCCTGCGGGTTTCCCACTGCCGTGGGGGTGAGGTCAGCGGGAATTGCCATTGGCGGGAGCGGAGAATCCCGCCATTAGCAAACGACGCGCCACCTTCCACCGGCGGGAAACACGCGGCTCGGAGGCCGGAGAATCTCGCCCCTGGTCTCCACACCCAAAGCGGACGTCGAAAGGGCTGAAGATGTTGGCAGGAGGGCTGTGTTTTATTGAGTGTTGTATTCTTATATTGATTCCTGCCTCTCCCCTCCGTCTCATTGCGCAACCTCGATGGAGGGACCCGTTGGGGCTGGTGACGGGACAGAACTCCCGGATCTGACTCACGTTCCCGACCGATCTCGGTCGCTCCCTCACTCTCTCTCTCTCTTTCCCCTTCCCCATGCAGGTCAGAAAGTCGCAGGTTTGTGTCATTCCTCTTCCCTCTCCCCCACTCGTTCCTGAGATTCGGGTACCGCGATTGAAGCTCCTGCTCGCAGCGCCGAGGGAGTGCCGCTGCACCAAGAGGCTCGGTCGAGACACCGATTTGGGGGATTTCCCCATCCCCAGCTACTCTTGGCTAGATATGAACGATCCCATGGTGAAATCTCGAAACAAGAGCAGGCGGGGCGGGAGAGAGGGGAGAGAATTCTCCTCGGTGTCCCTTCAATCACTGAAATTTAGACCGTCTTGTTGCAAAATGCCTCGTGGGATCTCGCCGTGCACATGGCGGCCGTAGCCGCTTCCTAGGAAAACGGCTGGGCTGGGCTGGGCTGGGCTGTGGGCGTTACTCACCTCAGAAAAGAACCCCACTTCCATGGCCGCCCCGGCAGAGCTTCAGATCCGGCAGGCCCCCTTTCCATTTTTGTTTCCAGTTGTTCACACGTGTGAAACCAGGTGGCTGGTTTGCGCACAGCAAGATCTCGCCACCAGGTCGTACGTGGGGCAGTTTGAGGGATGAATATCCGTTGTTAACGTCTCTCGGTTGTAACAGCCAGAAGCACAAATTGAATATTTTGTGTGCGTGTGTTTTGTGTGTGCGTGCGTGCGTGCGATGTTCGTTCCGGCAACTGCCCCTTCCCAGGTTAGTCGGTGTGGGCGCCGTATCTGAAATGTATTCCTGTACCTGAAATGTATATGGGCTAGCACGGCGCCAGGGACCCGGGTTCCTTTCCCGGCTCGGGTCACTGTCTGTGCAGAGTTTGCAAATTCTCCCACCCCCCCCCCCCCCCAGCTGTGTCTGCGTGGGTTTCCTCCGGGCACTCCGGTTCTCCCCCCCCCCCCCCCCCCATAGTCCAAAGATGTGTGGGTTAGGTTGATTAGCCATGTTAATCTCACCAGATAGGGTAAATATGTGGAGTTACGGGGATAGGACCTGGGTGGGATTGTTGTCGGCGCAGACTCGATGGGCCGAATGGCCTCCTTCTACACTGTAGGGATTCTATGATTCCTCACTGGTGCTCAGTCACTGAGCTCCCCCCCTCCTGTTCACCACTGCCTCTGGTGCGGCTGCCGCGACGCCACTATTTCAAGTCGCATCTCAATCATCTGCTTTCACTTTCATTTCACAATTGTATTTGAATCGGTCCCTTTGCGGGGGGGGGCTTCTTGAGGCTGTGCCCGGTGCAGGAAGGGGGCTTGACGCCAATTGGTAGTCTCGGTGAGTGATGGTGGTGACGGGGGGGGGGGGGGGGGGGCGGTAATATTCAGTGAAGCTCTCAGCCTAAGATTGATTCTGCTGTCAAGAATGTGCCATGTCTTTTTGATGATACTGTTGCTGTGGAAATTAAAAAGTTTCAGCAAAATGAGCCCTGTGTGAAATGACACCAGAACAATCTCACTGACTCCACCTCCGCTCGATTTTAGGTTTTGCCGTTAAACTCTGCCACAGCCTCACCTCTTCACTCCCGCAACGCACTGGCCCCTTGTAGCCCAAGCTGGTGGATTACTCCGAGTGCCATGTCCTTTTAATTTTGTTTGTTTCGCCGGGGGGGGGGGGGGGGAAATGTGGGTGTCAGTGGCTGGGCCAGCATTTATTGATCATCCCTAATTACCCTCAAACTTGCTAGGCCATTTCAGAGGGGAGTTAAAGACTTGGTTTGACCGTTTTAATTCATTCGCGGGGCATGGACGTCACTGGCTGGGCCGTTATTGCCCGTCTCTGGTTGCCCTTGGAGGGCGTTTGGGAGTCAACCACGTTGCTGTGGCTCTGGAGTCACATGTAGGCCAGACCAGGGGACAAAGAACAGTACAGCACAGGAAACAGGCCCTTCGGCCCTCCAAGCCTGTGCCGCTCATTGGTCCAACTAGACCAATCGTTTGTATCCCTCCATTCCCAGGCTGCTCATGTGACTATCCAGGTAAGTCTTAAACGATGCCAGCGTGCCTGCCTCCACCACCCTACTTGGCAGCGCATTCCAGGCCCCCACCACCCTCTGTGTAAAAAACGTCCCTCTGATATCTGAGTTATACCTCTCACCTTGAGCCCGTGACCCCTCGTGATCGTCACCTCCGACCTGGGAAAAAGCTGTTCACCCTACCTATACCCGTCATAATTTTGTACACCTCTATTAGGTCTCCCCTCATTCTCCGTCTTTCCAGGGAGAACAAGCCCAGTTTACCCAATCGCTCCTCAAAGAACAAAGAACAATACAGCACAGGAACAGGCCCTTCGGCCCTCCAAGCCCGCGCCGCTCCCCGGTCCAGGATTGAATCCTGAATCCAGGATCCCCGCCCAGTTTTCCAGCCTATCTACATCCTAATATCCTATCCACCGAGCTGTCCCTCACAGCTACGATGCTTTGTTCATCACAACCTATTAACTCACCCCCACCCCCCCATTCCAGACCATGTGATCTCCAGGGAGAGGCGAAAACCCAGAGTAAAAACCCCAGGGCCAATATGGGGAAAAAAAATCTGGGAAATTCCTCTCCGACCCCCTGAGGCGATCGAAACGAGTCCAGGAGATCACACTGGCCCTGATCAGAAAATGCTTCCCAACCCTATTCATTTCATAGCTAAGACCCTCCAAACCAGGCAACATCCTGCTAAACCTCTGCACTCTCTCTGAAGCTTCCACGTCCTTCTGGTAGTGCGGCGACCAGAACTGGACGCAGTATTCCAAATGCGGCCGAACCAACGTTCTATACAACTGCATCATCAGACTCCAGCTTTTATACTCTACTAAGGACGGCAGATTTCCTTCCCTAAAGGGACATTAGTGAACCAGATGGGTTTTCCCGACAATCGACAATGGTTTCACCGTCATCAGTAGATTCTTAATTCCAGATTTAAAAAAAAATTAAATTCAAATTCCACCGGGATTCGAACCCGGGTCCCCCAGAACATCAGCTGAGTTTCTGTATTAATAGTCTAGTGATAATACCACTAGGCCAACACCTCCCCTTACTACTTTAAGTACTAAAACCCAACATAAACTCACCTTAATTGCAACACTTTAACTCATTCAATTTTAACCTCTTTTTAACTTTAACCTTTGGCTGAAAATAAATACTACCCGCTTGAGCGAACAGGCCAGGCTCTTTCTTTGGTATGAATTTTCCCTCATTGTTCCTTTGTTCTGTGAAGTAAATCTTCAGGGTACACGTTGCAAATGTGAGTCTTGAGTTTCCGCTGAGGACAAATTATCTCTCTTAATCCTAAACTTTACACAATCTTCCAGAAAGTTCTCTGGCGCCCAGCCAATGATACTACCGGAAATTGATCATAATGTCTGCTTGTGGCCGATGGACTGTTATGATCCAGGTCAGAAACTACTCGGTGTTTTATGAAGTTAGCCTAGAGCCTACGTTTTTGCATTTGAATTTGGCACAGTTGAGCATAAGGTGTTTCACACTAGGTATGATTCAAGGGATCCCTGGCGCTGTGAGGCAGCAGTTAGCACTGCTGCCTCACAGCGCCAGGGACCCGGGTTCAATTCCAGCCTCGGCTCCCTGCCTGTGTGGCGTCTGCATGTTCTCTCCCGCGTCTGCGTGGGTTTCCTCCGGGTGCTCCGGTTTCCTCCCACAGTCTGAAAGACGTGCTGGTTAGGTGCATTAGCCATGCTAAATTGTCCCTTTGTGTCGGGGGGATTTGCAGAGTAAATAAGTGGGGGTTGTGGGGGTAGGGCCTGGGTGGGATTGTTGTCGGTGCAGGCTTGATGGGCCGAATGGCCTCCTTCTGCACTGTAGGGATTCTATGAAGTGACCCACTGAGAAGCTTTTATCAAAGTTTACATAAGAACACAGTTAACATAACAAGAAACATTAGGGTAACTTTTACCAATTACAAAAAAAGATATATTGCATAACCTTAACAGCTGTGGTGTTCCAGGTCAAACAGCACCCACAAACATACACTCCCTTTCAGGGCTTGGCACAGGAAGCAAGTATGTTCAGGTGATGCACGGCGGCACGGTGGTTAGCGCTGCTGCCTCACAGCGCCAGGGACCCGGGTTCGATTCCCGGCTCGGGTCACTGTCTGTGCGGAGTTTGCACGTTCTCCTCGTGTCTGCGTGGGTTTCCTCCGGGTGCTCCGGTTTCCTCCCACAGTCTGAAAGACGTGCAGGTTAGGGTACATTGGCTGTGCTAAATTCTCCCTCACTGTAACCCAAACAGGCGCCGGAGTGTGGCGACTAGGGGGATTTTCACAGTAACCTCATTGCAGTGTTAATGTAAGCCTGACTTGTGAATAATAAATGAGCTTTACTTTGATGCGGATTTTGCAGCTTTTTTTTAACACCTGCTGTGAATTGATGGTCCTTCGAATGTAGGATCAAATCTCTGAGGCTTCCCAGCCCTGGAACTTTTAGCACACCTCTAGAGACAGAGAGAGAGAGAGAAACACACTGCCTTCTTCCACCAGCTTCTAGCAGCAACTCCAGACAGCAGACTTTTCAACTCGAGGGAGGGAGAGGCAGAGAGACTGCTTTCTCTCCGCAGTCCAAACAGCTTTGTGCCAATATGAAACTGAAGCCCTGGACTTTGACATGGAAAAGAAAACTGTCCCTCAGGGATCACCTGACCTCACGATGATCCCACCCTCGTCAGTCGTGTATTTGTATTTTTTCTCCTTATAGGGCGGCACGGTAGCACAGTGGTTAGCACTGCTGCTTCACAGCTCCAGGGTCCCGGGTTCGATTCCCGGCTCGGGGTCACCGTCTGTGTGGAGTTTGCACATTCTCCTCGTGTCTGCGTGGGTTTCCTCCGGGTGCACCGGTTTCCTCCCACAGTCCAAAGATGTGCGAGTTAGGTTGATTGGCCGTGGTAAAAATTGCCCCTTAAGAGTCCTGAGATGCGTAGGTTAGAGGGATTAACGGGTAAAATATGCAGGAATATGGGGGTAGGGCCTGGGTGGGATTGTGGTCGGTGCAGACTCGATGGGCCGAATGGCCTCTTTCTGCACTGTAGGGTTTCTATGATGCTATGACCTGTCAAATCATTCGCCACCAGCAATTCAAAAGGGTCATAAAAACCCTCAGGACACTGCACTAGGCCCAGATTAAAAATAAACATTGCTTCAATTATCCTGTTTCAGCAAGAGTAAAAGATACCAGTTACAGACAGCATCAAATCAAAAACGCCAGGCCTGCTCGAAAAGAACCGCTGCAGAGAATCATGATTAAAGTACAGTTCTTAAAGGCACAGTATCGTCAGAGGAGTCACTTGTGATCAACTCCCAAATGTTTATACCAAGCTGCATGTGAATGGCATAGCCTCACCATATGGAGTTTAACCCTGATAAATGTGAGGTGATTCATTTTGGTGGGACTAATTTAAATGTGGATTACAGGGTCAAAGGTAGGGTTCTGAAGACTGTGGAGGAACAGAGAGATCTTGGGGTTCATATCCACAGATCTCTAAAGGTTGCCACTCAAGTGGATAGAGCTGTGAAGAAGGCCTATAGTGTGTTAGCTTTTATTAACAGGGGGTTGGAGTTTAAGAGCTGTGGGGTTATGCTGCAACTGTACCTGACCTTGGTGAGACCACATTTGGAATATTGTGTGCAGTTCTGGTCACCTCACTATAAGAAGGATGTGGAAGCGCTGGAAAGAGTGCAGAGGAGATTTACCAGGATGCTGCCTGGTTTGGAGGGTAGGTCTTATGAGGAAAGGTTGAGGGAGCTAGGGCTGTTCTCTCTGGAGCGGAGGAGGCTGAGGGGAGACTTAATAGAGGTTTATAAAATGATGAAGGGGATAGATAGAGTGAACGTTCAAAGACTATTTCCTCGGGTGGATGGAGCTATTACAAGGGGGCATAACTATAGGGTTCGTGGTGGGAGATACAGGAAGGATATCAGAGGTAGGTTCTTTACGCAGAGAGTGGTTGGGGTGTGGAATGGACTGCCTGCAGTGATAGTGGAGTCAGACACTTTAGGAACATTTAAGCGGTTATTGGATAGGCACATGGAGCACACCAGGATGATAGGGAGTGGGATAGCTTGATCTTGGTTTCAGATAAAGCTCGGCACAATTTTGTGGGCCGAAGGGCCTGTTCTGTGCTGTACTGTTCTATGTTCTATATATGGAATCAATGGCTCTGGTATGTCCATCATCAATCAGCCTGGGTTGACAAGTGGCAAGTAACATTCGTGCCACACAAGTGCCAGGCAATGACCATCGCCAATGACAGACACTCTGACCACCACCCCATGACATTCAAAGGTGTTACCATCACTGAATCCCCCCACTGTAAGAAGTCTCACAACACCAGGTTAAAGTCCAACAGGTTCATTTGGAATCACGAGCTTTTGGAGCGCTGCTCCTTCATCAGCTGAGTGATAAACCTGTTGGACTTTAATCTGGCGTTGGGAGACTTGTTACTGTGCCCACCCCAGTCCAACATCTCCACATCATGAATCACCCCACTGTCAACATCCTGGGGGTTGACATTGACCAGGAACTCAACTGGACTCGCTACGTAAGCACAGTGGCTACAGGAGCAGGTCAGAGGCTGAGAACACTGCGGTAAGTCACCCTCTGACTCCCCAAACCCTGTCCACCATCTACAAGACACAAGTCAAGAGTGTGATGGAATGCTTTCCAAATGCCTGGATGGGTGCAGCTCTGATGTGGAGATGCCGGCGTTGGACTGGGGTGAACACAGTAAGAAGTCTCACAACACCAGGTTAAAGTCCCAACGGGTTTATTTGGTAGCTCCAACAACACTCAAGAAGCTCGACACAATCCAGGACAAAGCAGCCCCGCTTGATTGGCACCACATCCACAAATATCCACTGCCTCCACCACCGATGCTCAGTAGCGGCACAGTGGTTAGCACTGCTGCCTCACAGCGCCAGGGACCCGGGTTCGATTCTCGGCTCGGGTCACTGTCTGTGTGGAGTTTGCACGTTCTCCCCGTGTCTGCCTGGGTTTCCTGCGGGTGCTCCACTTTCCTCCCACAGTCCAAAAGACGTGCGGGTTAGGTGCATTGACCCGAACAGGTGCCGGAGTGTGGCGACAAGTGAAATTTCACAGTAGCTTCATTGCAGTGTAAATGTAAGCCTTACTTAATAAATAAACTTTAAACTTTAGCAGCAGTGTGTACTATCTACAACTCACACTGCAGCAATTCACCAAAGATCCTTAGACAGCACCTTCCAAACCCACGACCACTTCCATCCAGAAGGAGAAAGGGCAGCAGATACATGGGGAGCACCACCACCTGCAAGTTCCCCTCCGAGCCCTACTCACCATCCCGACTTGGAAATATATCGGCCGTTCCTTCACAGTCGCTGGGTCAAAATCCTGGAATTCCCTCCCTAACGGCACTGTGGGTTGTTATTGAGGGCACAGCCTCAAAATAAAGGGGGGTCAGTTTAGGACAGAGTTGAGGAGGAACCTCTTCTCTCAGAGGGTGGTGAATCTCTGGAATTCTCTGCCCACTGAAGTGGTGGAGGCTACCTGGTTGAATATGTTTAAGTCACGGATAGATGGATTCCTGATCGGTAAGGGAATTAGGGGTTATGGGGATCAGGCGGGTAAGTGGAACTGATCCACTTCAGATCAGCCATGATCTTATTGAATGGCGGGGCAGGCTCGAGGGGCTAGATGGCCTACTCCTGCTCCTATTTCTTATGTTCTAAGATCTTTAGACAGCACCTTCCAAACCCACGACCACTTCTATCCAGAAGGACAAGGGCAGCAGATACATGGGGAGCACCACCACCTGCAAGTTCCCCTCCAAGCCCCACTCACCATCCCGACTTGGAAATATATCGGCCGTTCCTTCACAGTCGCTGGGTCAAAACCCTGGAGTTCCCTCCCTAACGGCACTGTGGGTTGTTATTCAGTTATTGGTTTAAACACATTCCAAGCATTACAGTTTAAAAAGACAGACAAGGACAGGATTCGACTCTTAATTAATCCAACAATTGCTCTCTCTATTTAACACTTCAGGTCCCAACTCAAACTTAAACATTTGCGACTCTTAACTCTTACCGAACTATAACTCTGAGTTGAACATCAACTTCACTGAATTTTACCTTTAAATTTAACCCGGACAACTGGAAGGTGATGCATTTTGGTAAATCCAATTCAGGTGGGAGCTATAAAATAAATGGCAGAACCATCATTGTGCAGTGTGTGCAGGAGGGTTTCCTGACACAATATGTGGATAGGCTGACAAGACGTGGGGCCACATTGGATTTGGTACTGGGAAATGAGCCGGGCCAAGTGTTAGATTTGGTTGTGGGAGAGCACTTTGGAGATAGTGACCACAATTCGGTGTCTTTCACTATTGCAATGGAGAGGGATAGGGCCGTACGGCAGGGCAAGGTTTACAATTGGGGGAGGGATAATTATGATGCGATTAGGCAGGAATTAGGGAGCATAAGATGGGAACAGAAACCGTCAGGGAAACGGTCTAATGAAAAGTGGAGCTTGTTCAAGGAACAAATACTGCGTATCCTTGATAGGTATGTCCCTGTCAGGCAGGGAGGAAATGGCCGAGTGAGGGAACCATGGTTCACAGAAGAGGTTGAATGTCTTGTCAAGAGGAACAGGGAAGCGTATGTAAGGATGAGAAAACAAGGTTCAGTTGGGTCGCTTGAGGGTTACAAGGTAACAAGGAATGAGCTAAAAAAAGGGTTTAGGAGAGCGAGGAGGGGGCATGAGAAGTCCTTGGCGGGTCGGATCAAGGAAAACCCCAAGGCTTTTTACTCTTATGTGAGAAATAAAAGAATGACTAGGGTGAGGTTAGGGCCAGTCAAGGACAGTAGTGGGAACTTGTGTATGGAGTCAGAAGAGATAGGAGAGGCGATGAATGAATACTTTTCTTCAGTGTTCACCAAGGAGAGGGGCCATGTTTTTGAGGATGAGAGTGTGATACAGGCTGATAGGCTGGTGGAGGTAGATGTTCTGAGGGAAGATGTATTAGCAATTTTGAAAAACCTGAGGGTCGATAAGTCCCCTGGGCCAGATGAGATATATCCTAGGATTCTTTGGGAGGCAAGGGAAGATATTGCAGAGCCTTTGGCTTTGATCTTTGGGTCCTCACTGTCCACGGGGATAGTGCCGTAGGACCAGAGCGTCTGCATGGTCTCCCCAATGTACCATGCCTCGGGACATCCTTTCCTGCAGCGTATCAGGTAGACAATGTTGGCCGAGTTGCAAGAGTAGGTACCGTGTACCTGGTAGTACACGGTACCTACAGAGTACCCTTCATCGTCCAGTACTTCCCTGGAGCGGAGAAGCTACGGCATCTTCTCCGGAGCCTTCAACATGTCATTGATGAAGACGAACATCTCGCCAAGGCCATCCCCACACCCCCACTTCTTGCCTTCAAACAACCGCACAACCTCAAACAGACCATTGTCCGCAGCAAACTACCCAGCCTTCAGGAGAACAGTGACCACGACACCACACAACCCTGCCACAGCAACCTCTGCAAGACGTGCCGGATCATCGACACTGATGTCATCATCTCACGTGAGAACACCATCCACCAGGTACACGGTACCTACTCTTGCAACTCGGCCAACGTTGTCTAGCTGATACGCTGCAGGAAAGGATGTCCCGAGACATGGTACATTGGGGAGACCATGCAGACGCTACGACAACGGATGAATGAACACCGCTCGACAATCACCAGGCAAGACTGTTCTCTTCCTGTGGGGGAGCACTTCAGCGGTCACGGGCATTCGGCCTCTGATATTCAGGTAAGTGTTCTCCAAGGCGGCCTTCACGACACACGACAGCGCAGAGTCGCTGAGCAGAAACTGATAGCCGAGTTCCGCACACATGAGGACGGCCTAAACCGGGATGTTGGGTTTATGTCACACTATCAGTAACCCCCACAGCTTGCCTCCTGGACTTGCAGAATCTCACTGGCTGTCCTGACTGGAGACAATACACATCTCTTTAACCTGGTTGGCTGTAGAGATTCGCATTCTAATCAGTATTCTGTAACTTGATTTTGTGTCTCTGTGCCTTGTTTGAGAGCAGATATCCACTCCATCTGACGAAGGAGCAGTGCTCCGAAAGCTAATGGCATTTGCTACCAAATAAACCTGTAGGACTTTAACCTGGTGTTGTTAAAACTCTTATTGTGTTTACCCCAGTCCAACGCCGGCATCTCCACATCATATCTCATAGAAGACAGAGGGTGGTGGTGGATGGAAAATTTTCAGACTGGAGACCAGTTACCAGCGGTGTACCACAGGGATCAGTGCTGGGTCCTCTGCTCTTTGTGATTTTTATTAATGACTTAGAGGAGGGGGCTGAAGGGTGGATCAGTAAATTTGCTGATGACACCAAGATTGGTGGAGTAGTGGATGAGGTGGAGGGCTGTTGTCGGCTGCAAAGAGACATAGATAGGATGCAAAGCTGGGCTGAAAAATGGCAGATAAGAGTTTAACCCTGCTAAGTGTGAGGTGATTCATTTTGGGAGGACAAATTTGAATGCGGATTACAGGGTCAACGGCAGGGATCTGAGGAATGTGGAGGAACAGAGAGATCTTGGGGTTCATATCCACAGATCTCTGAAGGTTGCCACTCAAGTGGATAGAGCCGTGAAGAAGGCCTATGGTGTGTTAGTGTTTATTAAGAGGGGGTTTGAGTTTAAGAGCCATGGGGTTATGCTGCAACTGTACAGGACCTTGGTGAGACCACATTTGGAATATTGTGTGCAGTTCTGGTCACCTCACTATAAGAAGGATGTGGAAGTGCTGGAAAGAGTGCAAAGGAAATTTACCAGGATGCTGCCTGGTTTGGAGGGTAGGTCTTATGAGGAAAGGTTGAGGGAACAGAGGAGGCTGAGGGGAGACTTAATAAAGGTTTATAAAATGATGAAGGGGGATAGATAGAGTGAACGTTCAAAGACTATTTCCTCGGGTGGAGCTATTACAAGGGGGCATAACTATAGGGTTCGTGGTGGGAGATATAGGAAGGATATCAGAGGTAGGTTCTTTACGCAGCGAGTGGTTGGGGTGTGGAATGGACTGCCTGCTGTGATAGTGGAGTCAGAAACTTTAGGAACTTTCAAGTAGTTATTGGATAGGCACATGGAGCACACCAGAATGATAGGGAGTGGGGTGGCTTGATCTTGGTTTCGGACAAAGCTCGGCTCAACATCGAGGGCTGAAGGGCCTGTTCTGTGCTGTACTGTTCTATGTTCTACAGACACACAGGGAGATCTGGGAATACAGGTCCACAGATCCTTAGAAGTGGCAGCACAGGTGGAAAAGGTGGTGAAGAAGGCATATGGCATGTTTGCCTTCATCGGACAGGGCATCGAGTATAAAAGTTGGCAAATTATTTTACAGTTGTATAAAATGTTGGTGAGGCCACATTTGGAATACTGCGTCCAATTCTGGTCACCGCACTACCAGAAGGACGTGGAGGCTTTGGAGAGAGTGCAGAAAAGGTTGACCAGGATGTTGCCTGGTATGGAGGGTATTAGCTATGAGGAGAGGTTGAATAAACTGGGATTGTTCTCCCTGGAAAGACGGAGGATGAGGGAGCGACCTGATAGGAGTTTATAAAATTATGAGGGGTATAGATAGGGTGAACCGTTGGAAGCTTTTTCCCAGGGTGGAAATGACAGTTACAAGGGGGCACAAGTTCAAGGTGAGGGGGGAAAGGTTGAGTGGAGATGGGCGGGGGATGTTTTTTACACAGAGGGTGGTGGGGGCCTGGAATGCACTGCCAAGTGAGGTGGTTGAGGCAGATACGTTAGCGACAGTTAAGACTTATCTGGACAGACACATGAACAGACGGGGAATAGAGGGATATAAGCGGTTGGTTTAGATAGATAAACGTGACCGGCACAGGCTTGGAGGGCCGAAGGGCCTGTTCCTGTGCTGTATTGTTCTTTATTCTTGTTCTTTTTTCTTAACTGAACATTAATTTTAACTACTTAACTGAAAGTAGACACTGCCAGGTTTGGGGAGGAATTGGCCAAATTCTTTCCGATGTTGAATTTATCTTCGTCATCTTCTCTGAGAAAAATTCTTTCAGGGCGAACTTCTTACGATGGTTAGCCTCTGTAGAGCTGTCATTGGCAAACAAAGGACCGCAGTGTCTTTTATCCACAAATTCTCCACTTGCTTCCGGAAGATTCTCTGTCATCCAGCTAACTGTGTAACCAGAAACTGATCGCGTGGCTCAAACATCCAATGAAATTACTTCTGAACAACGCTTACCTCACATGACATGTCCCACACATAACGACAATAAAATTCGAGGCCACTATGTCTACTCGAAAGGAAACAACTTCCCTCATTTGGTCAACACAGGAAGCTTCAGACCACGGTTTCGGGACCAGAATAACTTTATGACCTGCATCTGCTTTTAATTACAAGTTGACCAAAAATCCCAGCATGCTTCACTCCCAGCCATTTTAAAGCCACTATTGCCATTACTGTTGTAGCATTCTTTCTCCATCATGTGGAATACTGCGCCCAGTTCTGGTCGCCACACTACCAGAAGGACGTGGAGGCTTCAGAGAGAGTGCAGAAGAGGTTTACCAGGATGTTGCCTGGTATGGAAGGGCTTAGTTATGAGGAAAGATTGGGTAAACTGGGGTTGTTCTCACAGGAAAGACGGAGGATGAGGGGTGACCTAATAGAGGTGTATAAAATTATGAAAGGCATAGACAGGGTGAACGGTGGGAAGCTTTTTCCCAGGTCGGTGGTGACGTTCACGAGGGGTCATAGGTTCAAGGTGAGGGGGGGGGAGGTTTAACACGGATATCAGAAGGACGTATTTTACACAGAGGGTGGTGGTGGGGGCCTGGAATGCGCTGCCAGGCAAGGTGGTGGAGGCGGGCAAACTGGGAACGTTTAAGACTTATCTAGATAGCCACATGAACGGAGTGGGAATGGAGGGATACTAAAGAATGGTCTAGTTTGGACCAGGGAGCGGCGCGGGCTTGGAGGGCCGAAGGGCCTGTTCCTGTGCTGTATTGTTCTTTGTTCTATCTAAAGGGTGATGCACATGGACTGCAGTGTTTGAAGAAGGCAGCTCACCACCACCTTCTCAAAGGCAACTAGGGATGGGCAATAAATGCTGGCCTAGCCAGTGACGCCCCAGATTGAATAAACAAAATACAAACAACCATCCTTATTTGGTCAAACTGGAAGGGTCAGGTCACATCCCACAGGACAGGTCACCACTTGCTGCAGCATTTCCTGACCTGTTTAACACAACTTAGCTAAAATTCCCAGCATGGTTGAGTCCCATCACTGTTGCCATTACTGTTCCTCATCCGGCCACAAAAGATCTCAACTGAGATCTGCACTTGGGCAAAGCAACTAACTGTCCTTTCAAAGCATCAAGGTTCCATCCATTACACTGGCTCAAGAAAATGCGATGTACATTTCGTCTGGTCCTCTCTTAGGGTAGCACAGTGGTTAGCACGGCTGCCTCACAGCGCCAGGGACCTGGGTTCGATTCCAGTCTCGGGTCACTGTCTGTGTGGAGTTTGCACATTCTCCCCGTGTCTGCGTGGGTTTCCTCCGGGTGCTCCGGTTTCCTCCCACACTTCAAAGACATGCAGGTTAGGTGGATTGGCCATGCTAAATTGCCCCTTAGTGTCCAAAGATGTGCAGGTTAGGTGGATTGGCCATGCTAAATTGTCCCTTAGTGTCCAAAGATGTGCAGGTTAGGTGGATTGGCCATGCTAAATTGCCCCTTAGTGTCCAAAGATGTGCGGGTTAGGTAGATTGGCCATGCTAAATTGCCCCTTAGTGTCCAAAGATGTGCAGGTTAGGTGGATTGGCCATGCTAAATTGCCCCTTAGTGTCCAAAGATGTGCAGGTTAGGTGGATTGGCCATGCTAAATTGCCCCTTAGTGTCCAAAGATGTGCGGGTTAGGTAGATTGGCCATGCTAAATTGCCCCTTAGTGTCCAAAGATGTGCTGGTTAGGTGCATTGGCCATGCTAAATTGTCCCTTAGTGTCCAAAGATGTGCAGGTTAGGTGGATTGGCCATGCTAAATTGCCCCTTAGTGTCCAAAGATGTGCGGGTTAGGTAGATTGGCCATGCTAAATTGCCCCTTAGTGTCCAAAGATGTGCTGGTTAGGTGCATTGGCCATGCTAAATTGTCCCTTAGTGTCCAAAGATGTGCAGGTGAGGTGGATTGGCCATGCTAAATTGCCCCTTAGTGTCCAAAGATGTGCAGGTTAGGTGGATTGGCCATGCTAAATTGGCCTCTGTTAATCTCAATCAACATCTGTCAATCCCAGTCACTCTCTGCCAACCTCAGTCAAACTCTGTCAATCTCAGTGAACTTCTGTCAATCTAAATCAATCTCAGTCATTCTCAGCCAGTTTTGGTGAACCTTAGTCAATTTTGGTCAATCTCAGCCAATCCCAGTTAACCCCAGTCATTCCCAGTCAATCTCAGTCATTCCCAGTCTCTCTCTGTCATTCCCAGTCTCTCTCTGTCATTCCCAGTCTCTCTCTGTCATTCCCAGTCTCTCTCAGTCATTCCCAGTCTGTTTCAGTCATTCCCAGTCTCTCTCAGTCATTCCCAGTCTCTCTCAGTCATTCCCAGTCTCTCTCAGTCATTCCCAGTCAATCTCAGTCATTCCCAGTCAATCTCAGTCATTCCCAGTCTCTCAGTCATTCCCAGTCAATCTCAGTCATTCTCAGTCTCTCTGTCATTCCCAGTCTCTCTGTCATTCCCAGTCTCTCTCAGTCATTCCCAGTCAATTGCAGTCATTCCCAGTCTCTCTGTCATTCCCAGTCTCTCTCAGTCATTCCCAGTCAATTGCAGTCATTCCCAGTCAATCTCAGTCATTCCCAGTCTCTCTGTCATTCCCAGTCTCTCTGTCATTCCCAGTCTCTCTGTCATTCCCAGTCTCTCTGTCATTCCCAGTCTCTCTGTCATTCCCAGTCTCTCTGTCATTCCCAGTCTCTCTGTCATTCCCAGTCTATCTCAGTGATTCCCAGTCTCTCTCAGTCATTCCCAGTCTCTCTCAGTTATTCCCAGTTTCTGCCAGGCATTCCCAGTCTCTCTCAGGCATTCCCAGTCTCCCTCAGTCATTCCCAGTCTCTCTCAGTCATTCCCAGTCTCTCTCAGTCATTCCCAGTCAATCGCAGTCATTCCTAGTCTCTCTCAGTCATTCCCAGTCTCTCTCACTCATTCCCAGTCAATCTCAGTCATTCCCAGTTTCTGTCAGTCATTCCCAGTCAATCTCAGTCATTCCCAGTTTCTGTCAGTCATTCCCAGTCTCTCTCAGTCACTCCCAGTCAATCTTGGTCATTCCCAGTCTCTCTCAGTCATTCCCAGTCTCTCTCAGTCATTCCCAGTCACTCTCAGGCATTCCCAGTCTCTCTCAGGCATTCCCAGTCTCTCTCAGGCATTCCCAGTCTCTCTCAGGCATTCCCAGTCTCCCTCAGTTATTCCCAGTCTCGCTCAGTCATTCCCAGTCTCTCTCAGTCATTCCCAGTCTCTCTCAGTCATTCCCAGTCTGTCTCAGTCATTCCCAGTCTGTCTCAGTCATTCCCAGTCTCTCTCAGTCATTCCCAGTCAATCTCTGTCATTCCCAGTCTCTGTCATTCCCAGTCTCTGTCATTCCCAGTCTCCCTCAGTCATTCCCAGTCTCTCTCAGTCATTGCCAGCCAATCTCAGTCATTCCCAGTCAATCTCAGTCATTCCCAGTCAATCTCAGTCATTCCCAGTCAATCTCAGTCATTCCCAGTCTCTCAGTCATTCCCAGTCTCTCTCAGTCATTCCCAGTCAATCTCAGTCATTCCCAGTCTCTCAGTCATTCCCAGTCTCTCAGTCATTCCCAGTCTCTCTCAGTCATTCCCAGTCAATCTCAGTCACTCCCAGTCTCTCTCAGTCATTCCCAGTCTCTCTCAGTTATTCCCAGTTTCTGCCAGGCATTCCCAGTCTCTCTCAGGCATTCCCAGTCTCTCTCAGTCATTCCCAGTCTCTCTCAGTCATTCCCAGTCTCTCTCAGTCATTTCCAGTCAATCACAGTCATTCCCAGTCTCTCTCAGTCATTCCCAGTCTCTCTCAGTCATTCCCAGTCTCTCTCACTCATTCCCAGTCAATCTCAGTCATTCCCAGTTTCTGTCAGTCATTCCCAGTCAATCTCAGTCATTCCCAGTTTCTGTCAGTCATTCCCAGTCTCTCTCAGTCATTCCCAGTCAATCTTGGTCATTCCCAGTCTCTCTCAGTCATTCCCAGTCTCTCTCAGTCATTCCCAGTCTCTCTCAGTCATTCCCAGTTTCTGTCAGTCATTCCCAGTCAATCTCAGTCATTCCCAGTCTCTCTCAGGCATTCCCAGTCTCGCTCAGTCATTCCCAGTCTCGCTCAGTCATTCCCAGTCTCGCTCAGTCATTCCCAGTCTCTCTCAGTCATTCCTAGTCTCTCAGTAATTCCCAGTCTCTCTCAGTCATTCCCAGTCTCTCAGTCATTCCCAGTCAATCTCAGTCATTCCCAGTCTCTCTATCATTCCCAGTCTCTCTCAGTCATTCCCAGTCAATTGCAGTCATTCCCAGTCAATTGCAGTCATTCCCAGTCTCCCTCAGTCATTCCCAGTCTCTCTCAGTCATTCCCAGTCTCTCTCAGTCATTCCCAGTCAATTGCAGTCATTCCCAGTCAATCTCAGTCATTCCCAGTCTCCCTCAGTCATTCCCAGTCTCTCTCAGTCATTCCCAGTCTCTCTCAGTCATTCCCAGTCTCTCTCAGCCATTCCCAGTCTCTCTCACTCATTCCCAGTCAATCTCAGTCATTCCCAGTTTCTGTCAGTCATTCCCAGTCCCTCTCAGGCATTCCCAGTCTCCCTCAGTCATTCCCAGTCTCTCTCAGTCATTCCCAGTCTCTCTCAGTCATTCCCAGTCTCTCTCAGTCATTCCCAGTCAATCTCAGTCATTCCCAGTCTCTGTCATTCCCAGTCTCCCTCAGTCATTCCCAGTCTCCCTCAGTCATTCCCAGTCTCCCTCAGTCATTCCCAGTCTCTGTCATTCCCAGTCTCCCTCAGTCATTCCCAGTCTCTCTCAGTCATACCCAGTCAATCTCAGTCATTCCCAGTCAATCTCAGTCATTCCCAGTCTCTCAGTCATTCCCAGTCTCTCAGTCATTCCCAGTCTCTCAGTCATTCCCAGTCTCTCTCAGTCATTCCCAGTCAATCTCAGTCACTCCCAGTCTCTCTCAGTCATTCCCAGTCTCTCTCAGTTATTCCCAGTTTCTGCCAGGCATTCCCAGTCTCTCTCAGTCATTCCCAGTCTCTCTCAGTCATTCCCAGTCTCTCTCAGTCATTTCCAGTCAATCACAGTCATTCCCAGTCTCTCTCAGTCATTCCCAGTCTCTCTCAGTCATTCCCAGTCAATCTCAGTCATTCCCAGTTTCTGTCAGTCATTCCCAGTCAATCTCAGTCATTCCCAGTTTCTGTCAGTCATTCCCAGTCTCTCTCAGTCATTCCCAGTTTCTGTCAGTCATTCCCAGTCTCTCTCAGTCATTCCCAGTCAATCTTGGTCATTCCCAGTCTCTCTCAGTCATTCCCAGTCTCTCTCAGTCATTCCCAGTTTCTGTCAGTCATTCCCAGTCAATCTCAGTCATTCCCAGTCTCTCTCAGGCATTCCCAGTCTCGCTCAGTCATTCCCAGTCTCGCTCAGTCATTCCCAGTCTCTCTCAGTCATTCCCAGTCTCTCTCAGTCATTCCTAGTCTCTCAGTCATTCCCAGTCTCTCTCAGTCATTCCCAGTCTCTCAGTCATTCCCAGTCAATCTCAGTCATTCCCAGTCTCTCTCAGTCATTCCCAGTCAATTGCAGTCATTCCCAGTCAATTGCAGTCATTCCCAGTCTCTCTCAGTCATTCCCAGTCTCTCTCAGTCATTCCCAGTCTCTCTCAGTCATTCCCAGTCAATTGCAGTCATTCCCAGTCAATCTCAGTCATTCCCAGTCTCTCTCAGTCATTCCCAGTCTCTCTCAGTCATTCCCAGTCTCTCTCAGTCATTCCCAGTCTCTCTGTCATTCCCAGTCTCTCAGTCATTCCCAGTCTCTCTCAGTCATTCCCAGTCTCTCTGTCATTCCCAGTCTCTCTCAGTCATTCCCAGTCAATCTCAGTCATTCCCAGTCAATCTCAGTCATTCCCAGTCTCTCTCAGTCATTCCCAGTCTCTCTCAGTTATTCCCAGTTTCTGCCAGGCATTCCCAGTCTCTCTCAGGCATTCCCAGTCTCTCTCAGTCATTCCCAGTCTCTCTCAGTCATTCCCAGTCTTTCTCAGTCATTTCCAGTCAATCGCAGTCATTCCCAGTCCCTCTCAGTCATTCCCAGTCTCTCTCAGTCATTCCCAGTCTCTCTCAGTCAATCCCAGTCAATCTCAGTCATTCCCAGTCCCTCTCAGTCATTCCCAGTCTCTCTCAGTCATTCCCAGTCCATCTCAGTCATTCCCAGTCAATCTCAGTCATTCCCAGTCTCTCTCACTCATTCCCAGTCTATCTCAGTCATTCCCAGTTTCTGTCAGTCATTCCCAGTCAATCTCAGTCATTCCCAGTTTCTGTCAGTCATTCCCAGTCTCTCTCAGTCATTCCCAGTCAATCTTGGTCATTCCCAGTCTCTCTCAGTCATTCCCAGTCTCTCTCAGTCATTCCCAGTTTCTGTCAGTCATTCCCAGTCAATCTCAGTCATTCCCAGTCTCTCTCAGGCATTCCCAGTCTCTCTCAGGCATTCCCAGTCTCTCTCAGGCATTCCCAGTCTCGCTCAGGCATTCCCAGTCTCGCTCAGGCATTCCCAGTCTCGCTCAGTCATTCCCATTCTCTCTCAGTCATTCCCAGTCTCTCTCAGTCATTCCCAGTCTCTCGCAGTCATTCCTAGTCTCTCAGTAATTCCCAGTCTCTCTCAGTCATTCCCAGTCTCTCAGTCATTCCCAGTCAATCTCAGTCATTCCCAGTCTCTCTGTCATTCCCAGTCTCTCTCAGTCATTCCCAGTCTCTCTGTCATTCCCAGTCTGCTTCAGACAATCTCAGTCATTCCCAGTCTCTGTCATTCCCAGTCTCTCAGTCATTCCCAGTCTCTCAGTCATTCCCAGTCTCTCTCAGTTATTCCCAGTCTCTCTCAGTCATTCCCAGTCATTCCCAGTCTCTCTCAGTCATTCCCAGTCTCTCTCAGTCATTCCCAGTCAATCTCAGTCATTCCCAGTCATTCTCAGTCATTCCCAGTCAATCTCAGTCATTCCTAGTCATTCCCAGTCAATCTCAGTCATTCCCAGTCAATCTCAGTCATTCCCAGTCAATTGCAGTCAGTCCCAGTCTCTCTGTCATTCCCAGTCAATCTCAGTCAGTCCCAGTCTCTCTCAGTCATTCCCAGTCTCTCTCAGTCATTCCCAGTCTCTCTCAGTCATTCCCAGTCTCTCTCAGTCAGTCCCAGTCAGTCCCAGTCAATCTCAGTCATTCCCAGTCATTCCCAGTCAATCTCAGTCATTCCCAGTCATTCTCAGTCAATCTCAGTCATTCCCAGTCAGTCCCAGTCTCTCTCAGTCATTCCCAGTCAATCTCAGTCATTCCCAGTCAATCTCAGTCAATCTCAGTCATTCCCAGTCCATCTCAGTCATTCCCAGTCTCTCTCAGTCATTCCCAGTCCATCTCAGTCATTCCCAGTCCATCTCAGTCATTCCCAGTCAATCTCAGTCATTCCCAGTCAATCTCAGTCATTCCCAGTCAATCTCAGTCATTCCCAGTCAATCTCAGTCATTCCCAGTCAATCTCAGTCATTCCCAGTCTCTCTCAGTCATTCTCAGTAAATCTCAGTCATTCCCAGTCCATCTCAGTCATTCCCAGTCCATCTCAGTCATTCCCAGTCAATCTCAGTCATTCCCAGTCAAACTCAGTCATTCCCAGTCTCTCTCAGTCAATCCCAGTCAATCTCAGTCATTCCCAGTCCCTCTCAGTCATTCCCAGTCTCTCTCAGTCATTCCCAGTCCATCTCAGTCATTCCCAGTCCATCTCAGTCAGTCCCAGTCTCTCTCAGTCATTCCCAGTCTCTCTCAGTCATTCCCAGTCCATCTCAGTCATTCCCAGTCAATCTCAGTCATTCCCAGTCCATCTCAGTCATTCCCAGTCCATCTCAGTCATTCCCAGTCCCTCTAAGTCATTCCCAGTCCCTCTCAGTCATTCCCAGTCAATCCCAGACATTCCCAGTCAATCTCAGTCATTCCCAGTCTCTCTCAGTCAATCCCAGTCAATCTCAGTCATTCCCAGTCCCTCTCAGTCATTCCCAGTCTCTCTCAGTCATTCCCAGTCTCTCTCAGTCAATCCCAGTCATTCCCAGTCCCTCTCAGTCATTCCCAGTCTCTCTCAGTCATTCCCAGTCCATCTCAGTCATTCCCAGTCACTCCCAGTCTCTCTCAGTCATTCCCAGTCTCTCTCAGTCATTCCCAGTCCCTCTCAGTCATTCCCAGTCTCTCTCAGTCATTCCCAGTCCATCTCAGTCATTCCCAGTCACTCCCAGTCTCTCTCAGTCATTCCCAGTCAATCTCAGTCATTCCCCGTCTCTCTCAGTCATTCCCAGTCCCTCTCAGTCATTCCCAGTCTCTCTCAGTCATTCCCAGTCTCTCTCAGTCATTCCCAGTCTCTCTCAGTCATTCCCAGTCAATCTCAGTCATTCCCCGTCTCTCTCAGTCATTCCCAGTCAATCTCAGTCATTCCCAGTCAATCTCAGTCATTCCCAGTCCCTCTCAGTCATTCCCAGTCAAACTCAGTCATTCCCAGTCTCTCTCAGTCATTCCCAGTCAATCTCAGTCATTCCCAGTCCATCTCAGTCATTCCCAGTCCATCTCAGTCATTCCCAGTCAATCTCAGTCATTCCCAGTCAATCTCAGTCATTCCCAGTCAATCTCAGTCATTCCCAGTCCCTCTCAGTCATTCCCAGTCAAACTCAGTCATTCCCAGTCTCTCTCAGTCAATCTCAGTCATTCCCAGTCCCTCTCAGTCATTCCCAGTCTCTCTCAGTCATTCCCAGTCCATCTCAGTCATTCCCAGTCAATCTCAGTCAGTCCCAGTCTCTCTCAGTCATTCCCAGTCAATCTCAGTCATTCCCAGTCAATCTCAGTCATTCCCAGTCCATCTCAGTCATTCCCAGTCCATCTCAGTCATTCCCAGTCCCTCTAAGTCATTCCCAGTCCCTCTCAGTCATTCCCAGTCAATCCCAGACATTCCCAGTCAATCTCAGTCATTCCCAGTCTCTCTCAGTCAATCCCAGTCAATCTCAGTCATTCCCCATCTCTCTCAGTCATTCCCCGTCTCTCTCAGTCATTCCCAGTCAATCTCAGTCATTCCCAGTCTCTCTCAGTCATTCCCAGTCATTCCCCGTCTCTCTCAGTCATTCCCAGTCCCTCTCAGTCACTCCCAGTCTCTCTCAGTCATTCCCAGTCAATCTCAGTCATTCCCAGTCTCTCTCAGTCATTCCCAGTCAATCCCAGTCATTCTCAGTCACTCCCAGTCTCTCTCAGTCATTCCCAGTCTCTCTCAGTCATTCCCAGTCTCTCTCAGTCATTCCCAGTCAATCTCAGTCATTCCCAGTCTCTCTCAGTCATTCCCAGTCAATCTCAGTCATTCCCAGTCAATCTCAGTCATTCCCAGTCATTCCCCGTCTCTCTCAGTCATTCCCAGTCCCTCTCAGTCACTCCCAGTCTCTCTCAGTCATTCCCAGTCTCTCTCAGTCATTCCCAGTCTCTCTCAGTCATTCCCAGTCAATCTCAGTCATTCCCAGTCAATCTCAGTCATTCCCAGTCAATCTCAGTCATTCCCAGTCAATCTCAGTCATTCCCAGTCAATCCCAGTCATTCCCCGTCTCTCTCAGTCATTCCCAGTCCCTCTCAGTCACTCCCAGTCTCTCTCAGTCACTCCCAGTCTCTCTCAGTCATTCCCAGTCCCTCTCAGTCACTCCCAGTCTCTCTCAGTCATTCCCAGTCCCTCTCAGTCATTCCCAGTCCCTCTCAGTCACTCCCAGTCTCTCTCAGTCATTCCCAGTCAATCTCAGTCATTCCCAGTCTCTCTCAGTCACTCCCAGTCTCTCTCAGTCATTCCCAGTCTCTCTCAGTCACTCTCAGTCACTCCCAGTCAATCTCAGTCATTCCCAGTCTCTCTCAGTCATTCCCAGTCTCTCTCAGTCACTCCCAGTCTCTCTCAGTCATTCCCAGTCTCTCTCAGTCATTCCCAGTCTCTCTCAGTCATTCCCAGTCTCTCTCAGTCATTCCCAGTCTCTCTCAGTCATTCCCAGTCATTCCCAGTCCATCTCAGTCATTCCCAGTCTCTCTCAGTCATTCCCAGTCTTTCTCAGTCATTCCCAGTCAATCTCAGTCATTCCCAGTCTCTCTCAGTCATTCCCAGTCTCTCTCAGTCATTCCCAGTCTCTCTCAGTCATTCCCAGTCTCTCTCAGTCATTCCCAGTCAATCTCAGTCACACCCTCATAGTTCCCGGAAGCCAACCTGCCAATTACTACCGGTTGCTCTTGTGACGTCCACCGGAGGTCCGTGCTGGTTGGCCGGTTGTTATGGACATTCCATCAAACCCGGAAGTGGTGTTTTGGAAAGTGCTGCATCAGAGGGAACCAGGGAAACGTGAGCACCAAACCGAGAGAGGGAGGGGTCTCTGTGTACCTCACTGAGGGAGGGGGTCTCTGTGTACCTCACTGAGGGAGAGGGGTCTCTGTGTACCTCACTGAGGGAGAGGGGTCTCTGTGTACCTCACTGAGGGAGAGGGGTCTCTGTGTACCTCACTGAGGGAGAGGGGTCTCTGTGTACCTCACTGAGGGAGAGGTGTCTCTGTGTACCTCACTGAGGGAGAGGGGTCTCTGTGTACCTCACTGAGGGAGAGGGGTCTCTGTGTACCTCACTGAGGGAGAGGGGTCTCTGTGTACCTCACTGAGGGAGAGGTGTCTCTGTGTACCTCACTGAGGGAGAGGGGTCTCTGTGTACCTCACTGAGGGAGAGGTGTCTCTGTGTACCTCACTGAGGGAGAGGGGTCTCTGTGTACCTCACTGAGGGAGAGGGGTCTCTGTGTACCTCACTGAGGGAGAGGGGTCTCTGTGTAGCTCACTGAGGGAGAGGGGTCTCTGTGTACCTCACAGAGGGAGGGGTCTCTGTGTACCTCACTGAGGGAGGGGGAGGGGTCTCTGTGTACCTCACTGAGGGAGAGGGGTCTCTGTGTACCTCACTGAGGGAGAGGGGTCTCTGTGTACCTCACTGAGGGAGAGGTGTCTCTGTGTACCTCACTGAGGGAGAGGTGTCTCTGTGTACCTCACTGAGGGAGAGGGGTCTCTGTGTACCTCACTGAGGGAGAGGTGTCTCTGTGTACCTCACTGAGGGAGAGGGGTCTCTGTGTACCTCACTGAGGGAGAGGGGTCTCTGTGTACCTCACTGAGGGAGAGGGGTCTCTGTGTAGCTCACTGAGGGAGAGGGGTCTCTGTGTACCTCACAGAGGGAGGGGTCTCTGTGTACCTCACTGAGGGAGGGGGAGGGGTCTCTGTGTACCTCACTGAGGGAGGGGGAGGGGTCTCTGTGTACCTCACTGAGAGAGGGGGTCTCTGTGTACCTCACTGAGAGAGGGGTCTCTGTGTACCTCACTGAGAGGGGTCTCTGTGTACATCACTGAGGGAGGGGTCTCTGTGTACCTCACTGAGGGAGAGGGGTCTCTGTGTACCTCACTGAGGGAGAGGGGTCTCTGTGTACCTCACTGAGGGAGAGGGGTCTCTGTGTACCTCACTGAGGGAGAGGGGTCTCTGTGTACCTCACTGAGGGAGAGGGGTCTCTGTGTACCTCACTGAGGGAGGGGTCTCTGTGTACCTCACTGAGGGAGAGGGGTCTCTGTGTACCTCACTGAGGGAGGGGTCTCTGTGTACCTCACTGAGGGAGAGGGGTCTCTGTACCTCACTGAGGGAGGGGGAGGGGTCTCTGTACCTCACTGAGGGAGGGGGAGGGGTCTCTGTACCTCACTGAGGGAGGGGGAGGGGTCTCTGTGTACCTCACTGAGAGAGGGGGTCTCTGTGTACCTCACTGAGAGAGGGGTCTCTGTGTACCTCACTGAGGGAGAGGTCTCTGTGTACCTCACTGAGGGAGGGGTCTCTGTGTACCTCACTGAGAGAGGGGTCTCTGTGTACCTCACTGAGAGGGGTCTCTGTGTACCTCACTGAGGGAGGGGTCTCTGTGTACCTCACTGAGGGAGGGGTCTCTGTGTACCTCACTGAGGGAGAGGGGTCTCTGTGTACCTCACTGAGAGAGGGGTCTCTGTGTACCTCACTGAGGGAGGGGGGGGGTCTCTGTGTACCTCACTGAGGGAGGGGTCTCTGTGTACCTCACTGAGGGAGGGGTCTCTGTGTACCTCACTGAGGGAGAGGGGTCTCTGTATACCTCGCTGAGGGAGGGGTCTCTGTGTACCTCACTGAGGGAGGGGTCTCTGTGTACCTCACTGAGGGAGGGGTCTCTGTGTACCTCACTGAGGGAGGGGTCTCTGTGTACCTCACTGAGGGAGGGGTCTCTGTGTACCTCACTGAGGGAGGGGTCTCTGTGTACCTCACTGAGGGAGGGGTCTCTGTGTACCTCACTGAGGGAGGGGTCTCTGTGTACCTCACTGAGGGAGGGGTCTCTGTGTACCTCACTGGGGGAGGGGTCTCTGTGTACCTCACTGAGGGAGGGGTCTCTGTGTACCTCACTGAGGGAGGGGTCTCTGTGTACCTCACTGAGGGAGGGGTCTCTGTGTACCTCACTGAGGGAGGGGTCTCTGTGTACCTCACTGAGGGAGGGGTCTCTGTGTACCTCACTGAGGGAGGGGTCTCTGTGTACCTCACTGAGGGAGGGGGAGGGGTCTCTGTGTACCTCACTGAGGGAGGGGGAGGGGTCTCTGTGTACCTCACTGAGGGAGGGGTCTCTGTGTACCTCACTGAGGGAGGGGTCTCTGTGTACCTCACTGAGGGAGGGGTCTCTGTGTACCTCACTGAGGGAGGGGTCTCTGTGTACCTCACTGAGGGAGGGGTCTCTGTGTACCTCACTGAGAGAGGTCTCTGTGTACCTCACTGAGGGAGGGGTCTCTGTGTACCTCACTGAGGGAGAGGGGTCTCTGTGTACCTCACTGGGGGACGGGTCTCTGTGTACCTCACTGAGGGAGGGGGAGGGGTCTCTGTGTACCTCACTGGGGGAGGGGTCTCTGTGTACATCACTGAGGGAGGGGGAGGGGTCTCTGTGTACCTCACTGAGGGAGCGGGAGGGGTCTCTGTGTACCTCACTGAGGGAGGGGGCGGGGTCTCTGTGTACCTCACTGAGGGAGAGGGGTCTCTGTGTACCTCACTGAGGGAGGGGGAGGGGTCCCTGTGTACCTCACTGAGGGGGGGGAGGGGTCCCTGTGTACCTCACTGAGGGAGGGGGAGGAGTCTGTGTACCTCACTGAGGGGGGGGGAGGGGTCTCTGTGTACCTCACTGAGGGGGGGGAGGGGTCTCTGTGTACCTCACTGAGGGAGGGGGAGGGGTCTCTGTGTACCTCACTGGGGGAGGGGTCTCTGTGTACCTCACTGAGGGAGGGGGAGGAGTCTCTGTGTACCTCACTGAGGGAGGGGGAGGGGTCTCTGTGTACCTCACTGAGGGAGAGGGGTCCCTGTGTACCTCACTGAGGGGGGGGAGGGGTCTCTGTGTACCTCACTGAGGGAGGGGGAGGAGTCTCTGTGTACCTCACTGAGGGGGGGGGAGGGGTCTCTGTGTACCTCACTGAGGGAGGGGGAGGGGTCTCTGTGTACCTCACTGGGGGAGGGGTCTCTGTGTACCTCACTGAGGGAGGGGGAGGAGTCTCTGTGTACCTCACTGAGGGGGGGGGGAGGGGTCTCTGTGTACCTCACTGAGAGAGGGGGAGGGGTCTCTGTGTACCTCACTGAGGGAGGGGGAGAGGGGTCTCTGTGTACCTCACTGAGGGAGGGGTCTCTGTGTACCTCACTGAGGGAGGAGTCTCTGTGTACCTCACTGAGGGAGAGGGGTCTCTGTGTACCTCACTGAGGGAGGGGTCTCTGTGTACCTCACTGAGGGAGGGGTCTCTGTGTACCTCACTGAGGGAGGGGTCTCTGTGTACCTCACTGAGGGAGGGGGAGGGGTCTCTGTGTACCTCACTGAGGGAGGGGGAGAGGGGTCTCTGTACCTCACTGAGGGATGGGGAGAGGGGTCTCTGTGTACCTCACTGAGGGAGAGGGGTCTCTGTGTACCTCACTGAGGGAGGGGGAGGGGTCTCTGTGTACCTCACTGAGGGAGGGGGAGGGGTCTCTGTGTACCTCACTGAGGGAGGGGGAGAGGTCTCTCTGTACCTCACTGAGGGAGAGGGGTCTCTGTGTACCTCACTGAGGGAGGGGGAGGGGTCTCTGTGTACCTCACTGAGGGAGGGGGAGGGGTCTCTGTGTACCTCACTGAGGGAGGGGGAGGGGTCTCTGTGTACCTCACTGAGGGAGGGGGAGAGGGGTCTCTGTGTACCTCAGAGGGAGGGGGAGGGGTCTCTGTGTACCTCACTGAGGGAGGGGGAGAGGGGTCTCTGTGTACCTCACTGAGGGAGAGGGAGAAGGGTCTCTGTGTACCTCACTGAGGGAGGGGGAGAGGGGTCTCTGTGTACCTCACTGAGGGAGGGGGAGAAGGGTCTCTGTGTACCTCACTGAGGGAGAGGGGTCTCTGTGTACCTCACTGAGGGAGGGGGAGAGGGGTCTCTGTGTACCTCACTGAGGGAGGGGGAGGAGTCTCTGTGTACCTCACTGAGGGGGGGGGAGGGGTCTCTGTGTACCTCACAGAGAGGGGGAGGGGTCTCTGTGTACCTCACTGAGGGAGGGGGAGAGGGGTCTCTGTGTACCTCACTGAGGGAGGGGTCTCTGTGTACCTCACTGAGGGAGGGGTCTCTGTGTACCTCACTGAGGGAGAGGGGTCTCTGTGTACCTCACTGAGGGAGGGGTCTCTGTGTACCTCACTGAGGGAGGGGTCTCTGTGTACCTCACTGAGGGAGGGGTCTCTGTGTACCTCACTGAGGGAGGGGTCTCTGTGTACCTCACTGAGGGAGGGGGAGGGGTCTCTGTGTACCTCACTGAGGGAGGGGGAGAGGGGTCTCTGTACCTCACTGAGGGAGGGGGAGAGGGGTCTCTGTGTACCTCACTGAGGGAGAGGGGTCTCTGTGTACCTCACTGAGGGAGAGGGGTCTCTGTGTACCTCACTGAGGGAGGGGGAGGGGTCTCTGTGTACCTCACTGAGGGAGGGGGAGGGGTCTCTGTGTACCTCACTGAGGGAGGGGGAGAGGTCTCTCTGTACCTCACTGAGGGAGAGGGGTCTCTGTGTACCTCACTGAGGGAGGGGGAGGGGTCTCTGTGTACCTCACTGAGGGAGGGGGAGGGGTCTCTGTGTACCTCACTGAGGGAGGGGGAGGGGTCTCTGTGTACCTCACTGAGGGAGGGGGAGAGGGGTCTCTGTGTACCTCACTGAGGGAGGGGGAGGGGTCTCTGTGTACCTCACTGAGGGAGGGGGAGAAGGGTCTCTGTGTACCTCACTGAGGGAGAGGGGTCTCTGTGTACCTCACTGAGGGAGGGGGAGAGGGGTCTCTGTGTACCTCACTGAGGGAGGGGGAGGGGTCTCTGTGTACCTCACTGAGGGAGGGGGAGAGGGGTCTCTGTTTACCTCAGAGTGAGGGGGAGAGGGGGTCTCTGTGTACCTCACTGAGGGAGGGGGAGGGGTCTCTGTGTACCTCATTGAGGGAGGGGGAGAGGGGTCTCTGTGTACCTCACTGAGGGAGGGGGAGAGGGGTCTCCGTGTACCTCACTGAGGGAGGGGGAGATGGGTCTCTGTGTACCTCACTGAGGGAGGGGTCTCTGTGTACCTCACTGAGGGAGGGGGAGGGGGGTCTCTGTGTACCTCACTGAGGGAGGGGGAGAGGGGTCTCTGTGTACCTCACTGAGGGAGGGGGAGGGGTCTCTGTGTACCTCACTGAGGGAGGGGGAGAGGGGTCTCTGTTTACCTCACTGAGTGAGGGGGAGAGGGGGTCTCTGTGTACCTCACTGAGGGAGGGGGAGGGGTCTCTTTGTACCTCACTGAGGGAGGGGGAGGGGTCTCTGTGTACCTCACTGGGGGAGGGGTCTCTTTGTACCTCAGAGGGAGGGGGAGGGGTCTCTTTGTACCTCACTGAGGGAGGGGGAGGGGTCTTTGTGTACCTCACTGAGGGAGGGGGAGAGGGGTCTCTGTGTACCTCACTGAGGGAGAGGTCTCTGCGTACCTCACTGAGGGAGGGGGAGGGGTCTCTGCGTACCTCACTGAGGGAGGGAGAGGGGTCTCTTTGTACCTCACTGGGGGAGGGGTCTCTGTGTACCTCACTGAGGGAGGGGGAGACGGGTCTCTGTGTACCTCACTGAGGGAGGGGGAGGGGTCTCTGTGTACCTCACTGGGGGAGGGGGAGAGGGGTCTCTGTGTACCTCACTGAGGGAGGGGGAGAGGGGTCTCTGTGTACCTCACTGAGGGAGGGGGAGAGGGGTCTCTGTGTACCTCACTGGGGGAGGGCGAGAGGGGTCTCTGTGTACCTCACTGAGGGACGGGAGGGGTCTCTGTGTACCTCACTGGGGGGGGGGGGAGACGTATCTGAGCACACATCCCAAGGATGATGAATCTTCCATCGGGGAAAGTGGGGAGAAAGTGAGAGAGGAAGGAAAGGAGGAATCTCGGATCTGCAGCACGGGGTGGGGGTTAGTCTGCTCCCTGGAACAGGGCAAGGGTCACATTGGGAGGGAGGGAGGCAGGTGTCTCAGCCCCTCAGTGTGAGATGAATAGGAAGCCATCGCCCCTTCCGCCCTCCCCCCTGTATGAGAGCAAATAAATATTTGCCCTGCGGAGGGGTTGTTGAGCAGAGTGGATTCCCCGTGGTTCTGAGTCAGCTGTGGAATCTACTCCAGCAGCTAGAAATCGGGGAGTGCAAAGTCCTTGAGGGATCGGCAACGGGAGGAGATGATAGTTTATTTATCAGTGTCACAAGTAGGCTGACATTAACACTGCAATGAAGTTACTGTGAAAATCCCCCAGTCCGCCACACTCCGGCGCCTGTTCGGGTTACGCTGAGGGAGAATTTAGCACGGCCCAATGACACCCTAACCAGAACGTCTTTCGGACTGTGTGGGAGGAAACCGGAGCACCCGGAGGAAACCCACGCAGACACGGGGAGAATGTGCAGAGTCCGCACAATGACCCAAGCTGGGAATCGAACCCAGGACTCTGGCGTTGTGAGGCAGCAGTGCTAACCACTGTGTCACTGTGCCCCAGTGAGGGGGTGGGAGGGTGGAGGGGGGTGCCGCGGGTGGAAGGTGGTGGGGGAGGGTGGGGAGGGGGGAGAGGCCACGGAGAGTTTTCACAACAGTGAAACAATGCGACGGGCCAAGTAAGGGCAGCACGGTGGCACAGTGGTTAGCACTGTTACCCCTCAGCGCCCAGGGACCCGGGTTCGATTCCCGGCTCGGGTCACTGTCTGTGTGGAGTCTGCACGTTCTCCTCGTGTCTGCGTGGGTTTAGAAATCATATAAATCATAGAAACCCTACAGTACAGAAAGAGGCCATTCGGCCCATCGAGTCTGCACCGACCACAATCCCACCCAGGCCCTACCCCCATATCCCTACATATTTTACCCACTAATCCCTCTAACCTACGCATCCCAGGACTCTAAGGGGCAATTTTTAGCATGGCCAATCAACCTAACCCGCACATCTTTGGACTGTGGGAGGAAACCGGAGCACCCGGAGGAAACCCACGCAGACACGAGGAGAATGTGCAAACTCCACACAGACAGTGACCCAATCCGGGAATCGAACCCAGGTCTCTCGAGCTGTGAAGCAGCAGTGCTAACCACTGTGCTACCGTGCCGTACCGTTTCCTCCGGGTGCTCCGGTTTCCTCCCACAGTCCGAAAGACGTGCTGGTTAGGGTGCATTGGGCCGTGCTAAATTCTCCCTCAGCGTAACCCGAACAGGCACCGGAGTGTGGCGACTCGGGGATTTTCACAGTAACTTCATTGCAGTGTTAATGTAAGCCGACTTGAGACACCAATAAATAAAGTTTACTTTTAGAAGTCCTGGGAGATGGGATTAGGCGGGAGGTCAGGTGATTCTGATGTGTCGGAGCTGACTTGATGGGCCGAAGGGCCTCTTCTGCACTGTGTGATTCTGTGACCTGAACAGTGGGAGTTTTAAAGTTGCGGTGGAACGGGGCGTGGTCTCGACCGCGGAGGGTGAGAGGAAGACTAATCAGAGAGGTGGGGTTGCGGGAAAATGGACATGGTGAGAGTCAGGATACAAGCAGCAGAGTTCGGGTGCCTGTCTCTTTAAATTTAAAGACCCCCTCCCTCTCCCCCCACAAATTCCCCTTTTGTAGGGTGATGCTCGGTAGCTGGGGCTTTGAATCCATGTTGATTTTTCTCTCTCTCTCTCTCTCTCTCCTCAAGGAACCGAGCCGTCAGGCACGATGAAAACAACTGGACTTGCCCAGCCGCGGCGAGGCGAGCCAGCGACACTTCGACCCCGTCTAGCAGGCCCGAGGCTCTCGGCCGGGGACCTGCTGACCCCGAGCGCCGGCCTGCAGGCCACGGATAGCCGCACTGGGCCCACCTGGCTGAGCAGGCTCGAGACCCAGGGCCCGTCCCTCTGCTTGGAAAACAGGCTCTTGAGGCGCGCTGCAGGCCCGCCGAGGGGCCCTCCGCTCCGCTTCAGCCAGGCCTTGAGTCCCAAGCTGCCCAGCACCCTCTGCACTTTGACCTCTCCACCACTGACCCTCCTCCGCCCTTTGACCTCCCTGTCCCTGAAGACTGGGACTGAGAAACCATCGGCGGGGCCCGGGTATCCACGGCAACAGGAGGCCGGAATCGAGGACTCGATCAACAAAGAACAGTGGGTAAGGAAATGAGAGGGAAACATAAATAGGTCAACGGGGGGTTCGGGTGGTTTATATAGAGAATAACAGATACCCGGGAGTGAGTTACAGACTGGAATCTAATCGAGGGGTTCGGGTGGTTTATATATAGAATAACAGATACCCGGGAGTGAGTTACAGACTGGAATCTAATCGAGGGGTTCGGGTGGTTTATATATAGAATAACAGATACCCGGGAGTGAGTTACAGACTGGAATCTAATCGAGGGGTTCGGGTGGTTTATATATAGAATAACAGATACCCGGGAGTGAGTTACAGACTGGAATCTAATCGAGGGGTTCGGGTGGTTTATATAGAGAATAACAGATACCCGGGAGTGAGTTACAGACTGGAATCTAATCGAGGGGTTCGGGTAGTTTATATATAGAATAACAGATACCCGGGAGTGAGTTCCAGACTGGAATCTAATCGAGGGGTTCAGGGTGGTTTATATCAAGAATAACAGATACCCGGGAGTGAGTTACAGACTGGAATCTAATCGAGGGGTTTGGGTGGTTTATATATAGAATAACAGATACCCGGGAGTGAGTTCCAGACTGGAATCTAATCGAGGGGTTCGGGTGGTTTATATCAAGAATAACAGATACCCGGGAGTGAGTTACAGACTGGAATCTAATCGAGAGGTTTGGGTGGTTTATATATAGAATAACAGATACCCGGGAGTGAGTTCCAGACTGGAATCTAATCGAGGGGTTCGGGTGGTTTATATATAGAATAACAGATACCAGGGGGTGAGTTACAGACTGGAATCGAATCGAGGGGTTTGGGGTGGTTTATATATAGAATAACAGATACCCGGGAGTGAGTTACAGACTGGAATCTAATCGAGGGGTTCGGGTGGTTTATATATAGAATAACAGGTACCCGGGAATGAGTTACAGACTGGAATCTAATCGAGGGGTTCGGGTGGTTTATATAGAGAATAACAGATGCCCGGGAGTGAGTTACAGACTGGAATCTAATCGAGGGGTTCGGGTGGTTTATATATAGAATAACAGATACCAGGGGGTGAGTTACAGACTGGAATCTAATCGAGGGGTTCGGGGTGGTTTATATATAGAATAACAGATACCCGGGAGTGAGTTACAGACTGGAATCTAATCGAGGGGTTCGGGGTGGTTTATATATAGAATAACAGATACCCGGGAGTGAGTTACAGACTGGAATCTAATCGAGGGGTTCGGGTGGTTTATATATAGAATAACAGATACCAGGGGGTGAGTTACAGACTGGAATCTAATCGAGGGGTTCGGGGTGGTTTATATATAGAATAACAGATACACGGGCGTGAGTTACAGACTGGAATCTAATCGAGGGGTTTGGGTGGTTTATATATAGAATAACAGATACCCGGGAGTGAGTTAAAGGCTGGAATCTAATCGAGAGGTTTGGGTGGTTTATATATAGAATAACAGATACCCGGGAGTGAGTTAAAGGCTGGAATCTAATCGAGGGGTTCGGGTGGTTTATATATAGAATAACAGATACCCGGGAGTGAGTTACAGACTGGAATCTAATCGAGGGGTTCGGGTGGTTTATATATAGAATAACAGATACCCGGGAGTGAGTTACAGACTGGAATCTAATCGAGGGGTTCGGGTGGTTTATATATAGAATAACAGATACCCGGGAGTGAGTTAAAGGCTGGAATCTAATCGAGAGGTTTGTGTGGTTTATATATAGAATAACAGATACCCGGTAGTGAGTTACTGACTGGAATCTAATCGAGGGGTTTGGGTGGTTTATATATAGAATAACAGATACCCAGGAGTGAGTTACAGACTGGAATCTAATCGAGGGGTTCGGATGGTTTATATATAGAATAACAGATACCCGGGAGTGAGTTACTGACTGGAATCTAATCGAGGGGTTCGGGTGGTTTATATATAGAATAACAGATACCCGGGAGTGAGTTACAGACTGGAATCTAATCGAGGGGTTCGGGTGGTTTACATATAGAATAGCAGATACCCGGGAGTGAGTTACAGACTGGAATCTAATCGAGGGGTTTGGGTGGTTTATATATAGAATAACACATACCCGGGAGTGTGTTACAGACTGGAATCTAATCGAGGAATCGGGGTGGTTTATATATAGAATAACAGATACCCGGGAGTGAGTTACAGACTGGAATCTAATCGAGGGGTTCCGGTGGTTTATATATAGAATAACAGATACCCGGGAGTGAGTTACAGACTGGAATCTAATCGAGAGGTTTGGGTGGTTTATATATAGAATAACAGATACCCGGGAGTGAGTTACAGACTGGAATCTAATCGAGGGGTTTGGGTGGTTTATATATAGAATAACACATACCCGGGAGTGAGTTACAGGCTGGAATCTAATCGAGGAATCGGGGTGGTTTATATATAGAATAACAGATACCCGGGAGTGAGTTACAGACTGGAATCTAATCGAGGGGTTCAGGTGGTTTATATATAGAATAACAGATACCAGGGGGTGAGTTACAGACTGGAATCTAATCGAGGGGTTCGGGTGGTTTATATCTAGAATAACAGAAATCTGGGAGTGAGTTACAGACTGGAATCTAATCGAGGGGTTCGGGTGGTTTATATATAGAATAACAGATACCCGGGAGTGAGTTACAGACTGGAATCTAATCGAGGGGTGCGGGTGATTTATATAGAGAATAACAGATACCCGGGAGTGAGTTACAGACTGGAATCTAATCGAGGGGTTTGGGTGGTTTATATATAGAATAACAGATACCCGGGAGTGAGTTACAGACTGGAATCTAATCGAGGGGTTCGGGGTGGTTTATATATAGAATAACAGATACCCGGGAGTGAGTTACAGACTGGAATCTAATGGAGATGTGTTGTGGAGGTTATTTCACCTCCTACCATTTTTAACACCCTCCATGTTTTTAATCTGCAAGGAATCTGAGGACCCAACTGAGGCGTCTGAGATCCTGCCTGGCTACAATCTCTCAGCTGAGAAGTATGATGACCTTGAGCAAGCCCGTGGGACTCTAGTTGATGAGGAGTTGCGTGACGTTCCAGACCCTTCCCAGAACCAAGACACCAAACTGCAAAAGAAGAAGGTGAGAGCCCGAAAAATCTGTGGTAGGTGGAATAGAATCATAGAATCCCTCCAGTGCCGAAGCAGGCCATTCGGCCCGTTGAGTCTGAACCGACCAGAATCCCTCCGATTCGCTCAGACCCTATTCCCATAACACCACGTATTTACCCTAGCTAGTCCCCCTGACGCTAGGGTCAATTTAGCATGGCTAATCCACCTAGCCCGCACATCTTTGGACTGTGGGAGGAAACCGGAGCACCCGGAGGGAAACCCACGCAGACACGGGGAGAACGTGCAAACTCCACACAGACAGTGACCCGAGCCGGGAATCGAACCCGGGTCCCTGGTGTTGTGAGGCAGCAGTGCCAACCACTGTGCTACCATGCCGCCCTGTAATCTCTTCTGCAACAATGCCAACTGATGCTCTCATCAACACTCCCTCCATCAGCTTCTTCCCTTATTCCTGGGAAGCCGCAACGCTCCCCTCAATCTCGCCCCCTTCTCTCCACGTCCGTGAATGATCGGCACCCCACCCACAAACATTCGTTCCCTCCGCCACTGACGCACAGTGGCAGCAGTGTGCGTATACCGTTATGTACCGGTGTCACAGTGGTTGGCACCGCTGCCTCACAGCGCCGGGGACCCGGGTTCAATTCTGGCCTCGGGTCACTGTCTGTGTGGGGTTTGCACCTTCTGCCCGTGTCTGCGTGGGTTTCCTCCGGGTGCTCCGGTTTCCTCCCACAGTCCAAAGATGTTAAGTGGATTGGCCATGATAAATTTGCCCCTTCGTGTCCAAAGATGGGCAGGTTAGTGGCGTAAATATGTGGGGTTATGGGGATTGGGCCCAGGCAAGATGCTCTATTGGAGACAGACAGTGTAGAGTTGATGGGCCGAATGGTCTGTTTCTGTACTGTAGGCTGTGATTCTACGATTTGTGGATGGAGTGCCGATCAAAGTGGGGCAGGTTTGTCCTGGATGGTGTCGAGCTTCTTGAGTGTTGTCAGAACCGCGCTCACCTTCTTGAGGGCCCCTGGGGATGTGCTGGCCTTGGAGGGGGTCGGGAGGAGGTTCACAAGAGTGATCCCAGGAATAAAGGGTTTGTCACATGAGCGGTTGAGGAGTCTGGGACTCTACTCGATGGAGTTGAGAAGGATGAAAGGGCATCTAATTCAAATTTACAGAATACGGAGAGGCCTGGACAGAGTGGATGTGGAGAGGATGCTTCCACTCGTGGGAGGGACTAGAACTCGAGGGCACAACCTCAGAGCGAAGGGACAACCCTTTAATACTGAGCTGAGGAGGAATTTCTTCAGCCAGAGGGTGGTGAATCTGTGGAACTCTTTGCCACGGAAGGCTGTGGAGGCCGGGTCATTGAGTGTCTTTAAGACAGAGATAGTTCCTGATAAGAGGATCAAGGGTTACAGGGACAAGGCAGGAGGTTGGGGATGCGAATCATATCAGCCATGATTGAGTGACGGGGCAAACTCGCTGGGCTGAAGGCCTAATTCTCCTCATGTATGTTTTGAACTTATGCGCAATGAATGCTGATGTGGAGGTGCCGGCGTTGGACTGGGGTGAACGCAGTGAGAAGTCTCAGGTTAAAGTCCAACAGGTTTATTTGGTAGCACAAGCCACTAGCTTTCGGAGCGCTGCTCCTTCGTCAGGTGAGTGGGAGATCTGTTCACAAACAGGGCATATAAAGACACAAACTCAATTTACAAAATAATGGTTGGAATGCGAGTCTTTACAGGTAATCAAGTCTTAAAGGTACAGACAATGTGAGTGGAGAGAGGGTTCAGCACAGGTTAAAGAGATGTGTATTGTCTCCAGACAGGACAGTTAGTGAGATTTTGCAAGCCCAGGCAAGTCGTGGGGGTTACAGATAGTGTGACATGAACCCAAGATCCCGGTTGAGGCTGTCCTCGTGTGTGCGGAACTTGGCTATCAGTCTCTGCTCAGCGACTCTGCGCTGTCGTGTGCCGTGAAGGCCGCCTTGGAGAATGCTTACCCGAAGATCAGAGGCCGAATGCCCGTGACCGCTGAAGTGTTCCCCAACAGGAAGAGAACACTCTTGCCTGGTGATTGTCGAGCGGTGTTCATTCATCCGTTGTCGTAGCGTCTGCAGGGTTTCCCCAATGTACCATGCCTCGGGACATCCTTTCCTGCAGCGTATCAGGTAGACAACGTTGGCCGAGTCGCAAGAGTAGGTACCGTATACCTGGTGGATGGTGTTCTCACGTGAGATGATGGCATCCGTGTCGATGATCCGGCACCTCTTGCAGAGGTTGCTGTGGCAGGGTTGTGTGGTGTCGTGGTCACTGTTCTCCTGAAGGCTGGGTAGTTTGCTGCGGACAATGGTCTGTTTGAGGTTGTGCGGTTGTTTGAAGGCAAGAAGTGGGGGTGTGGGGATGGCCTTGGCGAGATGTTCGTCTTCATCAACGACATGTTGAAGGCTCCGGAGGAGATGCCTCAACCGGGATCTTGGGTTCATGTCACACTATCTGTAACCCCCCACGACTTGCCTGGGCTTGCAAAATCTCACTAACTGTCCTGGCTGGAGACAATACACATCTCTTTAACCTGTGCTTAACCCCCTCTCCACTCACATTGTCTGTACCTTTAAGACTTGATTACCTGTAAAGACTCGCATTCCAACCATTTTGTAAATTGAGTTTGTGTCTTTATATGCCCTGTTTGTGAACAGAACTCCCACTTACCTGACGAAGGAGCAGCGCTCCGAAAGCTTGTGTGGCTTTTGCTACCAAATAAACCTGTCGGACTTTAACCTGCTGTTGTGAGACTTCTTAGAATAAATGCTGGCCAGCCAGCAATGCCCATGTCCCATGATTGATTTTAAAAAAAAGTTGGAGGCTGTGGTGTGGTGGTACTGTCGCTAGACATAGAATTCAGAAACTCAGCTAATGTTCTGGGGGACCCGGGTTCGAATCCCGCCCACGGCAGATGGTGGAATTTGAATTCAATAAAAAATATCTGGAATTAAGAATCTACTGATGACGGTGAGACCATTGTCGGGAAAACCCATCCGGTTCACTAATGTCCCTTTAGGGAAGGAAATCTTAGAATCTGAGAAAATCTTAGAAACCCTACAGCACAGAAAGAGGCCATTCGGCCCATCGAGTCTGCACCGACCACAATCCCACCCAGGCCCTACCCCCATGTCCCTACATATTTACCCACTAATCCCTCCAACCTACACATCTCAGGACACTAAGGGCAATTTTTTAGCATGGCCAATCAACCTAACCCACAGAAACCGGAGCACCCGGAGGAAACCCACGCAGACACGAGGAGAATGTGCAAACTCCACACAGACAGTGACCCGAGCCGGGAATCGAACCCAGGTCCCTGGAGCTGTGAAGCAGTAGTGCTAACCACTGTGCTACCGTGCCGTCCTTGCCCGGAATGGCCTACATTTGACTCCAGAGCCACACAGCAATGTGGTTGACTCTCAACTGCCCTCCAAGGACAACCAGGAATGGGCAGTAAATGCTGGGCCCAGCCAGCGACGCCCCGTAACATGAATAAAGCATTTCTGACTTGGGCCTTGTTAATGGTGGACAGACTTTAGGGAGTTTAGGAGGTGAGTTACTCGACGCATTATTCCTAGCCTCTGACCAGCTCCAGTAGCCATAGTATTTACATGCTTCCAATGCATCCTTCCTTTAAATAATCACACAATGCCCCCCTCCCCCCCTGCCCCGCACATCTGTTACGATGCGGAGGTTGACCCCCCTTGAGACACAAAGGGTGTAGATACGCAGAGGGACCTGGGTGTGCAAGTCCACAGATCCTTGAAGGTGACGTCACAGGTGGAGAAGGTGGTGAAGAAGGCATATGGCATGCTTGCCTTTATAGGACGGGGCATAGAGTATAAAAGTTGGGGTCTGATGTTGCGGTTGTATAGAACGTTGGTTCGGCCGCATTTGGAATACTGCGCCCAGTTCTGGTCGCCACACTACCAGAAGGACGTGGAGGCTTGAGAGAGAGTGCAGAGGAGGTTTACCAGGATGTTGCCTGGTATGGAAGGGCTTAGTTATGAGGAGAGATTGGGTAAACTGGGGTTGTCCTCACTGGAAAGACGGAGGATGAGGGGTGACCTAATAGAGGTGTATAAAATTATGAAGGGCATAGATAGGGTGAACGGTGGGAAGCTTTTTCCCAGATCGGTGGTGACGTTCACGAGGGGTCATAGGTTCAAGGTGAGAGGGGGGGAGGTTTAACATGGATATCAGAAGGACGTATTTTACACAGAGGGTGGTGGGGGCCTGGAATGCGCTGCCGGGCAAGGTGGTGGAGGCGGATACACTGGGAACGTTTAAGAATTATCTAGATAGCCACATGAACGGAGTGGGAATGGAGGGATACAAAAGAATGGTCTAGTTTGGACCGGGGAGCGGCGCGGGCTTGGAGGGCCGAAGGGCCTGTTCCTGTGCTGTATTGTTCTTTGTTCTTTGTATTGTTCTTTGTAATGTCGAATCCCCCCCAGAGAGGAATACCTCGCCTCGTAATCTGTGGAAAGTGTGTGGGAAGGTAGCACAGTGGTTAGCACTACTGCTTCACAGCTCCAGGGACCTGGGTTCGCATCCCGGCTCGGGGTCACTGTCTGTGTGGAGTTTGCACATTCTCCCCGTGTCTGCGTGGGTTTCCTCCGGGTGCTCCGGTTTCCTCCCACAGTCCAAAGATGTGCGGGTTAGGTTGATTGGCCATGCTAAAATTGCTCTTAGTGTCCTGAGATGTGTAGGTTAGAGGTATTAGTGGGTGGATATGGGGGTAAGGCCTGGGTGGGATTGTGGTCGGTGCAGACTCGATGGGCCGAAGGGCCTCTTTCTGTACTGTAGGGTATCTATGATTCTATGAGGTGTGAACTGTCCTTCAGTAGCGTTTGGTGGGTAACTAACAGAAATACCCGACACTCACTCAACAATTTATTTATTTAACTAACGGGGAACTTTAACTGAACAAATAAACATACAAGTAATAAAATAAGATTCTGCTGGAATGCTGTTCAAATAAATACAAGACTCATTCATTAACCAAAAAATATATCTTAACAATAGAATCCAGTCACTCTCAAAAAAAAAAAAAATTTTTTGTCTGTGTTTTCCGGAGTTACCTTTCAGAGTTTCTTGGTTGATTTCCGATTTGGTACCAGTGGTTAGCGCTGTTACCTCACAGCGCCAGGGGATTTGGGTTCGATTCCCGGCTTGGGTCACTGTCTGTGCGGAGTCTGCACATTCTCCCCGTGTCTGCGTGGGTTTCCTCCCACAGTCTGAAAGACGTGCTGGTTCGGGTGCATCGGGCCGTGGTAAATTCTCCCTCAGTGTTACCCGAACAGGCGCCGGAGTGTGGCGACCAGGGGACTTTCACAGTAACTTCATTGCAGTGTTAATGTAAGCCTGACTTGTGACACTAATAAATAAACTTTACTTTAACTCTACCTTTCGCTGGTTAGAGGGTGCGTTCTCTTGAGACCGATATGAAGCTGGCAGAGTTGAGAGCTGAGAACTGTCTCCCGCCCCCCCCCCCGCCTTGGACTCTCTCTCATACCGATCAATTTTCCCACAATAGGATTGGTCCGATGTTTTCAACACCGTCAAATTCTAATTTTATAGGTTCTTGGTCGCTGAGTGCCTGCTTTAAATTGATTGGGCTAAATTTTAATAAATCAGGTTGTCTTGTCAAGACTACTGCTTGACTTTTTGATACAGACGTTTCAGCTTGAACCCTGTATGGACTTTGCATTTTAAACTTCCAAGCATTGAAACAAAACACCAGCTTTTAAAGGGACACCGCAATGTTTTTTCCCCCTCCCATTTTTACATCTTCACCGACATCCAGTTAATGTCTCTCTCTCTCTCCCTTTTTCTTTCAGGAGGCTCTTTTGAATGGGGTTTGCTGCTCCCTGATCCGGGGGGCCAAATTTACAGACGCACACAATCGCATTCGCCGGGAGCTCCTGGCCCTGTGTCAGGACATCGCAGAGCAGGATCCCGAGTTTGTCTTGAAGGTACCGGGCAGGGGGTAGAGACAGGCGGAGAGGCACTGGGCAGTGTCTTAAACCTTCGTCTGGGTGGGGGAGTGTGTGGGAGGTCTTGCTAAACCCCCCCCCCCTCTCTCTCTCTCTCTCTCACTCCTGTATCTGGGGAGATCTCTCTAACCCCCTCTCTCTCACACACTCCTGTATCTGGGGAGGTCTCTCTAACACCCTCTCTCTCTCACACACTCCTGTATCTGGGGAGGTCTCTCTAACACCCTCTCTCTCTCACACACTCCTGTATCTGGGGAGGTCTCTCTAACCCTCTCTATCTCTCCTGTATCTGGGGAGGTCTCTCTAACACCCTCTCTCTCACACACTCCTGTATCTGGGGAGGTCTCTCTAATCCCCCCTCTCTCTCTCACACTCCTCTATCTGGGGAGGTCTCTCTAATCCCCTCTCTCTCACACTCCTGTATCTGGAGAGGTCTCTCTAACCCCTTCTCTCTCTCTCACACTCCTGTATCTGGGGAGGTCTCTCTAACCCCCTCTCTCACACACACCTGTATCTGGGGAGGTCTCTCTAACCCCCTCACTCTCACTCCTGTATCTGGGGAGGTCTCTCTAACCCCCCCTCTCTCTCACACACTCCTGTATCTGGGGAGGTCTCTCTAACCCCCCCCCCCCTCTCTCTCTCACACACTCCTGTATCTGGAGAGGTCTCTCTAAACCCCTCTCTCTCTCACTGTTGTATCTGGGGAGGTCTCTCTAACCCCCTCTCTCTCTCACGCACTCCTGTATCTGGGAAGGTCTCTCTAATGCCCTCTCTCTCACACGCACCTGTATCTGGAGAGGTCACTCTAACCCCCTCTCTCTCACACACCTGTATCTGGGGAGGTCTCTCTAACCCCCTCTCTCTCTCTCACACCTGTATCTGGGGAGGTCTCTCTAACCCCCCTCTCTCTCACACTCCTGTATCTGGGGAGGTCACTCTAACCCCCTCTCTCACACACACCTGTATCTGGGGAGGTCTCTCTAACCCCCCCTCTCTCTCTCACACCTGTATCTGGGGAGGTCTCTCTAACCCCCCTCTCTCTCACACTCCTGTATCTGGGGAGGTCACTCTAACCCCCTCTCTCTCACACACCTGTATCTGGGGAGGTCTCTCTAACCCCCTCTCTCTCTCTCACACCTGTATCTGGGGAGGTCTCTCTAACCCCCCTCTCTCTCACACTCCTGTATCTGGGGAGGTCACTCAAACCCCCTCTCTCTCACACACCTGTATCTGGGGAGGTCTCTCTAACCCCCCCTCTCTCTCTCACACCTGTATCTGGGGAGGTCTCTCTAACCCCCCTCTCTCACACACTCCTGTATCTGGGGAGGTCTCTCTAACCCCCTCTCTCACACACACCTGTATCTGGAGAGGTCACTCTAACCCCCTCTCTCTCACACTCCTGTATCTGGGGAGGTCTCTCTAACCCCCTCTCTCTTTCTCCAGCCCCTCTCTCTCTCTCTCTCTCTCTCTAACCTCCCTCTCTCTCTCTCTCTCTGGCCCCTCTCTCTCTCTCTGGCCCCTCTCTCTCTCTCTCTCCAGCCTCTCTCTCTCTCCAGCCCCTCCCCCCTCTCTCTCTCTCTATCTCCAGCCCCTCTCTCTCTCTCTCCAGCCTCTCTCTCTCTCTCTCGCCCCTCCCCCTCTCTCTCTCTCCGGCCCCTCTCTCTCTCTCCGGCCCCTCTCTCTCTCTCCGGCCCCTCTCTCTCTCTCCGGCCCCTCTCTCTCTCCGGCCCCTCTCTCTCTCCGGCCCCCCCTTTCTCGCTCCGCCCCCCCCCTTTCTCTCTCCGCCCCCCCTTTCTCTCTCCGCCCCCCCTTTCTCTCTCCGCCCCCCCTTTCTCTCTCCGCCCCCCCTTTCTCTCTCCGCCCCCCCTTTCTCTCTCCGCCCCCCCTTTCTCTCTCCGCCCCCCCTTTCTCTCTCCGCCCCCCCTTTCTCTCTCCGCCCCCCCTTTCTCTCTCCGCCCCCCCTTTCTCTCTCCGCCCCCCCTTTCTCTCTCCGCCCCCCCTTTCTCTCTCCGCCCCCCCTTTCTCTCTCCGCCCCCCCTTTCTCTCTCCGCCCCCCCTTTCTCTCTCCGCCCCCCCTTTCTCTCTCCGCCCCCCCTTTCTCTCTCCGCCCCCCCTTTCTCTCTCCGCCCCCCCTTTCTCTCTCCGCCCCCCCTTTCTCTCTCCGCCCCCCCTTTCTCTCTCCGCCCCCCCTTTCTCTCTCCGCCCCCCCTTTCTCTCTCCGCCCCCCCTTTCTCTCTCCGCCCCCCCTTTCTCTCTCCGCCCCCCCTTTCTCTCTCCGCCCCCCCTTTCTCTCTCCGCCCCCCCTTTCTCTCTCCGCCCCCCCTTTCTCTCTCCGCCCCCCCTTTCTCTCTCCGCCCCCCCTTTCTCTCTCCGCCCCCCCTTTCTCTCTCCGCCCCCCCTTTCTCTCTCCGCCCCCCCTTTCTCTCTCCGCCCCCCCTTTCTCTCTCCGCCCCCCCTTTCTCTCTCCGCCCCCCCTTTCTCTCTCCGCCCCCCCTTTCTCTCTCCGCCCCCCCTTTCTCTCTCCGCCCCCCCTTTCTCTCTCCGCCCCCCCTTTCTCTCTCCGCCCCCCCTTTCTCTCTCCGCCCCCCCTTTCTCTCTCCGCCCCCCCTTTCTCTCTCCGCCCCCCCTTTCTCTCTCCGCCCCCCCTTTCTCTCTCCGCCCCCCCTTTCTCTCTCCGCCCCCCCTTTCTCTCTCCGCCCCCCCTTTCTCTCTCCGCCCCCCCTTTCTCTCTCCGCCCCCCCTTTCTCTCTCCGCCCCCCCTTTCTCTCTCCGCCCCCCCTTTCTCTCTCCGCCCCCCCTTTCTCTCTCCGCCCCCCCCTTTCTCTCTCCGCCCCCCCTTTCTCTCTCCGCCCCCCCTTTCTCTCTCCGCCCCCCCTTTCTCTCTCCGCCCCCCCTTTCTCTCTCCGCCCCCCCTTTCTCTCTCCGCCCCCCCTTTCTCTCTCTCTCTCTCTCCCCCCTCTCTCTCTCTCTCTCTCTCTCTTCCCCCCCCCCCCCCTCCCTCTCTGGCCCCCCCTCTCTGGCCCCGTTTAAAGAGCGGGAACACAGAGCGGCGACAGTTGGGAGTTCGGGTGGAGAGGATGGCAGTTTGGGCAGTTCAATGCTCCTCCTGCAGGATGTGGGAGGTAAGGGTCACCATTAGTGACCCTGCTGACTTCACCTGTGGGAGGTGCACCCAGCTCCAGCTCCTCACGGACCGCCTTCGGGAATTGGAACTGGATGAACTTCGGATCATTCGGGAGGCAGAGGGAGTGATAGATAGCAGTTATGGGGAAGTGGTAGCACCTAAAAATGAAGCGAGCTGGGTGACAGTCAGGAGAGGGGAGGGGAGGAAACAGTCAGTGCAGGGATCCCCTGTGCTTGTTCCCCTCCAAAATAAGTATACCGTTTTGGATACTGTGGGGGGGAGAATGGCCTTCCAGGGGTAAGCCACGGTGACCAGGTCTCTGGCTACGGAGTTGGGCTCTGTGGCTCAGAAGGGGGAGAATAGGAGAGCAATAGTAGTGGGAGACTCGATAGTTAGAGGCACAGACAGGCGGTTCTGTGGGCGCGAACGAGACTCCAGGATGGTAGTCTGCCTCCCTGGTGCCGGGGTCCTGGATGTCTCTGAGCGGGTAGAAAGCATCCTAAAAGGGTAACCAGACAGATGTTGTTGTCCACATTGGTGCAAATGACATAGGCAGAAAGAGCAGGGAGGTCCTGAGAGAGCAATTCAGGGAGTTGGGTAGAAGGCTAAAAAGCAGGACCTCCAGGGTAGCGATCTCCGGATTGCTCCCAGTGCCACGTGCTAGTGAGGCTCGGAAGAGGGAGATTGTGCAGCTGAACACGTGGCTAAAGGACTGGTGCAGGAGGGAGGGTTTCAGATTCGTGGATCGCTGGGAAGTCTTCCAGGGAGGATGGGACCTGTACAAGAAGGACGGGTTACACCTGAACTGGAGGGGCACCAATATCCTGGCTGGGAGGTTTGCTAGTGAGGTTCGGGTGGGTTTAAACTAATGTGGCGGGGGGGGTGGGGATCAAAACAACAGGTCAGCAAGCGTAGAGACTGGGGACGAGAGTGGGGCCAAGACAAGGCTACCTAAGAGGAAGAGCAGTCTGGGGGAGGATGACCTCAGTGGGCCTGGAGGTCTGGAGTGCATCTGCTTCAATGCAAGGAGCGTCACGGGCAAGACAGATGAACTTAGAGCCTTAATGCATGCACGGAACATGGATGTGGTTGCAATGACAGAGACTTGGTTAGAAGAAGGACAGGACTGGCAGCTGAATATTCCGGGGTATAAGTGTTTTAGGAGAGACAGAGGAGGGGCGAGGAGAGGTGGGGGAGTCGCAATACTGGTTAGGGAGTATATTACAGCGGTACAGAGGGTGGACAATTTGGAAGGGTCAGGTAACGAGTCACTGTGGGTGGAGCTCAGAAATAGGAAGGGTGCAGTCACTAGGCTGGGGGTATACTACAGGCCTCCCAACAGCCCACGGGAAGCTGAGGAACGGATATGTCAGGAGATTCTGGACAGGTGTAGAAAAAGTAGGGTTGTTGTAGTGGGAGACTTTAATTTCCCTTATGTAGACTGGAATTAGGGCCGGGGGTCCGGACGGGGAGGAATTTGTAAAATGTGTCCAGGAAGGTTCTTTGGAACAATATGTTGACAGTCCAACTAGAGAGGGGGCTATACTGGACCTAGTACTGGGGAATGAGCCCGGTCAGGTCGTCAAAGTTTCAGTGGGGGAACATGTGGCGAACAGTGACCACAATTCTGTAAACTTTAGGATAGTCATGGAAAAGGATGAGTCTTGGCCTATGGGTAAGGTGCTGAATTGGGGGAAGGCTAACGACAGCCGGATTAGGCAGGATTTGGTGGCTGTTGATTGGGAGAGGCTGTTCGAGGGTAAATCCACATCTGGCATGGGAGAGTCTTTTAAGGAGCAGTTGATAGGCCTGCAGGACAGGCATGTGCCTGTAAAGAGGAAGGACAGGAAAGGTAGGATTCGAGAGCCGTGGATAACCAGGGAAACTGGTCATCTATGTGCGGATCCACAAGAGATGGGTAAGATCCTAAACGAATATTTCTCATCAGTATTTACTATTGAGAAAAGCATGGATGTTAGGGAACTTGGGGAAATAAATAGTGATGTCTTGAGGAGTGTACATATTACAGAGAAGGAGGTGCTGGAAGTCTTAAAACGCATCAAGGTAGATAAATCCCCGGGACCTGATGAAGTGTATCCCAGGACACTGTGGGAGGCTAGGGAGGAAATTGCGGGTCCCCTAGCCGAGATATCTGAATCATCGATAGTCACGGGTGAGTTGCCTGAAGATTGGAGAGTGGCAAATGTTGTGCCTTTGTTTAAAAAGGGCTGCAGGGAAAAGTCTGGGAACTACAGGCCGGTGAGCCTCACATCTGTGGTGGGTAAGTTGTTGGAAGGTATTTTGAGAGACAGGATCGACAGGCATTTAGAGACGCAAGGACTGATTAGGGACAGTCAGCGTGGCTTTGTGAGTGGAAAATCATGTCTCACAAATTTGATTGTGTTTTTTGAAGGGGTAACCAAGAAGGTAGATGAGGGCAGTGCAGTTGATGTTGTCTACATGGACTTTAGCAAGGCCTTTGACAAGGTACCGCATGGTAGGTTGTTGCATAAAGTTAAATCTCACGGGATCCAGGGTGAGGTATCTAAATGGATACAAAATTGGCTTCTTGACAGAAGGCAGAGGGTGGTTGTAGAGAGTTGTTTTTCAAAATGGAGGCCTGTGACCAGCGGTGTGCCTCAGGGATCAGTGCTGGGTCCACTGTTATTTGTCATTTATATTAATGATTTGGATGAGAATATAGGAGGCATCGTTAGTAAGTTTGCTGATGACACCAAGATTGGTGGCATGTTGGACAGTGAGGAAGGTTATCCCCAATTGCAACGGGATCTTGATCAATTGGGCCAGTGGGTTGACGAATGGCAGATGGAGTTTAATTTGGACAAATGCGAGGTGATGCATTTTGGTAGATTGAACCAGGGCAGGACTTACTCAGTTAATGGTAGGGCGTTGGGGAGAGTTACAGAACAGAGAGATCGAGGGGTACATGTTCATAGCTCCTTGAAAGTGGAGTCACAGGTGGACAGAGTGGTGAAGAAGGCATTTGGCATGCTTGGTTTCATCGGTCAGAACATTGAATACAGGAGTTGGGACGTCTTGTTGAAGTTGTACAAGACATTGGTAAGGCCACACTTGGAATACTGTGTGCAATTCTGGTCACCCTATTATAGAAAGGATATTATTAAACTAGAAAGAGTGCAGAAAAGATTTACTAGGATGCTATCGGGACTTGATGGTTTGAGTTATAAGGAGAGGCTGGATAGACTGGGACTTTTTTTTCTGGAGCGTAGGAGGCTGAGGGGTGACCTTATGGAGGTCTATAAAATAATGAGGGGCACAGATCAGCTAGATAGTCAACATCTTTTCCCAAAGGTAGGGGAGTCTAAAACTAGAGGGCACAGGTTTCAGGTGAGAGGGGAGAGATGCAAAAGTGTCCAGAGGGGTCATTTTTTCTCTCGGGGTGGTGAGTGTCTGGAACAAGCTGCCAGAGGTAGTAGTAGAGGTGGATACAATTTTGTCTTTTAAAAAGGATTTAGATAGTTACATGGGTACGATGGGTAGAGAGGGATATGGGCCAAATGCGGGCAATTGGGATTGGTTTTGGGGTTTTAAAAAAAAAAGGGCGGCATGGACAAGTTGGGCCGAAGGGCTTGTTTCCATGCTGTAAACCTCTGTGACTCTATGGTGACTGACACCTCTCTCCCCACCCCACCCCCCCCCCCCCCCCCCCCCCCCCCGTCCCCATCTTTAGGTCGCTCTCTACACTCGGCAGGAGTTGAACATCCGCAGCACCGCCAACTTCCTGTTGGCCTTAAGTGCCTGGCTCCCGCTGTGCAGGCCCCACCTGCGTCGCTATTTCTGCCAAGCCGTACGGCTACCCTCGGATTGGATTGAGGTGGCGAAGATTTACCAGGTACACAGTGGGGAGAGGGGATCGAGTACAGGGGGGAGAGATTTACCAGGTACACAGTGGGGAGAGGGGATCGAGTACAGGGGGGAGAGATTTACCAGGTACACAGTGGGGAGAGGGGATCGAGTACAGGGGGAAGAGATTTACCAGGTACACAGTGGGGAGAGGGGATCAAGTACAGGGGGAGAGATTTACCAGGTACACAGTGGGGAGAGGGGATCGAGTACAGGGGGGAGAGATTTACCAGGTACACAGTGGGGAGAGGGGATCGAGTACAGGGGGAAGAGATTTACCAGGTACACAGTGGGGAGAGGGGATCGAGTACAGGGGGAGAGATTTACCAGGTACACAGTGGGGAGAGGGGATCGAGTACAGGGGGAGAGATTTACCAGGTACACTGGAGGGGGAGAGATTTACCAGGTACACTGGGCAGAGGGGGGGGATCGGGTAACAGGGGGAGGTATTTAATAGGTACACCGGGGGCGGTGGGGGGGTTGGCGGGGGGAGAAGAGAATTTACAGGTACACTGGGGGAGAGGGAGAGGTTTACCGGCTACATCGGGGGGGGGGGTGGGAAGAGAAGATGTTTGCCAGCTACACCGGGAGGGAGAGATTTACCAGGTACACCGGGGGGAGGGTAGGATTCCCAGGTACACCTGGGGCGGCACGATAGCACAGTGGTTAGCACTGCTGCTTCACAGCTCCAGGGACCCGGGTTCGATTCCCCGCTCGGGTCACTGTCTGTGTGGGAGTTTGCACATTCTCCTCGTGTCTGTGTGGGTTTCCTCCGGGTGCTCCGGTTTCCTCCCACAGTCCAAAGATGTGCGGGTTAGGTTGATTGGCCAGGTTAAAAATTGCCCCTTAGTGTCCTGGGATGCGTAGGTTAGAGGGATTAATGGGTAAAATATGTAGGGATATGGGGGTAGGGCCTGGGTGGGATTGTGGTCGGTGCAGACTCGATGGGCCGAATGGCCTCTTTCTGCACTGTAGGGTTTCTATGACCGGGGGAATGAGAGAGAACCGATGTGTGCTTAACCCCGGTGCAGTGACTGGGGTTTTCTTTCTTTGTTATTGTTGTAATGATGTACTGCATAATCTTTCTTCCTTATTGCATGTGTCACCATTTAACGGCAATAGAGAAGGGTAAATCTGTCATGGTGATGACTGCAAAGGGAGTAGGAAGCAAACCATTCCTGCATCTGAAAGAGGTTTCATATATTTGATTCAAAGTGGTCATACAGAATCAAAGGAGGGATTAAGGGATCCTGTGTATGCTGAGCTCTGTTTGCTTCAGTCTGTGCAAAGACTTCATCTGTGCTGCAAAGACTTCATTTTAGGCCTCATTTAGAACACCGTGTCCAATTCTGGTCGCCGCACTACCAGAAGGGTGTGGAAGCTTTGGAGAGGGTACGGGAGAGGGTTTACCGGGATGTTGCCTGATCTGGAGGGCGTTAGCTATGAGGAGAGTTTGGATAAACTCGGTTTGTTCCCTCTGGAATGACGGAGGTTGAGGGGTGACCTGACAGAGGTTGACAACACTATGGGTGGCAGAGTGGATAGTCAGATGCTCTTTCCTGGGGGAGAAAAGTTAAGTATTAGGGGGACATAGATTGAAGGTGCATTTTGGTAGAACTAACGTAAGGGGGGAGCTATACGATAAATGGCAGAACCATAAAGGGTGTAGATACGCCGAGGGACCTGGGTGTGCAAGTCCACAGATCCTTGAAGGTGACGTCACAGGTGGAGAAGGTGGTGAAGAAGGCATATGGCATGCTTGCCTTTATAGGATGGGGCATAGAGTATAAAAGTTGGGGTCTGATGTTGCAGATGTATAGAACGTTGGTTCGGCCGCATTTGGAATACTGCGCCCAGTTCTGGTCGCCGCACTACCAGAAGGACGTGGAGGCTTTAGAGAGAGTGCAGAGGAGGTTTACCAGGATGTTGCCTGGTATGGAAGGGGCTTAGTTATGAGGAGAGATTGGGTAAACTGGGGTTGTTCTCACTGGAAAGACGGAGGATGAGGGGTGACCTAATAGAGGTGTATAAAATTATGAAAGGCATAGATAGGGTGAACGGTGGGAAGCTTTTTCCCAGGTCGGTGGTGACGTTCACGAGGGGTCATAGGTTCAAGGTGAGAGGGGGGGGAGGTTTAACACGGATATCAGAAGGACGTATTTTACACAGAGGGTGGTGGGGGCCTGGAATGCGCTGCCGGGCAAGGTGGTGGAGGCGGACACACTGGGAACGTTTAAGACTTATCTAGATAGCCACATGAACGGAGTGGGAATGGAGGGATGCAAAAGAATGGTCTAGTTTGGACCAGGGAGCGGCGCGGGCTTGGAGGGCCGAAGGGCCTGTCCCTGTGCTGTATTGTTCTTTGTGCGTGGGGGAAAAGTTTAGAGGAGATGCGCGAGGCAGGTCTTTTGCACAGGGTGGTGAATGTCTGGAACGCGCTGCCCGGGGAGGTGGCGGGAGCGGGTACAAAAGCTGGTATTTAAGGGGCAACTAAAGGAATATGTGAATAGGATGGGAACGGAAGGATACGGACTCCGGAAGTGCATACGGTTTTGGTTGAGGCAGGCATCATGATCGACGCAGGCCCAGAGGGCCAAAAGGCCTGTTCCTGTGCTGTACTGTTCTTTGTCCTCAAGACATTTCTACCTATGCAATTACATTTAAATGCTAGACTATAGGGGTTGACTAACACGACTAACTTCACGACATTTTAAAACTCAGAAGGCTAAAAGTTAGCTGAAAATTTCCTGAAGGGTACACAATTCGGGCAAACAGCAGCAGCTGCAAGGGTTGTTTTTCTAAGTTGGAGACTGCCTGTGAAAAGCATTTCCGATAAGGGTTGAAATATAATTTGGAACTGTGTGTTCAGTTTTCAGTTTTGGGGATCCAGTTCAGTCGGGCACAGTACAGGGGCTGTCTTGCTTGCTTAGGAACCAGTCCCCAAGTTTGCTTTTTGTTTTTTGCTTGTGTCATGTTAATTTCTTGAGTTCTGTTCAATAAAAGAAAAGTATTTTAAAACTCATACCAGTGCTGTCCCCCTTGTCTGTTCGAATCATAGAATCCCTGCAGTGCAGAAGGAGGCCATTCGGCCCAGCGACTCTGCACTGACCACAATCCCACCCAGGCCCTATCCCCATAACCCCACGTATTTACCCGAGCTAGTCCCCCTGACACTCGGGGCAATTTAACAGGGCCAATCCACCTAATCTTCCTCCTCACCTCAGTCCTGAAGAGATAAGTGGAAAAGTGAATCGTGCGGAGGGCGTAGAAGGTCTGCAGAGAGATTTGGACAGGCTGAGTGAGTGGGCGAGGATCTGGCAGATGGAGCATAACGTTGACAAATGCGAGGTTATTCACTTTGGAAGAAATAATAGCAAATTGGATTATTATCTAAATGGAAAAAAATGACAACATGCTGCTGTGCAGAGGGACCTGGGGGTCCTTGTGCATGAGACGCAAAAACCCAGTCTGCAGGTGCAACAGGTGATCAAGAAGGCAAATGGGATGTTGGCTTGTATCGCGAGGGGGATAGAATATAAAAGCAGAGATGTCTTGCTGCATCTGTACAGGGCATTGGTGAGGCCGCAGCTGGAATACTGTGTGCAGTTTTGGTCCCCTTATTTGCGGAAGGATATATTGGCCTTGGAGGGAGTGCAGAGAAGGTTCACCAGGTTGATACCGGAGATGAGGGGTGTTGATTATGAGGAGAGACTGAGCGGATTGGGTTTGTGCTCGTTGGAATTTAGAAGGCTGAGGGGGGATCTTATAGAGACCTATAAGATAATGAAGGGGCTGGATAGGGTAGAGATGGAGAGATTCTTTCCACTTAGAAAGGAAACTAGAACTAGAGGGCACAGCCTCAAAATAAAGGGGGGTCAGTTTAGGACAGAGTTGAGGAGGAACTTCCTCTCTCAGAGGGTGGTGAATCTCTGGAATTCTCTGCCCACTGAAGTGGTGGAGGCTACCTCGTTGAATATGTTTAAATCACGGATAGATGGATTCCTGATCGGTAAGGGAATTAGGGGGTTAGAGGGATCAGGCGGGTAAGTGGAACTGATCCACTTCAGATCAGCCATGATCTTGTTGAATGGCGGGGCAGGCTCAAGGGGCTAGATGGCCTACTCCTGCTCCTATTTCTTATGTCCCTTCACTCTGAGGTTGTGCCCTCGAGTTCTAGTCTCTCCCACGAGTGGAAGCATCCTCTCCACATCCACTCTGTCCAGGCCTCTCCGTATTCTGTAAATTTCAATTAGATCCCCCTTCATCCTTCTCAACTCCATCGAGTAGAGACCCAGACTCCTCAACCGCTCCTCATATGACAAACCCTTTATTCCTGGGATCACTCTTGTGAACCTCCTCCGGACCCCCTCCAAGGCCAGCACATCCCCAGGGGCCCTCAAGAAGGTGAGCGCGGTTCTGACAACACTCAAGAAGCTCGACACCATCCAGGACAAACCTGCCCCACTTTGATCGGCACTCCATCCACAAATCGTAGAATCATAGCCTACAGTACAGAAACAGACCATTCGGCCCATCAACTCTACACTGTCTGTCTCCAATAGAGCATCTTGCCTGGGCCCAATCCCCATAACCCCACATATTTACGCCACAAACCTGCACATCTTTGGACACTAAGGGGCAATTTAGCACGGCCAATCCACCTAACCTGCACATCTTAGGACGCTAAGGGGCAATTTAGCATGGCCAATCCACCTAACCTGCACATCTTTGGACGCTAAGGGGCAATTTAGCATGGCCAATCCACCTAATCTGCACATAAACAAAGAACAAAGAACAGTACAGCACAGGAAACAGGCCCTTCGGCCCTCCAAGCCCGCGCCGCTCCTTGGTCCAACTAGACCAATCGTTTGTATCCCTCCATTCCCAGGCTGCTCATGTGACTATCCAGGTAAGTCTTAAACGATGTCAGCGTGCCTGCCTCCACCACCCTACTTGGCAGCGCATTCCAGGCCCCCACCACCCTCTGTGTAAAAAACGTCCCTCTGATATCTGAGTTATACTTCGCTCCTCTCAGCTTGAGCCCGTGACCCCTCGTGATCGTCACCTCTGACCTGGGAAAAAGCTTCCCACTGTTCACCCTATCTATCCCCTTCATAATCTTGTACACCTCTATTAGATCTCCCCTCATTCTCCGTCTTTCCAGGGAGAACAACCCCAGTTTACCCAATCTCTCCTCATAGCTAAGACCCTCCATACCAGGCAACATCCTGGTAAACCTTCTCTGTACTCTCTCCAATGCCTCCACATCCTTCTGGTAGTGCGGCGACCAGAACTGGACGCAGTACTCCAAATGTGGCCTAACCAGCGTTCTATACAGCTGCATCATCAGACTCCAGCTTTTATACTCTATACCCCGTCCTATAAAGGCAAGCATACCATATGCCTTCTTCACCACCTTCTCCACCTGTGTTGCCACCTTCAAGGATTTGTGGACTTGCACACCTAGGTCCCTCTGTGTTTCTATACTCCTGATGACTCTGCCATTTATTGTATAACTCCTCCCTACATTATTTCTTCCAAAATGCATCACTTCTCATTTATCCGGATTAAACTCCATCTGCCACCTCTCCGCCCAATTTTCCAGCCTATCTATATCCTGCTGCATTGCCCGACAATGCTCTTCGCTATCTGCAATTCCATCTTTGGACACTAAGGGACAATTTAGCATGGCCAATCCACCTGACCAGCACAACTTTGGACACTAAGGGACAATTTAGCATGGCCAATCCACCCAACCTGCACATCTTTGGACACTAAGGGGCAATTTAGCATGGCCAATCCACCTGACCAGCACAACTTTGGACACTAAGGGACAATTTAGCATGGCCAATCCACCCAACCTGCACATCTTTGGACACTATGGAGCAATTTAGCATGGCCAATCCACCTGACCTGCACATCTTTGGACATTAAGGGGCCATTTAGCATGACCAATCCACCTAACCCGCACATCTTTTGGACTGTGGGAGGAAACCGGAGCACCCGGAGGAAACCCATGCAGACACGGAGAGAACGTGCAGACTCCGCACAGACAGTGACCCGAGCCAGGAATCGAACCCGGGTCCCTGGCGCTGTGAGGCAGCAGTGCTAACCACTGTGCCATCGTGTTGCCCCTAAAGGAACGGATGGACCCAACAGAGAGATTTGCCAGGTGCACTGGGCCAGGGTGGTTGAGAGGTGGGGGGGGGGCGGGTGTGGGTAGATAGGTAGTGAAGGGGGTTGCCGTTGGGGAAGAGATATACCCAGGTACACTTTGAGAGGCGCTGGTGAGTTGATCCATCTCTGGGACTATCCCGTTGATATCTCATTCTCTTCCATTCTTGGTCCTCCTCTCCCACCTCCTCCAAATCTGCAGAGCCTGGCGGAGGGCAGCAGGAAGGTGGCCCCGTACCCGTCCTGCCTGCGGAGCTCCTTGGCCGACAGCTTCAAGCTCTTCGACGAATACCAGCTGGCCAAGTACAACACCAGGAAGCAGCGTTGCAAGAGCGACTCGCGGAGGCAGCGGCAGGTGAGTGAGGACAAGGACGGAAGTCTGCAAACCGACAGAGTGGGCTCGACCGGACTGAACTGTCGCGGGAGGGGAGGAGGTGGTGGGGGGCGGGTGTGGGGAGGGGGGTGTAGGGGGCAGATGTGGGGAGGGGGGTGTAGGGGGCAGATGTGGGGAGGGGGGTGTAGGGGGGAGGGGGGGTGTGGGGGGAGGTGTGGGGGGGGTGTAGGGGGCAGGTGTGGGGAGGGGAGGGTGTCGGGGGCAGGTGTGGGGAGGGGGGGGGTGTAGGGGGCAGGTGTGGGGAGGGGGGGTGTAGGGGGCAGGTGTGGGGAGGGGGGGGTGTCGGGGGCAGGTGTGGGGAGGGGGGGGTGTAGGGGGCAGGTGTGGGGGTGGGGGGGTGGAGGGGGCAGGTGTGGGGAGGGGGGGGTGTAGGGGGCAGGTGTGGGGAGGGGGGGTGTAGGGGGCAGGTGTGGGGAGGGGGGGTGTAGGGGGCAGGTGTGGGGAGGGGGGGTGGAGGGGGCAGGTGTGGGGAGGGGGGGGTGTAGGGGGCAGGTGTGGGGAGGGGGGGGTGTAGGGGGCAGGTGTGGGGAGGGGGGGGTGTAGGGGGCAGGTGTGGGGAGGGGGGGGTGTAGGGGGCAGGTGTGGGGAGGGGGGGGTGTAGGGGGCAGGTGTGGGGAGGGGGGGGTGTAGGGGGCAGGTGTGGGGAGGGGGGGGTGTCGGGGGCAGGTGTGGGGAGGGGGGTGTAGGGGGCAGGTGTGGGGAGGGGGGGTGTAGGGGGCAGGTGTGGGGAGGGGAGGGTGTAGGGGGCAGGTGTGGGGAGGGGGGGTGTCAGGGGCAGGTGTGGGGAGGGGGGTGTAGGGGGCAGGTGTGGGGAGGGGGGTTGTAGGGGGCAGGTGTGGGGAGGGGGGGTGGAGGGGGCAGGTGTGGGGAGGGGAGGGTGTCGGGGGCAGGTGTGGGGAGGGGGGGTGTAGGGGGCAGGTGTGGGGAGGGGGGGGTGTAGGGGGCAGGTGTGGGGAGGGGGGGGTGTAGGGGGCAGGTGTGGGGAGGGGGGGGTGTAGGGGGCAGGTGTGGGGAGGGGGGGGTGTAGGGGGCAGGTGTGGGGAGGGGGGGGTGTAGGGGGCAGGTGTGGGGAGGGGGGGGTGTAGGGGGCAGGTGTGGGGAGGGGGGGGTGTAGGGGGCAGGTGTGGGGAGGGGGGGGTGTAGGGGGCAGATGTGGGGAGGGGGGGGTGGAGGGGGCAGGTGTGGGGAGGGGGGGTGTAGGGGGCAGGTGTGGGGAGGGGGGGTGGAGGGGGCAGGTGTGGGGAGGGGGGGGTGTAGGGGGCAGGTGTGGGGAGGGGGGGGTGGAGGGGGCAGGTGTGGGGAGGGGGGGTGGAGGGGGCAGGTGTCGGGAGGGGGGGTGGAGGGGGCAGGTGTGGGGAGGGGGGGTGGAGGGGGCAGGTGTGGGGAGGGGGGGTGGAGGGGGCAGGTGTAGGGGACAGGTGTGGGGAGGGGGGGTGTAGGGGGCAGGTGTGGGGAGGGCGGGGTGTGTAGGGGGCAGGTGTGGGGAGGGCGGGGTGTGTAGGGGGCAGGTGTGGGGAGGGGGGTGCCGGAGAGCGTGTGGGGGGAATTGTGGGGAAGGGGGTGCCGGGGAGCTTGTGGGGAGGCGTGTGGGGGGAATTGTGGGGAAGGGGGTGCCGGGGAGCTTGTGGGGGGGTGGGGGGGGATGGCAAGGGATGTGGATTGGTGGTGGGGGAGTGAGGGTTAAGTGGGGGGAGGTGTGGGGAGCAGGGGTGGTGAGTGAGGGGGTGCTGAGGGTTAAGTGGGAGGGGGGAGTTGATGGGGAGTTGCGCGTTGTGTGGAGGGGGGGTGGTGGCGGGGGAAGGGGGGGGGTTGGGGGGGGGAGGGGGGGGGAGGGGCAGCTGTGGCGGAGCGGCACTGCCCCTGGGCCCGTCATCCAGCGACCCAGTGGAACCTCTCGAAACCACCCCCTGCGGCTGGCCAATGTAGAATTCCAGAAAAATCTGGACTTAACGGTGAACTTTAACCCTCCGTACCTGCTCCGGCCTACACTGTGACTCTCGACCCACAAACGATGCGGTTGACTCTTAAAATGTCCCCCTGAAATGGGCCTCGGGGACAATTCGGGATGGGCAATCACTGATGGCTCTGCCAACAATGCCCATGTCCCATGAATGAGTAGGAAAACAAATCTAAACTGTGGACAATGGAGTTCAGCACCAGGCCACCCACTTGGTACCTCAGATGAATAGAAGCAGGGTGCCTCCTGAGTGGTGAATCGACAGGTGAAAGGAGTAACAGGAATACAGAGTACTGGGCTAATGGTAAGATACTTGGTAGTGTGGATGAACAGAGGGATCTGGGTGTCCACGTGCATAGATCCCTGAAAGTTGGCACCCAGGTTGATAGGGTTGTTAAGAAGGCGTACGGTGTGTTAGCTTTTATTGGGAGAGGGATTGAGTTTCGGAGCCAGGAGGTCATGCTGCAAACTGTACAAAACTCTGGTGCGGCCGCATTTGGAGTATTGCGTACAGTTCTGGTCGCCGCATTATAGGAAGGATGTGGAAGTGTTGGAAAGGGTGCAGAGGAGATTTACCCGGATGTTGCCTGGTATGGTGGGAAAATCGTATGAGGAAAGGCTGAGGGGCTTGAGGTTGTTTTTGTCAGAGAGAAGGAGGTTAAGAGGTGACTTAATAGAGGCATACAAGATGATCAGAGGATTGGATAGGGTGGATAGTGAGAGCCTTTTTCCTCGGATGGTGATGGCTAGCACGAGGGGACATAGCTTTAAATTGAGGGGTGAGAGATATAGGACAGATGTTAGGCGTGGATAGACACGTGGAAATATGACATTATAGCCATTAGTGAAACTTGGCTACAGGAGGGGCAGGACTGGCAGCTCAATGTTCCGGGGTTCCAATGTTTCAGGCGGGATAGAGGCAGAGGGATAAAAGGTGGGGGGGTGGCATTGTTGGTCAGGGAAAATGTTACAGCGGTACTCAGGCAGGATAGATTAGGGAGTTTGTCTACAGAGGCCCTATGGGTGGAGCTGAGAAACAGGAAAGGTATGACCACATTAATGGGCTTGTATTATAGACCACCCAATAGTCAGCGAGAACTGGAGGAGCAAATCAGCGGAGAGATAGCTGACAACTGCAAGAAACACAAAGTTGTGATAGTAGGGGATTTTAATTTTCCACATATAGATTGGGACTCGCATACTGTTAAAGGTTTAGACGGGGTTGAGTTTGTAAAATGTGTTCAGGAGAATTTTCTACATCAGTACATAGAGGTGCCAACTAGAGAGGATGCGATATTGGATCTCCTATTGGGAAATGAGTTAGGGCAGGTGATGGATGTGAGTGTGAGGGAACACTTTGGATCCAGTGATCATAATGCCCTTAGTTTCAACCTGATCGTGGATAAGGATAGATCTGGTCCTCGGGTTGAAGTTCTGAACTGGAAAAAGGCCAAATTTGATGAAATGAGAAGGGATCTGGGAAGTGTGGATTGGCACAGGCTGTTCTCTGGTAAGGATGTAAATGGAAAGTGGGAGGCCTTCAAAGGAGAAATTTTGAGAGTGCAGAGTTTGTATGTTCCTGTCAGGATTAAAGGCAAAGTAAATAGGAATAAGGAACCTTGGTTCTCGAGGGAGATTGTAACACTGATTAAGAGGAAGAGAGAGTTGTATGAAATGTACAGGCAGCAAGGAACACATCAGATGCTCGAGGAGTATAAAAAGTGCAAGAAGCTACTTAAGAGGGAAATCAGGAGGGCTAAAAGAAGACGTGAGGTTGCTTCGGCAGACAGAGTGAAGGAAAATCCAAAGAGCTTCTATAGGTATGTTAGGAGCAAAAGGATAGTGAGGGATAAAATTGGTCCTCTTGAAGACCAGAGTGGTAGACTGTGTATGGAACCAAAAGAGATGGGGAAGATACTAAATGGTTTTTTTGCATCTGTATTTACTGAGGAAACGGGCATGGAGTCTACGGAAATAGGGCAAACTGGTAGGGAGGCCATGGAACCTTTACAGATTAAAGGGGAGGAAGTGCTCGCTGTCTTGAGGCAAATCAGAGTGGATAAATCCCCAGGACCGGACAGGGTATTCCCACGGACCTTGAGGGAAGCTAGTGTTGAACTTGCAGGGGCCCTGGCAGACATATTTAAAATGTCAGTATTCACGGGGGAGGTGCCGGATGATTGGAGGGTGGCTCATGTTGTTCCGTTGTTTAAAAAAGGTTCCAAAAGAAATCCGGGAAATTATCGGCCAGTAAGTTTGACGTCGGTGGTGGGCAAGTTATTGGAAGGTGTGATAAGGGATAGGATCTACAAATATTTGGATAGACAGGGACTTATTAGGGAGAGTCAACATGGCTTTGTGCGTGGTAGGTCATGTTTGACCAATCTATTAGAGTTTTTCGAGGAGGTAACCAGGAAAGTGGATGAAGGGAAGGCGGTGGATGTTGTCTACCTGGATTTCAGCAAGGCCTTTGACAAGGTCCCTCATGGGAGGTTAGTTAGGAAGGTTCAGTCGCTGGGTATACATGGGGAGGTAGTAAATTGGATAAGACACTGGCTCAATGGAAGAAGCCAGAGAGTGGTTGTGGAGGATTGCTTCTCTGAGTGGAGGCCTGTGACTAGTGGTGTGCCGCAGGGATCGGTGTTGGGTCCATTGTTGTTTGTCATCTATATCAATGATCTGGATGATAATGTGGTAAATTGGATCAGCAAGTTTGCTGATGATACAAAGATTGGAGGTGTAGTGGACAGTGAGGAAGGTTTTCAAAGCTTGCAGAGGGATTTGGACCAACTAGAAAAATGGGCTGAAAAATGGCAAATGGAATTTAACGCAGACAAGTGTGAGATATTGCACTTTGGAAGGACAAACCAAAGAAGAACGTACAGGGTAAATGGTAGGACTCTGAAGAGTGCAGTTGAACAGAGGGATCTGGGAATACAGGTACAGAATTCCCTAAAAGTGACGTCACAGGTGGATAGGGTCGTAAAGAGTGCCTTTGGTACATTGGCCTTTATAAATCGGAGTATCGAGTATAAAAGTTGGAGTGTCATGGTAAGGTTATATAAGGCATTGGTGAGGCCGAATTTGGAGTATTGTGTACAGTTTTGGTCACCTAGTTACAGGAAGGATGTAAATAAGATTGAAAGAGTGCAGAGAAGGTTCACAAGGATGTTGCCGGGACTTGAGAAGCTGAGTTACAGAGAGAGATGGAATAGGTTGGGACTTTACTCCCTGGAGCGTAGAAGATTGAGGGGAGATTTGATAGAGGTGTATAAGATTTTGATGGGTATAGACAGAGTGAATGCAAGCAGGCTTTTTCCGCTGAGGCTAGGGGAGAAAAAAACCAGAGGGCATGGGTTAAGGGTGAAAGGAGAAAAGTTTAAAGGGAATATTAGGGGGGGCTTCTTCACGCAGAGAGTGGTGGGAGTGTGGAATGAGCTGCCGGATAAAGTGGTAAATGTGGGGTCACTTTTAACATTTAAGAAAAACTTGGACGGGTTCATGGATGAGAGGGGTGTGGAGGGATATGGTCCAAGTGCAGGTCAGTGGGATTCGGCATAAAATGGTTCGGCACAGACCAGAAGGGCCAAAAGGCCTGTTTCTGAGCTGTAATTTTCTATGGTTCTATGGTTCTATGGTTAGAGGTAGGTTCTTTACTCAGAGTAGTAAGGGCGTGGAATGCCCTGCCTGCAGCAGTAGTGGACTCGCCAACATTAAGAGCATTCAAATGGTTATTGGATAAACATATGGATGATATTGGAATAGTGTAGATTAGAGGGGCTTTAGATTGGTTTCACTGGTCGGCGCAACATTGAGGGCCGAAGGGCCTGTACTGCGCTGGAATGTTCTATGTTCTAAAAGGAGGTGATGGCCTAGTGGTATCATCGCTGGATTATTAATCCCAGAAACCCAGCTGATGTTCTGGGGGACCCGGGTTCGAATCCCGCCCACGGCAGATGGTGGAATTTGAATTCGATAAAAAATATTTGGTATTAAGAATCTACTGATGACGGTGAAACCATTGTCGGAAAAACCCATCTGGTTCACTAATGCCCCTTTCGGGAAGGAAATCTGCCGTCCTTACCCGGTCTGGCCTACATGTGACTCCAGAGCCACACAGCAATGTGGTCGATTCTCAACTGCCCTCTGAAATGGCCTAGCAAGCCACTCAGTTCAAGAGTGACTTTAGGGATGGGCAATAAAATGCTTGACCCAGCCAGCGACGCCCATATCCCACGAATGAATCAAGACCATGGGAGCGTGGGTGCCCAGGTACACAGATTGTTAAAACGTCCCGTATTGAAATTGTCAAAAGTCTAATGGAATCTTGGCTTGAAGACTGGATACTCGGGGATGGGAAGCACACTCCTTTCCAAAGACCTGGTTCGACAGCAGTGTAATGTCCTCTCAGTGTTTGGTGGTTGTGGGTTTTGCACAAAAAGAAAAAGTTGTGCGGCGCACGCATAGATTCAAACTGACAACAACAGATTTATTCGGGGCGCTCTTGCCTGTACGAAAGGACCAACAGCTGGTGCAGCACACTAATGACATCACCATCAAATCAGATACCTGACTCTCAAAGCAATTGTGAAACCAATTAAGTATATAGCACACATTCAGAGAGCGTTGCTCTGGGCACCGCACCGTTGGAAGGTGCCCAGAACGGTACCAACCTTTACAGATGCAACCATAGAAAGCATTCTTTCTGGATGTATCACAGCTCGGTGTGGCTCCTGCTCTGCCCAAGACCGCAAAATACAAAAGGTTGTGAATGTAGCCCAATCCATCGCGCGAACCAGCCTCCCATCCATTGACTCTGTCTACACTTCCCGCTGCCTCGGCAAAGCAACCAGCATAATCAAGGACCCCCACGCACCCCAACTTCTGACTGGATGGTCATTTGTTTACCGTTTGTACCCTGTTTTGCAGATTCAGAACACACCAAGTGAGTCGCTGATGACCAAGTGGTCTAAGTGTCTGTCCATCACAAAGGCTGACGTTAAACAACTTGTTGTACCTCAAGATTCCGATATTAACCAGTCCGGAGTAGAGCTTCCTCCCTCCTCGGCCCTCCAACCCAGCCCATTCACTCCCACTGAACAGAAAATCGGGAAGGGGTTTGGGTCCATTGGGATTGTGTACAGTGGGAGTGAATGGGAAGGGGTTTGGGTCCATTGGGATTGCGTACAGTGGGAGTGAATGGGAAAGGGTTTGGGTCCATTGGGATTGTGTACAGTGGGAGTGAATGGGAAGGGGATTGGGTCCATTGGGATTGTGTACAATGGGAGTGAATGGGAAGGGGTTTGGGTCCATTGGGATTGTGTACAGTGGGAGTGAATGGGAAGGGGTTTGGGACCATTGGGATTGTGTACAATGGGAGTGAATGGGAAGGGGATTGGGTCCATTGGGATTGTGTACAGTGGGAGTGAATGGGAAGGGGTTTGTGTCCATTGGGATTGTGTACAGTGGGAGTGAATGGGAAAGGGTTTGGGTCCATTGGGATTGTGTACAGTGGGAGTGAATGGGAAGGGGATTGGGTCCATTGGGATTGTGTACAGTGGGAGTGAATGGGAAGGGGTTTGTGTCCATTGGGATTGTGTACAGTGGGAGTGAATGGGAAGGGGTTTGGGTCCATTGGGATTGTGTACAGTGGGAGTGAATGGGAAAGGGTTTGGGTCCATTGGGATTCTGTACAGTGGGAGTGAATGGGAAGGGGATTGGGTCCATTGGGATTGTGTACAATGGGAGTGAATGGGAAGGGGATTGGGTCCATTGGGATTGTGTACAGTGGGAGTGAATGGGAAGGGGATTGGGTCCATTGGGATTGTGTACTCCATTGGGATTGTGTACAGTGGGAGTGAATGGGAAGGGGTTTGGGTCCATTGGGATTGTGTACAGTGGGAGTGAATGGGAAGGGGATTGGGTCCATTGGGATTGTGTACAGTGGGAGTGAATGGGAAGGGGATTGGGTCCATTGGGATTGTGTACAGTGGGAGTGAATGGGAAGGGGTCAGTCCATGGCTTCAAGTGTAATGAGAATTTTGTTGGTGCAAATTGAATAACTTGTATCTCTGTCTGCCTCCTCCTCTCTCTGTGACCCTCGCTCTCTCTCTGTGACCCTCGCTCTCTCTCTGTGACCCTCGCTCTCTCTCTGTGACCCTCGCTCTCTCTCTGTGACCCTCGCTCTCTCTCTGTGACCCTCGCTCTCTCTCTGTGACCCTCGCTCTCTCTCTGTGACCCTCGCTCTCTCTCTGTGACCCTCGCTCTCTCTCTGTGACCCTCGCTCTCTCTCTGTGACCCTCGCTCTCTCTCTGTGACCCTCGCTCTCTCTCTGTGACCCTCGCTCTCTCTCTGTGACCCTCGCTCTCTCTCTGTGACCCTCGCTCTCTCTCTGTGACCCTCGCTCTCTCTCTGTGACCCTCGCTCTCTCTCTGTGACCCTCGCTCTCTCTCTGTGACCCTCGCTCTCTCTCTGTGACCCTCGCTCTCTCTCTGTGACCCTCGCTCTCTCTCTGTGACCCTCGCTCTCTCTCTGTGACCCTCGCTCTCTCTCTGTGACCCTCGCTCTCTCTCTGTGACCCTCCTCTCCCCCCCCCCCCCCCCCCTCCTCCGCAGGTGGAGGAATCGTCTCCAGCTGAGGAGGAGAACAAGCCAAAGGATCATTTCTCCCTGAAGAAGCTAGTCCGTTGGCTGCACCTCAAGGAGCCGACCTATCACATCATGTGCTTGCTGGGTCGAAGGTCAGTAGCAGCCTTGGAAAATTGGCTGAAAGTTTTAACCCTGGGCGCGTATCGTTGGAGGCTTGTGCTTGGGGTCATCTGTTTCTATCTTGGGCTCTTATGTGACTGAATAGAGTCGCATAACTTTAGGTAACACGATGGCACAGTGGTTAGCACTGCTGCCTCACAGCGCCAGGGACCCGGGTTCGATTCCCGGCTTGGGTCACTGTCTGTGTGGAGTTTGCACATTCTCCTCGTGTCTGCGTGGGTTTCCTCCGGGTGCTCTGGTTTCCTCCCACAGTCTGAAAGACGTGCTGGTTCGGGTGCATTGGCCGTGCTAAATTCTCCCTCAGTGTACCCGAACAGGCGCCGGATGTGGCGACCTGGGGGATTTTCTCAGTAACTTCATTGCAGTGTTAGTGTAAACCTACTTGCAAGGGATTAGATACAGAGTAAAGCTGCCTCTGCACTGTCCCCATCAAACACTCCCAGGACAGGTACAGCACGGGGTTAGATACAGAGTAAAGCTCCCTCTACACTATCCCCATCAAACACTCCCAGGACAGGTACAGCACGAGGTTAGATACAGAGTAAAGCTCCCTCCACACTGTCCCCATCAAACACTCCCAGGACAGGTACAGCACGGGGTTAGATACAGAGTAAAGCTCCCTCGACACTGTCCCCATCAAACACTCCCAGGACAGGTACAGCACGGGGTTAGATACAGAGTAAAGCTCCCTCTACACTGTCCCCATCAAACACTCCCAGGACAGGTACAGCACGGGGGTTAGATACAGAGTAAAGCTCCCTCTACACTGTCCCCCATCAAACACTCCCAGGATAGGGACAGCATGGGGTTAGATACAGAGTAAAGCTCCCTCTCCACTGTCCCCATCAAATACTCCCAGGACAGGTACAGCACGGGGTTAGATACAGAGTAAAGCTCCCTCTGCACTGTCCCCATCAAACACTCCCAGGACAGGTAGAGCACGGGGTTAAATACAGAGTAAAGCTCCCTCTACACTGTCCCCATCAAACACTCCCAGGACAGGTACAGCACGGGGTTAGATACAGAGTAAAGATCCCTCTGCACTGTCCCCCATCAAACACTCCCAGGACAGGGACAGCACGGGGTTAGATACAGAGTAATGCTCCCTCTGCACTGTCCCCATCAAATACTCCCAGGACAGATACAGCACGGGGTTAGATAGAGTATCTGGACGGGAAAGAATTTATAAAATGCGTACAGGAAAGTTCTTTGGAGTCCAACTAGAGAGGGGGCTATACTGGACCTAGTACTGGGGAATGAGCCCGGTCAGGTCATCAAAGTTTCAGTAGAGGAACATGTGGCAAATAGTGACCACAATTCTGTTAACTTTGGGATAGTCATGGAAAAGGATGAGTGTTGTCCTATGTGGAAGGTGCTGAATTGGGGGAAGGCTAACTACAGCCGGATTAGGCAGGATTTGGTGGCTGTTGATTGGGAGTGGCTGTTTGAGGGTAAATCCACATCTGGCATGTGGGAGTCTTTTAAGGAGCAGTTGATAGGACTGCAGGACAGGCATGTGCCTGTAAAGAGGAAGGATAGGAAAGGTAGGATTCGGGAGCCGTGGATAACCAGTGAAATTGTGGGTCTAATCAAAAAGAAAAAAGAGGCATACATAAGGTCCAGGCAGCTAAAAACAGATGGAGCACTGGAGGAATACAGAGAAAGTAGAAAAGAACTCTCAAACAGGGAGTTAGAAGGGCAAAAACGGGTCACGAAATGTCCTTGGCAGACAGGATTAAGGAGAATCCCAAGGCATTTTATACATACGTTAGGAACAAGAGGGTTGTTAGGGAAAGAATCGGACCTCTCGGGGACAAAGGAGGGGAATTATGCTGAGAACCAAAGGAAGTAGGTGAGATCCTAAACGAATACTTTGCATCGGTATTCACAAAGGAGAGGGACATGTTGACTGGTAGTGTCTTAGAGAGATGTGTTGACCCGTTACAAAAAATCTCAATTACAAGGGAGGAAGTGTTAGGTTTTTTAGGAAACATTGAGACAGACAAATCCCCAGGGTCGGATGGCATCTATCCTAGACTCCTCAGGGAGGCAAGAGATGAAATTGCTGGGCCTCTGACGGAAATCTTTGTCTCTTCATTGGACACAGGTGAGGTCCCAGAGGATTGGAGGATAGCAAATGTGGTCCCGTTATTTAAGAAGTGAAGCAAGGATAACCCGGGTAATTATAGGCCAGTGAGCTTGACTTCCGTGGTAGGGAAATTGTTGGAGAAGATTCTTAGGATATATGCGCATTTAGAACTGAATAATCTCATTAGCGATAGACAGCATGGTTTTGTACGAGGGAGGTCATGCCTCACAAATTTGGTTGAGTTTTTTGAGGAGGTGACAAAAACAATTGACGAGGGAAGGGCCGTGGATGTCGTCTATATGGATTTTAGTAAAGCGTTTGACAAGGTCCCTCATGGCAAGCTGGTGCAAAAGGTTAAATCTCACGGGATAAAAGGTGAGCTCGCGAGATGGGTGGAGAACTGGCTTAGCCATAGAAGTCATGATGTGGAGATGCCGGCGTTGGACTGGGGTAAGCACAGTAAGAAGTCTCACAACACCAGGTTAAAGTCCAACAGGTTTATTTGGTAGCAAATACCATAAGCTTTCGGAGCAATGCTCCTTCGTCAGATGGAGTGGTCTCTGTTCTCAAACAGGGCACAGAGACAGAAATCAAGTTACAGAATACTGATTAGAATGCAAATCTCTACAACCAGCCAGGTCTTAAATGCACAGACAATGTGGGTGGAGGGAGCATTCAACACAGGTTAAAGAGATGTGTATTGTCTCCAGACAGAACAGCTAGTGAAATTGTGCAAGTCCAGGAGGCAAGCTGTGGGGGTTACTGATAATGTGACATAAATCCAACATCCCGGTTTAGACCGTCCTCATGTGTGCGGAACTTGGCTATCAGTTTCTGCTCAGTGATTTATGTCACATTATCAGTAACCCCCACAGCTTGACTCCTGGACTTGCACAATTTCACTAGCTGTTCTGTCTGGAGACAATACACATCTCTTTAACCTGTGTTGAATGCTCCCTCCACCCACATTGTCTGTACATTTAAGACCTGGCTGGCTGTAGAGATTTGCATTCTAATCAGTATTCTGTAATTTGATTTCTGTGTCTGTTTGCACTGTTTGAGAACAGCGACCACTCCATCTGACGAAGGAGCTGTGCTCTGAAAGCTTATGGTATTTGCTACCAAATAAACCTGTTGGACTTTAACCTGGTGTTGTGAGACTTCTTACTGTGCTTAGCCATAGAAGACAGAGAGTAACAGTGGAGGGGTCTTTTTCCGGTTGGAGGTCTGTGACTAGTGGTGTTCCGCAGGGCTCTGTACTGGGACCTCTGCTGTTTGTGATTTATATAAATGATTTGGAGGAAGATGTAGCTAGTGTGATCAGTAAGTTTGCGGACGACACAAAGATTGCTGGAGTTGCGGATAGTGATGAACATTGTCAGAGAATACAGCAGGATATAGATAGGCTGGAACATTGGGCGGAGAAATGGCAGATGGAATTTAATCCAGATAAATGCGAAGTGATGCATTTTGGTAGATCTAATGTAAGGGGGAGCTATACAATAAATGGCAGATCCATCAGGAGTATAGACACACAGAGGGACCTGGGTGTACAAGTCCACAGATCCTTAAAGGTGGCAGCACAGGTGGAGAGGGTGGTGAAGAAGGCATATGGCATGCTTGCCTTTATTAGACGGGGCATAGAATAAAAGAGTTGGCATATGATGTTGCGGCTGTATAGAACGTTGGTTAGGCCACATTTGGAATACTGCGTCCAGTTCTGGTCGCCGCACTACCAGAAGGACGTGGAGGCTTTGGAGAGAGTACAGAGGAGGTTTACCAGGATGTTGCCTGGTATGGAAGGGCTTAGTTATGAGGAGAGATTGGGTAAACTGGGGTTGTTTTCCCTGGAAAGACGGAGGATGGGGGGGGGGGCGACCTAATAGAGGTGTATAAAATTATGAAGGGCATAGATAGGGTGAACAGTGGGAAGTTTTTTCCCAGGTCGGAGGTGACGAACACAAGGGGTCACGGGTTCAAGGTGAGGGGGGCAAGGTTCAACACAGATGTCAGGGGGACGTATTTTACAGAGAGGGTGGTGGGGGCCTGGAATGCACTGCCAAGCAAGGTGATTCAGGCGGACACGCTGGGATCGTTTAAGACTTATCTAGATAGCCACATGAACAGACTGGGAATAGAGCGTTACAAAAGAATGGTCTAGTTGGGCACATGAGCGGCGCAGGCTTGGAGGGCCGAAGGGCCTCTTCCTGTGCTGTATTGTTCTTTGTTATCTTTGTTAAAGCTCCCTCTACACTGTCCCCATCAAACACTCCCAGGACAGGTACAGCACGGGGTTAGATACAGAGTAAAGCTCCCTCTACACTGTCCCCGATCAAACGCTCCCAGGACAGGTAAAGCACGGGGTTAGATACAGAGTAAAGCTCCCTCTACACTGTCCCCCATCAAACACTCCCAGGACAGGTACAGCACGGGGTTAGATACAGAGTAAAGCTCCCTCTACACTGTCTCCATCAAACACTCCCAGGACAGGTACAGCACGGGGTTAGATACAGAGTAAAGCTCCCTCTACGCTGTCCCCATCAAACACTCCCAGGACAGGTACAGCACGGGGTTAGATACAGAGTAAAGCTCCCTCTACACTGTCCCCCATCAAACACTCCCAGGACAGGTACAGCACGGGGTTAGATACAGAGTAAAGCTCCCTCTACACTGTCCCCCATCAAACACTCCCAGGACAGGTACAACACAGGGTTAGATACAGAGTAAAGCTCCCTCTACACTGTCCTCCATCAAACACTCGCAGGACAGGTACAGCACGGGGTTAGATACAGAGTAAAGCTCCCTCCACACTGTCCCCCATCAAACACTCCCAGGACAGGCACAGCACGGGGTTAGATACAGAGTAAAGCTCCCTCTACACTGTCCCAGTTATCAGCTAAATTCCCACTTTGAAATTCTCTCTCCTCATTCCTCGCAATTATATTGATTTTTCCCTTTCTTTTTCGGGCTTCTAGGTACCCATCTGATCTCCAGTCGTTCTCCCGCAGCCGTCTGCCCGGTCCGTGGGATTCCCGGAGGGCTGGGGAAAGGATGAAGTTCCAATCCCCGGAGACGTGGGAGAGGCAGCTCTCCCTGCGTGGCAACACTGTCAAAGTCTGGGAGGAGCTGATTGGTAAGTCCGTGTGTCTGCAGAGGTGTCCCAGCGAGCGTCCTGATTGTCATCGATTTCAGGAAACCTAGTGGAGAACATGCCCCATCTACGTCAGTGGGGATGAAGTAGAAATGTTTGAAAGGAAGGACGGAGAGTGCAGAATGTAGTGTTACAGTCATAGCTAGGGTGTAGAGAAAGATCAACTTAATGCGAGGTAGGTCCATTCAAAAGTCTGACAGCAGCAGGGAAGAAGCTGTTCTTGAGTCGGTTGGTACGTGACCTCAGACTTTTGTATCTTTTTCCCGACGGAAGAAGGTGGAAGAGAGAATGTCCGGGGTGCGTGGGGTCCTTAATTATACTGCTGCTTTTCCCTGAGGCAGCGGGAAGTGTAGACAGAGTCAATGGATGGGAGGCTGGTTTGCGTGATGGATTGGGCTACATTCATGATCCTTTGTAGTTTCTTGCGGTCTTGGGCAGAGTAGGAGCCATACCAAGCTGTGAAACATCTGGAAAGAATGCTTTCTATGATGTAAAAGTTGGTGAGAGTCGTAGCTGACATGCCAAATTTCCTTAGTCTTCTGAGAAAGTTGGTGGGGCTTTCTTAACTGTAGTGTCAGCATGGGGGGGGATCAGGACAGGTTGTTGGTGATCTGGACATCTAGAAACTTCTAGCTCTTGACCCTTTCTACTTCGTCCCCGTTGATGTCGACAGGGACATGTTCTCCTTTACGCTTCCTGAAGTCGATGACAATCTCCTTCATTTTGTTGACATTGAGGGAGAGATTATTGTTGCCGCACCAGTTCACCAGATTCTCTGTCTCATCATTGTTTGAGATCCGACCCAGTACTGGGGTGTCGTCAGCAAACTTGAAAATCGAATTGGAGGGGAATTTGGCCGCACAGTCATACGTGTATAAGGAGTATAGTAGGGGTCTGAGAACACAGCCTTGTGGGGCACCGTGTTGAGGAAAGACGGAGGATGAGGGGAGACCTAATAGAGGTGTATAAAATTATGAAAGGCATAGAACATTACAGCACGGTACAGGCCCTTCGGCCCTCGATGTTGCGCCGACCAGTGGAACCAATCTAAAGCCCCTCTAATCAACACTATTCCAATATCATCCATATGTTTATCCAATAACCATTTGAATGCTCTTAATGTTGACGAGTCCACTACTGCTGCAGGCAGGGCATTCCACGTCCTTACTACTCTCTGAGTAAAGAACCTACCTCTAACATCTGTCCTATATCTCTCACCCCTCAATTTAAAGCTATGTCCCCTCGTGTTAGCCATCACCATCCGAGGAAAAAGGCTCTCACTGTCCACCCTATCTAATCCTCTGATCATCTTGTATGCCTCTATTAAGTCACCTCTTAACCTTCTTCTCTCTAACGAAAACAACCTCAAGCCCCTCAGCCTTTCCTCATACGATTTTCCCACCATACCAGGCAACATCCTGGTAAATCTCCTCTGCACCCTTTCCAACACTTCCACATCTTTCCTATAATGCGGCGACCAGAACTGTACGCAATACTCCAAATGCGGCCGCACCAGAGTTTTGTACAGTTGCAACATGACCTCCTGGCTCCGAAACTCCATCCCTCTACCAATAAAAGCTAACACACCGTACGCCTTCTTAACAATCCTATCAACCTGGGTGCCAACTTTCAGGGATCTATGCACGTGGACACCCAGATCCCTCTGTTCATCCACACTACCAAGTATCTTACCATTAGCCCAGTACTCTGTATTCCTGTCGATAGGGTGAACGGTGGGAAGCTTTTTCCCAGGTCGGTGGTGACGTTCACAAGGGGTCATAGGTTCAAGGTGAGGGGGGGGGGGGAGGTTTAACACGGATATCAGAAGGAGGTATTTTACACAGAGGGTGGTGGGGGCCTGGAATGCGCTGCCGGGCAAGGTGGTGGAGGCAGACACACTGGGAACGTTTAAGACTTATCTAGATAGCCACATGAACGGAGTGGGAATGGAGGGATACAAAAGAATGGTCTAGTTTGGACCAGGGAGCGGGGCGGGCTTGGAGGGCCGAAGGGCCTGTTCCTGTGCTGTATTGTTCTTTGTTCTGTTGATACTTGTGGAGGGGGTGTTGTTGCCTCTCCTTACTGATCGTGGTCTGTGAGTTAGGAAGTTCAGGATCCAGTAGCAGAGGGAGGAGCCACGCCCCAGGCCACAGAGTTTGGAGGTGAGTTTTGTGGGATTCGTGGTATTGAAGGCTGAGCTGGAGTCAAAACGAGCCCTAATTCATCAGTGGAATTACCTCGGAGTGAAGCATCCTTTCCTCTCATTGCAGTGGTGGGGGTGCAGAGGAGATTCACCAGGGTGCTGCCTGGGATCGAACATTGAAGTTATGAAGAGAGGTTGGGTAGGCTTGGGTTGTTTTCGTTGGAGCAGAGAAGACTGAGGGGTGCCCTGATCGAGGTGGACAAGATTGTGAGGGGCACGAACAGGGTGGATAGGGAGCAGCTGTTCCCCTTAGTTGAAGGGTCAGTTACGAGGGGACATCAGTTCAAGGTGAAGGGCGGGAGATTTAGGGGGGGATGTGAGGAAAAACCTTTTTACCCAGAGGGTGGTAACTGTCTGGAACGCACTGCCTGGGAGGGGGGGTGGGATGAGCACTTGACACGTCATCACATTCAGGGCTATGGGCCAAGTGCTGGCAAGTGGGATTAGCTGGGCAGGTCAGGGCCTTTCAAAGAACAATACAGCACAGGAACAGGCCCTTCGGCCCTCCAAGCCCGCGCCGCTCCCTGGTCCAAACGAGACCATTCTTTTGTATCCCTCCATTCCCACTCCGTTCATGTGGCTGTCTAGATAAGTCTTAAACGTTCCCAGTGTGTCCGCCTCCACCACCTTGCCCGGCAGCGCATTCCAGGCCCCCACCACCCTCTGTGTAAAATACGTCCTTGTTAAACCTCCCCCCACCCTCACCTTGAACCTATGACCCCTCGTGAACGTCACCACCGACCTGGGAAAAAGCTTCCCACCGTTCACCCTATCTATGCCTTTCATAATTTTATACACCTCTATTAGGTCACCCCTCATCCTCCGTCTTTCCAGTGAGAACAACCCCAGTTTACCCAATCTCTCCTCATAACTAAGCCCCTCCATACCAGGCAACATCCTGGTAAACCTCCTCTGCACTCTCTCTAAAGCCTCCATGTCCTTCTGGTAGTGTGGCGCCCAGAACTGGACGCAGTTCCAACGTTCTATACAACCGCAACATCAGACCCCAACTTTTATACTCTATGCCCCGTCCTATAAAGGCAAGCATGCCATATGCCTTCTTCACCACCTTCTCCACCTGTGACGTCACCTTCAAGGATCTGTGGACTTGCACACCCAGGTCCCTCTGCGTATCTACACCCTTTATGGTTCTGCCATTTATCGTACAGCTCCTCCCTACATTATTTCCACCAAAATGCATCACTTCGCATTCATCTGGATTGAACTCATCTGCCATTTCTTTGCCTAAATTTCCAGCCTATCTATATCCTTCTGTAGCCTCTGACAATGTTCCTCACTATCTGCAAGTCCTGCCAATTTTCGTGTCGTCCGCAAACTTACTGATCACCCCAGTTACACCTTCTTCCAGATCGTTTATATAAATCACAAACAGCAGAGGTCCCAATACAGAGCCCTGCGGAACACCACTAGTCACAGGCATCCAGCCGGAAAAAGACCCGTCCACTACCACCCTCTGTCTTCTGTGGCCAAGCCAGTTCTCCACCCATCTAGCCACCTCCCCCTTTATCCCATGAGATCCATTTCATGTGTCGGAGCGGACTTGATGGGCCGAAGGGCCTCTTCTGCACTGTTGGATTCTCCAATTCTGTGATTCCGAGATAGAAAAATTGTTCGGGGTCTTGGCCTGGCTCCTTGATTTATCTTTGGGATTCTGGTCCCAAGTGTCTTCTGAAAATCGTAAAGTACATCCACCGGCTCCCCGCTGTCCACAGCGCATGCGACTCCTTCAAAGAACTCCAATAAATTGCTTCAATTGGTTCACACTGCAGCCCCACACAGCGCCAGGGACCCGGATTTAATCCAGGCCTCGGGGTCACTGTCTGTGTGGAGTTTGCACATTCGCTCCGTGTCTGCGTGCTTTCCTTCCGGTTGCTCTGGTTTCCTCCCACAGTCCTTAGTGTCCAAAGATGTGCAGGTTAGGTGGATTGGCCATGCTAAATTGTCCCTTAGTGTCCAAAGATGTGCAGGTTAGGTGGATTGACCATGCTAACTTGTCCCTTAGTGTCCAAAGATGTGCAGGTTGGGTGGATTGGCCATGCTAAATTGTCCCTTAGTGGCCAAAGATGTGCAGGTTAGGTGGATTGGCCATGCTAAATTGTCCCTTAGTGTCCAAAGATGTGCAGGTTAGGTGGATTGGCCATGCTAAATTGTCCCTCAGTGTCCAAAGATGGGTAGGTTAGGTGGATTGGCCATGCTAAATTGTCCCTTGGTGTCCAAAGATGTGCAGGTTAGGTGGATTGGCCGTGCTAAATTGCCCCTTAGTAGCCTAAGATGTGCAGGTTAGGTGGATTGGCCGTGCTAAATTGTCCAAAGATATGCAGGTTAGGTGGATTGGCCGTGCTAAATTGTCCAAAGATATGCAGGTTAGGTGGATTGGCCGTGCTAAATTGCCCCTTAGTGTCCAAAGATGTGCAGGTTAGGTGGATTGGCCGTGCTAAATTGTCCCTTAGTATCCAAAGATGTATGGGTTATGTGGATTGGCCATGCTAAATTGTCCCTTAGTGTCCAAAGATGTATGGGTTATGTGGATTGGCCATGCTAAATTGTCCCTTAGTGTCCAAAGATGTGCAGGTTAGGTGGATTGGCCATGCTAAATTGTCCCTTAGTGTCCAAAGATGTGCAGGTTAGGTGGATTGGCCGTGCTAAATTGCCCCTTAGTAGCCTAAGATGTGCAGGTTAGGTGGATTGGCCATGATAAACTGCCCCTTAGTGTCCAAAGATGTGCAGGTTAGGTGGATTGGCCATGCTAACTTGTCCCTTAGTGTCCAAAGATGTGCAGGTTAGGTGGATTGGCCGTGCTAAATTGCCCCTTAGTAGCCTAAGATGTGCAGGTTAGGTGGATTGGCCATGATAAACTGCCCCTTAGTGTCCAAAGATGTGCAGGTTAGGTGGATTGGCCGTGCTAAATTGCCCCTTAGTGTCCAAAGATGTGCAGGTTAGGTGGATTGGCCGTGCTAAATTGTCCCTTAGTATCCAAAGATGTATGGGTTATGTGGATTGGCCATGCTAAATTGTCCCTTAGTGTCCAAAGATGTATGGGTTATGTGGATTGGCCATGCTAAATTGTCCCTTAGTGTCCAAAGATGTGCAGGTTAGGTGGATTGGCCATGCTAAATTGTCCCTTAGTGTCCAAAGATGTGCAGGTTAGGTGGATTGGCCGTGCTAAATTGCCCCTTAGTAGCCTAAGATGTGCAGGTTAGGTGGATTGGCCATGATAAACTGCCCCTTAGTGTCCAAAGATGTGCAGGTTAGGTGGATTGGCCATGCTAACTTGTCCCTTAGTGTCCAAAGATGTGCAGGTTAGGTGGATTGGCCATGCTAACCTGTCCCTTAGTGTCCAAAGATGTACGGGTTAGGTGGATTGGCCATGCTAAATTGTCCCTTAGTGTCCAAAGATGTACGGGTTAGGTGGATTGGCCATGCTAAATTGTCCCTTAGTGTCCAAAGATGTACGGGTTAGGTGGATTGGCCATGCTAAATTGTCCCTTAGTGTCCAAAGATGTGCAGGTTAGGTGGATTGGCCATGCTAAATTGTCCCTTAGTGTCCAAAGATGTGCAGGTTAGGTGGATTGGCCATGCTAAATTGCCCCTTAGTGTCAGGGGGATTATCATAGAAACCCCTACAGTACAGAAGGGGGCCATTTGGCCCATCGAGTCTGCACGGACCACCCAGGCCCAAGACCCGTAACCCCACATATTTACCCTGCTAGTCCCCCTGACACTGAGGGGCAATTTTCCAGGTAAATACATGGGTGTTATGGGGATAGGGCCAGGGTGGGATTGTTGTCGGTGCAGGCTCGATGGGCCAAATGGCCTCCTTCTGCACTGTAGGGATTCTATGTTGACCTACAGCTCAACAAACATATGTATTTTAAAAAGTCAGCCGCATTCTTTTGAATACTTCTCTTTTCTCCCAGACAACCAGAAGCTCCCCTTCATGGCAATGCTGCGTAACCTGCGCAACCTGATTGCGGCCGGAATCAGCAGCCAGCACCACAAGCGGATCTTGGACAGGTTGACGGACAAGGTGAGCTCCAGCAGTGGCCTGAGGAGCGCCCCCCCCTCCCCCCTCCTGCTCGTGTGACAGCAGAGAGTCTGGGGTTTACATCCTGTTCCCTTCCTGGGTTCCCCACCCCCCCCAACGCTCCAGCCCGCTGAGGGCGATACGGGCTTTCCCCGATCGCTGAACTTCCCGTGTGGCGCTCGGGAGGGAAATGAGGACTGCTTGTGTGTGTGGGTGGAGGAGAGGTGTTGGGATCTTGTCCTCCAATCGTCCCACTCCTGTTTATCAGAAATGGGGTTGAGGAGGGAGACCGGAGAAAAGGTGGGATCTCTCTCTCTCCGAAGGACAAGTATATTGGTGGTTGCTAACTATATTTAAAGTGTGTTTTAAGTCTGTAAGAGAAACGTTGCTCAATTGGAACTGAAATAGTGATAAATTGGGAATTGAGAGTCGGTTCTTTTCGTGTCTTTTCAAGTCGGTTCTTTTCAGGGCGGCACGGTGGCACAGTGGGTTAGCACTGCTGCTTCACAGCTCCAGGGACCCAGGTTCGATTCCCGGCTCGGGTCACTGTCTGTGTGGAGTTTGCACATTCTCCTCGTGTCTGCGTGGGTTTCCTCCGGGTGCTCCGGTTTCCTCCCACAGTCCAAAGATGTGCGGGTTAGGTTGATTGGCCAGGTTAAAAATTGCCCCTTAGTGTCCTGGGGATGTGTAGGTTAGAGGGATTAGCGGGTAAAATATGTAGGGGTATGGGGGTAGGGCCTGGGTGGGATTGTGGTCGGTGCAGACTCGATGGGCCGAATGGCCTCTTTCTGTGCTGTAGGGTTTCTAAGATTCTATGTTTAAAGATTGCTTAACTGTGACGAGTAAACTGTTTCATTTTGTTTGAGTTATGCTTAAACAGTGTGACGAATAATGCTTGTTTTGTTAAAAGATCCCCAATTCTGGGCGGCACGGTGGCACAGTGGTTAGCTCTGCTGCCTCACATCACCAGGGACCCGGGTTCAATTCCCGGCTCGGGTCGCTGTCTGTGCGGAGTCTGCACGTTCTCTCCCCCCCCCCCCCCCCCCCCCCGTGTTGGGAGTGGGGGTGGGGGAAAGTGGTGGGATGATCTCCGGGATGAGTCCGTTGCCTCACTCCCCTCCCCTCCTCCTCCTCTCTGTGCCCACAGAACTCCGTGATCCGCAGCCGTCAATTCCCGTTCCGATTCCTCGCCGCCTATAAGGTTCTCGCTGAGTTGCAGGAGAGGCTGGATCAGAAAGGTGAGTGGGGAAGGGGGAGGTGGGTGAGGGGGGCGGAGGGTGTCGGAAGGGTTGGGGGGAGGGGAGGGTGTCGGAAAGGTGGGTGAGGGGGGGGGAGGGTGTCGGAAAGGTGGGTGAGGGGGGGGGGGAGGGTGTCGGATGGGTGGGGGGATGGGGGGGGCGGAGGGTGTCGGAAGGGTTGGGGGGGAGGGGAGGGTGTCGGAGGGGTGGGTGAGGGGGCGGAGGGTGTCGGAAAGGTGGGTGAGGGGGCGGAGGGTGTCGGAAGGGTGGGGGGGTCAGGGTGGGTGAGGGGGGGCAGAGGGTATCGGGTGGGGGGGGGGTGGAGGGTGTCGGATAGGTGGAGGGGGTGGGGAGTCGGAAGGGTGAGGGGGGTGCAGAGGGTGTCAGAAGGGTGGGTGAGGGGGGGGGGGCAGAGGGTGTCGGGTGGGGGGCGGGGACGGAGGGTGTCGGGTGGGGGACGGGACGGAGGGTGTCGGATGGGTGGGGGGATGGGGGGGGCGGAGGGGAAGGTGGCAGGGTGAGTGTGTGGTGAGGAGGAGGGTGGGGGGATTGGGGGGGGCGGAGGGGAAGGTGGCAGGGTGAGTGTGTGGTGAGGAGGAGGGTGGGGGGATTGGGGGGGGCGGAGGGGAAGGTGGCAGGGTGAGTGTGTGGTGAGGAGGAGGGTGGGGGGATGGGGGGGGCGGAGGGGAAGGTGGCAGGGTGAGTGTGTGGTGAGGAGGAGGGTGGGGGGATGGGGGAGGGCGGAGGGGAAGGTGGCAGGGTGAGTGTGTGGTGAGGAGGAGGGTGGGGGGATGGGGGGGTGATGGGAGGAGCATGATTTGATTTAGTATTGTCACGTGTATTACTTGTTACGCGCTATACAGACGAAGCATACCGTTCATAGAGAAGGAAAGGAGCGGGTGCAGAATGTAGTGTTACAGTCATAGCTAGGGTGTAGAGAAAGATCAACTTAATGCGAGGTAGGTCCATTCAAAAGTCTGACGGCAGCAGCAGGGAAGAAGCTGTTCTTGAGTCGGTCGGTACGTGACCTCAGACTTTTGTATCTTTTTCCCGACGGAAGAAGGTGGAAGAGAGAATGTCCGGGGGTCCTTGATTATGCCGGCTGCTTTTCCGAGGCAGCGGGGAGTGTAGACAGAGTCAATGGATGGGAGGCTGGTCTGCGTGATGGACTGGGCTTCGTTCATGACCTTTTGTACTTCCTTGTGATCTTGGGCAGAGCAGGAGCCCATACCAAGCTGTGAAACATCTGGAAAGAATGCTTTCTATGGTGCATCTGTAAAAGTTGGTGAGAGTTGTAGCTGACATGCCAAATTTCCTTCGCCTCCTGCGAAAGTGGAGGAGTTGGTGGAGCTTTCTTAACTATTGTGTCGGCATGTGGGGGGAACTGGGTTAGTAAACTGTCCTTTTTTTTTCTCTATCTTTTGTGCGCTCCGGACAGATGAGCCCTTGCCGACGAAGGAGGCCCTTGTCCGAGAGGCCTTGAAGTCAACCCGTCTGCCACGGAGGCGCGGGTTGCTGCGTGGCCAGGCCTCGGTGCTGGCCGCCCAGAAACGTGTCCAGGGAATCACCTTAATCCACCAGTCTGTGAACAGGAAGCTGGTGCAGCTGAAGAAAAACAGGTAACACTCCGGAGTTGAGGGCGGGTGGTGGAGGGAGAGGGAAGGGTTGGTGATGGGGGTGGAGGTGTATGGTCCTAACTGTGTCAGCAGGGGGTTGCGGGCTTTAACAGAGGGGAAAAGACTTGGTTTGCACACCTGGATTCGAACTAACCAACAGCAGGTTTTATTGAGGAGCTGCTCTGCATTGGAAATCAACACTGAATGAAAACCAGCAGCCTGAGCATGCATCCTAATGACATGGAGACATAGAAACATGGAAGATAGGAGCAGGTGGAGGTCCTTCGAACCTGCTCCGCCATTCATTAAGATCATGGCTGATCATCCAACTCAATAGCCTAATCCTGCTTTCTCCCCATAACCTGTGACCCCATTCGCCCCAAGTGCTGTATCCAGCCGCCTCTTGAATACATTCAATGTTTTGGCATCAACTCCTTCCTGTGGTAATGAATTCCACACTCACCGGGTGAAGAAATGTCTCCTCATCTCCGTCCTAAATGGTCTACCCTGAATCCTCAGACTGTGACCCCTCATTCTGGACTCCCCCCACCATCGCGAATATCCTCTCTGCATCTATGCGATTCCCCCCCTCATTTGTCTGAACTCCAGCGAAAACAATCCTAACCCAGTCAATCTCTCCTCATACATCAGTCCCGCCATCCCCGGAATCGGCCTGGTAAACCTTCGCTGCACCCCCTCGAGAGCAAGAACATCCTTCCTCAGAAAAGGAGACTAAAACCGCACACAATATTCTAGGTGTGATACCAGAGATGGTAGGTTGATACCGGAGATGAGGGGTGTTGATTATGAGGAGAGACTGAGCAGATTGGGTTTGTACTCGTTGGAATTTAGAAGGCTGAGGGGGGATCTTATAGAGACCTATAAGATAATGAAGGGGCTGGATAGGGTAGAGGTGGAGAGATTCTTTCCACTTAGAAAGGAAGCTAGAACTAGAGGGCACAGCCTCAAAATAAAGGGGGGTCGGTTTAGGACAGAGTTGAGGAGGAACTTCTTCTCTCAGAGGGTGGTGAATCTCTGGAATTCTCTGCCCACTGAAGTGGTGGAGGCTACATTGTTGAATATGTTTAAGTCACGGATAGATGGATTCCTGATCCATAAGGGAATTAGGGGTTATAGGGATCAGGCGGGTAAGTGGAACTGATCCACTTCAGATCAGCCATGATCTTGTTGAATGGCGGGGCAGGCTCGAGGGGCTAGATGGCCTACTCCTGCTCCTATTTCTTACGTTCCTATGTTCATAGAATCATAGAACCCTACAGCACAGAAAGAGGCCATTCGGCCCATCGAGTCTGCACCGACCGCAATCCCACCCAGGCCCTACCCCATATCCCTACATATTTACCCACTAATCCCTCTAACCTACGCATCTCAGGACACTAAGGGGCAATTTTTAGCATGGCCAATCAACCTAACCCGCACATCTTTGGAGTGTGGGAGGAAACCGGAGCACCCGGAGGAAACCCACGCAGACACGAGGAGAACGCGCAAACTCCACACAGACAGTGACCCGAGCCGGGAATCGAACCCAGGTCCCTGGAGCTGTGAAGCAGCAGTGCTAACCACTGTGCCACCGTGCCGCCCATGTTCTTGTGTGGGGCCTCACCAAGGCCGTGTATAATTACAACAAGAACATCCCCGCTCCTGTACTCGCAACCTCTCGCCATGGAGGCCAACGTACCATTTGCCTTCCTTGCCATCACCACCAAATCATGTGATCAGCCCTGAAAGCAACTTTTAAATAGATTCCAGGGGTGGCCGCATTTCCCTTCCCCGGGAAGGGGGAGGGGGTTTGGGGGGCTGGTGGTAATGTTGAGATTACATTTGGTATGGAGCGTCACCCAGGACAGGAATGGCTCAGCTTGCATCCCACGACATATTCTGCGCTGAACGATGGCCGGGAGCAGCAGTTCCGGTTTCTATTGGCAACGGTTTGGCTCTGTGCATTCTGGGATAATCCAGGCCCGAAACCCCAGGGTATTTTATGATGTCGGCCTGGATCGTAAGTTTTGCACTTTGGCACGGCTAAGCATGAGACATGCAAATTCGTGAAGCGTGCCGTATTTTTTGGGTGGCACAGTGGGTCGGCACCGTTGCCTCATGGTGTCAGGGACCCGGGTTCGATTCCCGGCTCGGGTCACTGTCTGTGTGGAGTTTGCACATTCTCCTCGTGTCTGCGTGGGTTTTCTCCGGGTACTCCGGTTTCCTCCCACAGTCCAAAGATGTGCGGGTTAGGTTGATTGGCCGCGCTAAAATTGCCCCTTAGTGTCCTGAGATGTGTAGGTTAGAGGGATTAGTGGGTAAAATATGTAGGGATATGGGGGTAGGGCCTGGGCTGGATTGTGGTCGGTGCAGACTCGATGGGCCGAATGGCCTGTTTCTGCACTGTAGGGTTTCTATTTTTCTAAGAAATAGGAGCAGGAGTAGGCCATCTAGCCCCTCGAGCCTGCCCCGCCATTCAATAAGATCATGGCTGATCTGAAGTGGATCAGTTCCACTTACCCGCCTGATCCCCATAACCCCTAATTCCCTTACCGATCAGGAATCCATCCATCCGCGCTTTAAACATATTCAGCGAGGTAGCCTCCACCACCTCAGTGGGCAGAGAATTCCAGAGATTCGCCACCCTCTGAGAGAAGAAGTTCCTCCTCAACTCTGTCCTAAACTGACCCCCCTTTATTTTGAGGCTGTGCCCTCTAGTTCTAGCTTCCTTTCTAAGTGGAAAGAATCTCTCCACCTCTACCCTATCCAGCCCCTTCATTATCTTATAGGTCTCTATAAGATCCCCCCTCAGCCTTCTAAATTCCAACGAGTACAAACCCAATCTGCTCAGTCTCTCCTCATAATCAACACCCCTCATCTCCGGTATCAACCTGGTGAACCTTCTCTGCACTCCCTCCAAGGCCAATATATCCTTCCGCAAATAAGGGGACCAATACTGCACACAGTATTCCAGCTGCGGCCTCACCAATGCCCTGTACAGATGCAGCAAGACATCTCTGCTTTTATATTCTATCCCCCTTGCGATATAGGCCAACGTCCCATTTGCCTTCTTGATCACCTGTTGCACCTGCAGACTGGGTTTTTGCGTCTCATGCACAAGGACCCCCAGGTCCCTCTGCACAGCAGCATGTTGTAATTCTCCCCGTGTCTGCGTGGGTTTCCTCCCACAGTCCGAAAGACGTGCCGATTAGGTTGATTTCCATGCTAAATTGCCCCTGAGTGTCAGGGGGACTAGCTCGGGTAAATGCATGGGATTATGGGGATAGGACCCGGGTGGGATTGTGCAGACTCGATGGGCCGAATGGCCTCTTTCTGCATTGTAGGATTCTATGATTCTAAGATGTTTCACTCCAGGTAAGATTCAAATGACCCACGAGGGAGCTTTTATCAATTATTTAAAAATATAGTTAATATACAAGAAGTTTTAGAAGTTTAGAAGGGCGGCATGGAAGCACAGTGGTTAGCACTGCTGCTTCACAGCTCCAGGGTCCTGGGTTCGATTCCCGGCTCGGGTCACTGTCTGTGTGGAGTTTGCACATTCTCCTCGTGTCTGCGTGGGTTTCCTCCGGGTGCTCCGGTTTCCTCCCACAGTCCAAAGATGTGCGGGTTAGGTTGATTGGCCAGGTTAAAAAAATTTGCACCGTAGAGTCCTGGGATGCGTGGATTAGTGGGTAAAATATGTGGGGGTAGGGCCTGGGTGGGATTGTGGTCGGTGTAGACTCGATGGGCCGAATGGCCTCCTTCTGCACTGTAGGGTTTCTATGATTTCTATGATTTCTATGATTCATCGTCACAAGTCAGGCTTACATTAACACTGCAATGAAGTTACTGTGAAAATTCCCTCGTCGCCACTCTCTGGCGCCTATTCAGGTACACTGAGGGAGAATTTCGCACGCCTTTCAGACTGTGGGAGGAAACCGGAGCACCCGGAGGAAACCCACGCAGACACGAGGAGAACGCGCAAACTCCGCACAGACAGTGACCCGAGCCGGGAATCGAACCTGGGATGCTGGCGCTGTGAGGCAGCAGTGCTAACCACCGTGCCACCTGCTGGAGGGAAGGGTGCTGATTGGTTGTGTCCCATCCCTCCGATTGGCTAAGGTGTTGCCATGGAGAACCCACTGGGAACTACAGTCTCCTGATGATTAAGACATTTTTAAATTTATCATTGTCACATATATTGGGATACAGTGAAAAATATTGCGTCTCGCGGGCTATACAGACAAAGCATACCATTCATAGAGTACATAGGGAAGTAGGAAAAGGAGGGGGTGCAGAATGTAGCGTTACGGACAGGGTGAAGAGAAAAATCAACGTTATATATGATAGGACCAAGTCTGAAAAAGACGCAAGTGTTGAAGGGTGGCACAGTGGTTAACGCTGCTGCCTCTCAGCGCCAGGGAGCTGGGTTCGATTCCCGGCTCGGGTCACTGTCTGTGCGGAGTCTGCACGTTCTCCCCGTGTCTGCGCGGGTTTCCTCCGGGTGCTCCGGTTTCCTCCCACACAGTCTGAAAGACGTGCTGGTTAGGGTGGATTGGGCCGTGCTAAATTCTCCCTCAGCGTAACCCGAACAGGCGCCGGAGTGTGGCGACTGGGGGATTCTCACAGTGACTTCATTGCAAGGTCCCTGATGTTGTGATTTTGCGACAGAAAAACCCAAAACATGCTGATTCCAGTTGGTGAGAGTTTTGCGCTCAACCGCGAAACAATTTGGGAGAGTTATTCATCCAAGATGAGGGGGAGGGCAAAGAACAAAGAACAGTACAGCACAGGAAACAGGCCCTTCGGCCCTCCAAGCCTGTGCCGCTCCTTGGTCCAACTAGACCAATCGTTTGTATCCCTCCATTCCCAGGCTGCTCATGTGACTATCCAGGTAAGTCTTAAACGATGTCAGCGTGCCTGCCTCCACCACCCTACTTGGCAGCGCATTCCAGGCCCCCACCACCCTCTGTGTAAAAAACGTCCCTCTGATGTCTGAGTTACACTTCGCTCCTCTCAGCTTGAGCCCGTGACCCCTCGTGATCGTCACCTCCGACCTGGGAAAAAGCTTCCCACTGTTCACCCTATCTATCCCCTTCATAATCTTGTATACCTCTATTAGATCTCCCCTCATTCTCCGTCTCTCCAAGGAGAACAACCCCAGTCTACCCAATCTCTCCTCATAGCTAAGACCCTCCATACCAGGCAACATCCTGGTAAACCTTCTCTGCACTCTCTCCAATGCCTCCACGTCCTTCTGGTAGTGCGGCGACCAGAACTGGACGCAGTACTCCAAATGTGGCCTAACCAGCGTTCTATACAGCTGCATCATCAGACTCCAGCTTTTATACTCTATACCCCGTCCTATAAAGGCAAGCATACCATATGCCTTCTTCACCACCTTCTCCACCTGTGTTGCCACCTTCAAGGATTTGTGGACTTGCACACCTAGATCCCTCTGTGTTTCTATACTCCTGATGACTCTGCCATTTATTGTATAACTCCTCCCTCCATTATTTCTTCCAAAATGCATCACTTCACATTTATCCGGATTGAACTCCATCTGCCACCTCTCCGCCCAATTTTCCAGCCTATCTATATCCTGCTGTATTGCCCGACAATGCTCTTCGCTATCCGCAAGTCCAGCCATCTTCGTGTCATGCGCAAACTTGCTGATTACACCAGTTACACCTTCTTCCAAATCATTTATATATATCACAAATAGCAGAGGTCCCAGTACAGAGCCCTGCGGAACACCACTGGTCACAGACCTCCAGCCGGAAAAAGACCCTTCGACCACTACCCTCTGTCTCCTGTGGCCAAGCCAGTTCTCCACCCATCTAGCCACTTCTCCTTGTATCCCATGAGCCTTAACCTTCTTAACCAACCTGCCATGTGGGACTTTGTCAAATGCCTTACTGAAATCCATATAGACGACATCCACGGCCCTTCCTTCATCAACCGTTTTTGTCACTTCCTCAAAAAACTCCACCAAATTTGTAAGGCACGACCTCCCTCTTACAAAACCATGCTGTCTGTCACTAATGAGATTGTTCCGCTCTAAATGCGCATACATCCTGTCTCTAAGAATCCTCTCCAACAACTTCCCTACCACGGACATCAAACTCACCGGCCTATAATTTCCTGGGTTATCCCTGCTACCCTTCTTAAACAACGGGACCACATTCGCTATCCTCCAATCATGTTATATTGAAGGAGGGATTTGGATTTGGAATACGGTTCCTGATAGTTGGAAGATATATTTGTCGCCGTGAAAGGTTAAGTGGTTTAACGCTTGGCAGGGGGAATGGGAGGGGCCCGATTTAATTGGCCAAGGAGCCGGCTCGACGGGCCAAAGGGCCTCCTCCTCCTCCTCTTGCTCAATTTCCCTCCACGTTTCCTCTGCTGACAGGGACGTGCGTTACGACGAGGATCTTCTGGAGCGGTACCGTGCGGCCCTAACCGCGGCGGTCGAGATATCGGCCTCACACAATGTCCCCCCTCTGCCCGGCCACACCGTCATCCTCTGCTCCGTGGATCACAACATGTGCGGACCCTGCGTCAGCGCCAAAGGTCTACATGTTCCCGTCAGCAAGGCCGAGGATGAAGACCATGGCAAGGCCAAGAGTCCGCAGGTAAGGTGGTGGTGGTGGGGGGGCAGGGGGGGGGTTGCGGGTGCTCGTGGGGAGGGGTGATGCTGGGCGAGCGCCATCTTTGCTTTATCCTTTCATGGCGATATTGGCATCCCTGGCAGGGTCCCTGTGTTTGTGGCACGCCCCTAATTGCCCCTTGAATTGAGCGACCCGTTTCAGAGAGGGGCAGTTAGAGTCATAGAGGTTTTTAGCATGGAAACAGGCCCTTCGGCCCAACTTGTCCATGCCGCCCCTTTTTTTTTAAACCACTAAGCTAATCCCAATTGCCCGCATTTGGCCCATATCCCTCTATACCCATCTTACCCATGTAACTGTCTAAACGCTTTTTAAAAGACAAAATCGTACCCGCCTCTACTACTACCTCTGGCAGCTTGTTCCAGACACTCACCACCCTCTGCGTGAAAAAAATGCCCCTCTGAACATAAGAACATAGGCCATCTGGCTCCTCGAGCCTGCTCTGCCCTTCAATAAGATCTTTTCCTGGACCCAGCTCCACTTACCCGCCCACTCACCATAACCCTTAAGTCCTTTCCTGTTCAAAAATGTATCTATCCTTGCCTTATAAACATTCAATGAGGGAGCCTCCACTGCTTCACTGGGCAGGGAATTCCTCAGATTCACAACCCTTTGGGTGAAGAAGTTCCTCCTCAACTCAGTCCTAAATCTGCTTCCCCTTATTTTGAGGCCATGCCCCCCAGTTCTAGTTTCACCCGCCAGTGGAAACAACTTCCCTGCTTCTATCTTATCTATTCCCTTCATAATCTTTTACATGTTTCTATAAGATCTCCCCTCATTCTTCTGAATTCCAATGAGTATAGCCCCAGTCTACTCAGTCTCTCCTCATAAGCCAACCCTCTCAACTCTGGAATCAACCTGGTGAATCTCCTCTGCACCCCCTCCAGTGCCAGTATATCCTTCCTCAGGTAAGGAGACCAAAACTGTACACAGTACTCCAGGTGTGGCCTCACCAGCACCTTATACAGCTGCAACATAACCTCGCTGTTTTTAAACTCCATCCCTTTAGCAATGAAGGACAAAATTCCATTTGCCTTCTTAATTACCTGCTGCACCTGCAAACCAACTCCTTGTGATTCCTGCACAAGGACACCCAGGTCCCTCTGCACAGCAGCATGCTGCAATGTTTTACCATTTAAATAATAGTCTGGACCTTTTTGTATCTCTCCCTTCTCGCCCTCTAGTTTTAGACTCCCCTACCTTTGGGAAAAGATATTGACTATCGAGCTGATCTATGCCCCTCATTATTTTATAGATCTCTATAAGATCACCCCTCAGCCTCCTACACTCCAGAGAAAAAAGTCCCAGTCTATCCAGCCTCTCCTTATAACTCAAACCATCAAGTCCCGATAGCATCCTAGTAAATCTTTTCTGCACTCTTTCGAGTTTAATAATATCCTTTCTATAATAGGGTGACCAGACTGGACACGGCATTCCAAGTGTGGCCTTACCAATGTCTTGTACAACTTCAACAAGACGTCAAAACTCCTGTATTCAATGTTCTGACCGATGAAACCAAGCATGCTGAATGTCTTCTTCACCACTCTGTCCACCTGTGACTCCACTTTCAAGGAGCTATGAACATGTACCCCGAGATCTCTTTGTTCTGTAACTCTCCCCAACACCCTACCATTAACTGAGTAAGTCCTGCCCTGGTTCGATCTACCAAAATGCATCACCTTGCATTGCGATTCAGTTGAGATTCGACCACATTGTCGTGGTCAGAAGTCCCATGTAGGCCAAATCAGCAAAGAACAATACAGCACAGGAACAGGCCCTTCGGCCCTCCAAGCCCGCGCCGCTCCCTGGTCCAAACTAGACCATTCTTTTGTATCCCTCCATTCCCACTCCGTTCATGTGGCTATCTAGATAAGTCTTAAACGTTCCCAGTGTGTCCGCCTCCACCACCTTGCCCGGCAGCGCATTCCAGGCCCCCACCACCCTCTGTGTAAAATACGTCCTTCTGATATCCGTGTTAAACCGCCCCCCCTTCACCTTGAACCTATGACCCCTCGTGAACGTCACCTCCAACCTGGGAAAAAGCTTCCCACTGTTCACCCTATCTATGCCCTTCATAATTTTATACACCTCTATGAGGTCACCCCTCATTCTCTGTCTTTCCAGTGAGAACAACCCCAGTTTACCCAATCTCTCCTCGTAACTAAGCCCTTCCATACCAGGCAACATCCTGGTAAACCTCCTCTGCACTCTCTCTAAAGTCTCCACATCCTTCTGGTAGTGTGGTGACCAGAACTGGACGCAGTATTCCAAATGCGGCCGAACCAACGTTCTATACAACTGCAACATCAGACCCCAACTTTTATACTCTATGTCCCGTCCTATAAAGGCAAGCATGCCATATGCCTTATTCACTACCTTCTCCACCTGTGACATCACCTTCAAGGATCTGTGGACTTGCACACCCAGGTCCCTCTGCGTATCTACACCCTTTATGGTTCTGCCATTTATCGTATAGCTCCTCCCTACATTATTTCTACCAAAATGCATCACTTCGCATTCATCTGGATTGAACTCCATCTGCCATTTCTTTGCCTAAATTTCCAGCCTATCTATATCCTTCTGTAGCCTCTGACAATGTTCCTCACGATCTGCAAATCCAGCCATTTTTGTGTCGTCCGCAAACTTACTGATCACCCCAGTTACACCTTCTTCCAGATCGTTTATATAAATCACAAACAGCAGAGGTCCCAATACAGAGCCCTGCAGAACACCACTAGTCACAGGCATCCAGCCGGAAAAAGACCTTCCACAACCACCCTCTGTCTTCTGTGACCAAGCCAGTTCTCCACCCATCTAGCCATGAAATCCAACCTTTTGCACCAACCTACCATGAGGGACTTTGTCAAACGCTTTACTAAAGTCCATATAGACGACATCCACGGCCCTTCCCTCGTCAACCATTCTAGTCACTTCTTCAAAAACCTCCACCAGGTTAGTGAGGCATGACCTCCCTCTCACAAAACCATGCTGACTATCGTTAATGAGTTTATTCCTTTCTAAATGTGCATACATCCTATCTCTAAGAATCCTCTCCAACAACTTCCCTACCACGGACGTCAAGCTCACCGGCCTATAATTACCCGGGTTATCCTTCCTACCCTTCTTAAATAACTGGACCACATTCGCTATCCTCCAATCCTCTGGGACCTCACCTGAGTCCAGTGACGAGACAAAGATTTGCGTCAGAGGCCCAGCGATTTCATCTCTCATCTATCTCCCTGAGCAGCCTGGGATAAATTCCATCAGGCCCTGGGGATTTGTCAGTCTTAATATTCCCTAAAAAAACTAAGACTTCCTCCCTTGTAATGGAGATTTTCTCTAACGGGTCAACACTCCCCTCCGAGACACTCACAGTCAACACATCCCTCTCCTTTGTGATAACCGACGTAAAGTATTCATTTAGGATCTCCCCTACTTTGGGCGCGAAGCATAATTCCCCACTTTTGTCCCTGAGAGGTCCGATTTTTTTCCTTGACAACATTTTTGTTCCTAATGTATGAATAAAATGCCTTGGGATTCTCCTTAATCCTGTCTGCCAAGGACATTTCGTGACCCCTTTTTGCCCTTCTAATTCCCCGTTTGAGTTTTTTCCTACTTTCTTTGTATTCCTCCAGAGCTCCCTCCGTTTTTAGCTGCCTGGACCTAACATACACCTCTCTATGTTTCCCTTTCCCCGAGACGAGGGCATTAGTGAACCAGATGAGGTGTTCTCAACGTTTCCTTGGAGAAGGGGCTGAATGGGGCCTCCTCCTGTTCCCTGTGTAACAGGCTGGAGAAGGGGCTGAATGGGGCCTCCTCCTGTTCCTGTGTAACAGGCTGGAGAAGGGGCTGAATGGGGCCTCCTCCTGTTTCCTGTGTAACAGGCTGGAGAAGGGGCTGAATGGGGCCTCCTCCTGTTCCTGTGTAACAGGCTGGAGAAGGGGCTGAATGGGGCCTCCTCCTGTTCCTGTGTAACAGGCTAGAGAAGGGGCTGAATGGGGCCTCCTCCTGTTCCTGTGTAACAGGCTGGAGAAGGAGCTGAATGGCCTCCTCCTGTTCCCTGTGTAACAGGCTGGAGAAGGGGCTGAATGGGGCCTCCTCCTGTTCCTGTGTAACAGGCTGGAGAAGGGGCTGAATAGGGCCTCCTCCTGTTCCTGTGTAACAGGCTGGAGAAGGGGCTGAATGGGGTTTCCTCCTGTTCCTGTCTAACAGGCTGGAGAAGGGGCTGAATGGCCTCCTCCTGTTCCCTGTGTAACAGGTTGGAGAAGGGGCTGAATGGGGCCTCCTCCTGTTCCTGTGTAACAGGCTGGAGAAGGGGCTGAATGGGGCCTCCTCCTGTTCCTGTGTAACAGGCTGGAGAAGGGGCTGAATGGGGCCTCCTCCTGATCCTGTGTAACAGGCTGGAGAAGGGGCTGAATGGGGCCTCCTTCTGATCCTGTGTAACAGGCTGGAGAAGGGGCTGAATGGGGCCTCCTCCTGTTCCCTGTGTAACAGGCTGGAGAAGTGGCTGAATGGGGCCTCCTCCTGTTCCTGTGTAACAGGCTGGAGAAGGGGCTGAATGGGGCCTCCTCCTGTTCCCTGTGTAACAGGCTGGAGAAGGGGCTGAATGGGGCCTCCTCCTGTTCCTGTGTAACAGGCTGGAGAAGGGGCTGAATGGGGCCTCCTCCTGTTTCCTGTGTAACAGGCTGGAGAAGGGGCTGAATGGGGCCTTCTCCTGTTCCTGTGTAACAGGCTGGAGAAGGGGCTGAATGGGGCCTCCTCCTGATCCTGTGTAACAGGCTGGAGAAGGGGCTGAATGGGGCCTCCTTCTGATCCTGTGGAACAGGCTGGAGAAGGGGCTGAATGGGGCCTCCTCCTGTTCCCTGTGTAACAGGCTGGAGAAGGGGCTGAATGGCCTCCTCCTGTTCCCTGTGTAACAGGCTGGAGAAGGGGCTGAATGGGGCCTCCTCCTGTTCCCTGTGTAACAGGCTGGAGAAGGGGCTGAATGGGGCCTCCTCCTGTTCCTGTGTAACAGGCTGGAGAAGGGGCTGAATGGGGCCTCCTCCTGTTCCCTGTGTAACAGGCTGGAGAAGGGGCTGAATGGGGCCTCCTCCTGTTCCTGTGTAACAGGCTGGAGAAGGGGCTGAATGGGGCCTCCTCCTGTTCCTGTGTAACAGGCTGGAGAAGGGGCTGAATGGGGCCTCCTCCTGTTCCTGTGTAACAGGCTGGAGAAGGGGCTGAATGGGGCCTCCTCCTGTTCCCTGTGTAACAGGCTGGAGAAGGGGCTGAATGGGGCCTCCTCCTGTTCCTGTGTAACAGGCTGGAGAAGGGGCTGAATGGGGCCTCCTCCTGTTCCCCGTGTAACAGGCTGGAGAAGGGGCTGAATGGGCCCTCCTCCTGTTCCTGTGTAACAGGCTGGAGAAGGGGCTGAATGGGGCCTCCTCCTGTTCCTGTGTAACAGGCTGGAGAAGGGGCTGAATGGGGCCTCCTCCTGTTCCCCGTGTAACAGGCTGGAGAAGGGGCTGAATGGGGCCTCCTCCTGTTCCCTGTGTAACAGGCTGGAGAAGGGGCTGAATGGGGCCTCCTCCTGTTCCTGTGTAACAGGCTGGAGAAGGGGCTGAATGGGGCCTCCTCCTGTTCCTGTGTAACAGGCTGGAGAAGGGGCTGAATGGGGCCTCCTCCTGTTCCCTGTGTAACAGGCTGGAGAAGGGGCTGAATGGGGCCTCCTCCTGTTCCTGTGTAACAGCCTGGAGAAGGGGCTGAATGGGGCCTCCTCCTGTTCCTGTGTAACAGGCTGGAGAAGGGGCTGAATGGGGCCTCCTCCTGTTTCCTGTGTAACAGGCTGGAGAAGGGGCTGAATGGGGCCTCCTCCTGTTCCTGTGTAACAGGCTGGAGAAGGGGCTGAATGGGGCCTCCTCCTGTTCCTGTGTAACAGGCTGGAGAAGGGGCTGAATGGGGCCTCCTCCTGTTCCTGTGTAACAGGCTGGAGAAGGGGCTGAATGGCCTCCTCCTGTTCCTGTGTAACAGGCTGGAGAAGGGGCTGAATGGGGCCTCCTCCTGTTCCTGTGTAACAGGCTGGAGAAGGGGCTGAATGGGGCCTCCTCCTGTTCCCTGTGTAACAGGCTGGAGAAGGGGCTGAATGGGGCCTCCTCCTGTTCCCTGGGTAACAGGCTGGAGAAGGGGCTGAATGGGGCCTCCTTGCACTCTCTCACTTAAATCTTGGTCTTCCTTTGTCCCCATGAATCCTCGGATGTTGCCGCTGCAGATGCTGGATGTGGCCATTCTGCTGGCACTGATGGTAAAGCATGTCAGCGAACACTCCCGCCTGATCCTCCACAACGACAGCACCTACCGCGAGGTGGCGATCAGCCCGGGATCCATACTGGGAAACGTGGATCGTGTGCTGCAGGAGGCGCAGGTAGGAGCCAGTGTCCAGCACGGACGGGTGGGTGGAAGCGGGAGAACTCCCCATCTTTTCTACCCCCCCCTGGAAACGCCCCCGTCTCCCTCCGTCGTCCCCCCCCCCCACTCCCGTCTCCCTCCGTCGTCCCCCCGCCTCCCGTCTCCCTCCGTCGTCTCCCTCCGTCGTCTCCCTCCGTCGTCCCCCTCCCGTCCCCCTCCCGTCCCCTCCCGTCCCCCTCCCGTCCCCCTCCCGTCCCCTCCCGTCCCCCTCCCGTCGTCCCCTCCCGTCGTCCCCTCCCGTCGTCCCCTCCCGTCGTCCCCTCCCGTCGTCCCCTCCCGTCGTCCCCTCCCGTCGTCCCCTCCCGTCGTCCCCTCCCGTCGTCCCCTCCCGTCGTCCCCTCCCGTCGTCCCCTCCCGTCGTCCCCTCCCGTCGTCCCCTCCCGTCGTCCCCTCCCGTCGTCCCCTCCCGTCGTCCCCTCCCGTCGTCCCCCCGTCGTCCCCTCCCGTCGTCCCCTCCCGTCGTCCCCTCCCGTCGTCCCCTCCCGTCGTCCCCTCCCGTCGTCCCCTCCCGTCGTCCCCTCCCGTCGTCCCCTCCCGTCGTCCCCTCCCGTCGTCCCCTCCCGTCGTCCCCTCCCGTCGTCCCCTCCCGTCGTCCCCTCCGTCGTCCCCTCCCGTCGTCCCCTCCCGTCGTCCCCTCCCGTCGTCCCCTCCCGTCGTCCCCTCCCGTCGTCCCCTCCCGTCGTCCCCTCCCGTCGTCCCCTCCCGTCGTCCCCTCCCGTCGTCCCCTCCCGTCGTCCCCTCCCGTCGTCCCCTCCCGTCGTCCCCTCCCGTCGTCCCCTCCCGTCGTCCCCTCCCGTCGTCCCCTCCCGTCGTCCCCTCCCGTCGTCCCCTCCCGTCGTCCCCTCCCGTCGTCCCCTCCCGTCGTCCCCTCCCGTCGTCCCCTCCCGTCGTCCCCTCCCGTCGTCCCTCCCGTCGTCCCCTCCCGTCGTCCCCTCCCGTCGTCCCCTCCCGTCGTCCCCTCCCGTCGTCCCCTCCCGTCGTCCCCTCCCGTCGTCCCCTCCCGTCGTCCCCTCCCGTCGTCCCCTCCCGTCGTCCCCTCCCGTCGTCCCCTCCCGTCGTCCCCTGTCGTCGTCCCTCCCGTCGTCCCCTCCCGTCCCGTCGTCCCCTCCCGTCGTCCCCTCCCGTCTCCCCTCCCGTCGTCTCCGCCCCCCGTCGTCCCCCTCCGTCGTCCCCTCCCGTCGTCCCCTCCCGTCGTCCCCTCCCGTCGTCCCCTCCCGTCGTCCCCTCCCGTCGTCCCCTCCCGTCGTCCCCTCCCGTCGTCCCCTCCCGTCGTCCCCTCCCGTCGTCCCCTCCCGTCGTCCCCTCCCGTCGTCCCCTCCCGTCGTCCCCTCCGTCGTCCCTCCCGTCGTCCCCTCCCGTCGTCCCCTCCCGTCGTCCCCTCCCGTCGTCCCCTCCCGTCGTCCCCTCCCGTCGTCCCCTCCCGTCGTCCCCTCCCGTCGTCCCCTCCCGTCGTCCCCTCCCGTCGTCCCCTCCCGTCGTCCCCTCCCGTCGTCCCCTCCCGTCGTCCCCTCCCGTCGTCCCCTCCCGTCGTCCCCTCCCGTCGTCCCCTCCCGTCGTCCCCTCCCGTCGTCCCCTCCCGTCGTCCCCTCCCGTCGTCCCCTCCCGTCGTCCCCTCCCGTCGTCCCCTCCCGTCGTCCCCTCCCGTCGTCCCCTCCCGTCGTCCCCTCCCGTCGTCCCCTCCCGTCGTCCCCTCCCGTCGTCCCCTCCCGTCGTCCCCTCCCGTCGTCCCCTCCCGTCGTCCCCTCCCGTCGTCCCCTCCCGTCGTCCCCTCCCGTCGTCCCCTCCCGTCGTCCCCTCCCGTCGTCCCCTCCCGTCGTCCCCTCCCGTCGTCCCCTCCCGTCGTCCCCTCCCGTCGTCCCCTCCCGTCGTCCCCTCCCGTCGTCCCCTCCCGTCGTCCCCTCCCGTCGTCCCCTCCCGTCGTCCCCTCCCGTCGTCCCCTCCCGTCGTCCCCTCCCGTCGTCCCCTCCCGTCGTCCCCTCCCGTCGTCCCCTCCCGTCGTCCCCTCCCGTCGTCCCCTCCCGTCGTCCCCTCCCGTCGTCCCCTCCCGTCGTCCCCTCCCGTCGTCCCCTCCCGTCGTCCCCTCCCGTCGTCCCCTCCCGTCGTCCCCTCCCGTCGTCCCTCCCGTCGTCCCCTCCCGTCGTCCCCTCCCGTCGTCCCCTCCCGTCGTCCCCTCCCGTCGTCCCCTCCCGTCGTCCCCTCCCGTCGTCCCCTCCCGTCGTCCCCTCCCGTCGTCCCCTCCCGTCGTCCCCTCCCGTCGTCCCCTCCCGTCGTCCCCTCCCGTCGTCCCCTCCCGTCGTCCCCTCCCGTCGTCCCCTCCCGTCGTCCCCTCCCGTCGTCCCCTCCCGTCGTCCCCTCCCGTCGTCCCCTCCCGTCGTCCCCTCCCGTCGTCCCCTCCCGTCGTCCCCTCCCGTCGTCCCCTCCCGTCGTCCCCTCCCGTCGTCCCCTCCCGTCGTCCCCTCCCGTCGTCCCCTCCCGTCGTCCCCTCCCGTCGTCCCCTCCCGTCGTCCCCTCCCGTCGTCCCCTCCCGTCGTCCCCTCCCGTCGTCCCCTCCCGTCGTCCCCTCCCGTCGTCCCCTCCCGTCGTCCCCTCCCGTCGTCCCCTCCCGTCGTCCCCTCCCGTCGTCCCCTCCCGTCGTCCCCTCCCGTCGTCCCCTCCCGTCGTCCCCTCCCGTCGTCCCCTCCCGTCGTCCCCTCCCGTCGTCCCCTCCCGTCGTCCCCTCCCGTCGTCCCCTCCCGTCGTCCCCTCCCGTCGTCCCCTCCCGTCGTCCCCTCCCGTCGTCCCCTCCCGTCGTCCCCTCCCGTCGTCCCCTCCCGTCGTCCCCTCCCGTCGTCCCCTCCCGTCGTCCCCTCCCGTCGTCCCCTCCCGTCGTCCCCTCCCGTCGTCCCCTCCCGTCGTCCCCTCCCGTCGTCCCCTCCCGTCGTCCCCTCCCGTCGTCCCCTCCCGTCGTCCCCTCCCGTCGTCCCCTCCCGTCGTCCCCTCCCGTCGTCCCCTCCCGTCGTCCCCTCCCGTCGTCCCCTCCCGTCGTCCCCTCCCGTCGTCCCCTCCCGTCGTCGTCCCCTCCCGTCGTCCCCTCCCGTCGTCCCCTCCCGTCGTCCCCTCCCGTCGTCCCCTCCCGTCGTCCCCTCCCGTCGTCCCCTCCCGTCGTCCCCTCCCGTCGTCCCCTCCCGTCGTCCCCTCCCGTCTCCCGTCGTCCCCTCCCGTCGTCCCCTCCCGTCGTCCCCTCCCGTCGTCCCCTCCCGTCGTCCCCTCCCGTCGTCCCCTCCCGTCGTCCCCTCCCGTCGTCCCCTCCCGTCGTCCCCTCCCGTCGTCCCCTCCCGTCGTCCCCTCCCGTCGTCCCCTCCCGTCGTCCCCTCCCGTCGTCCCCTCCCGTCGTCCCCTCCCGTCGTCCCCTCCCGTCGTCCCCTCCCGTCGTCCCCTCCCGTCGTCCCCTCCCGTCGTCCCCTCCCGTCGTCCCCTCCCGTCGTCCCCTCCCGTCGTCCCCTCCCGTCGTCCCCTCCCGTCGTCCCCTCCCGTCGTCCCCTCCCGTCGTCCCCTCCCGTCGTCCCCTCCCGTCGTCCCCTCCCGTCGTCCCCTCCCGTCGTCCCCTCCCGTCGTCCCCTCCGGCCTCCCGTCGTCCCCTCCCGTCGTCCCCTCCCGTCGTCCCCTCCCGTCGTCCCCTCCCGTCGTCCCCCTCCCGTCGTCCCCTCCCGTCGTCCCCTCCCGTCGTCCCCTCCCGTCGTCCCCTCCCGTCGTCCCCTCCCGTCGTCCCCTCCCGTCGTCCCCTCCCGTCGTCCCCTCCCGTCGTCCCCTCCCGTCGTCCCCTCCCGTCGTCCCCTCCCGTCGTCCCCTCCCGTCGTCCCCTCCCGTCGTCCCCTCCCGTCGTCCCCTCCCGTCGTCCCCTCCCGTCGTCCCCTCCCGTCGTCCCCTCCCGTCGTCCCCTCCCGTCGTCCCCTCCCGTCGTCCCCTCCCGTCGTCCCCTCCCGTCGTCCCCTCCCGTCGTCCCCTCCCGTCGTCCCCTCCCGTCGTCCCCTCCCGTCGTCCCCTCCCGTCGTCCCCTCCCGTCGTCCCCTCCCGTCGTCCCCTCCCGTCGTCCCCTCCCGTC